>NC_083412.1:65792480-66098336 GCF_020745735.1 Hemiscyllium ocellatum
GCCATTCTAAATTGGCCATAGTATTCAGGGATGTATGGGTTATTGAACTGAATTTATTGTCACGTGTACCAAGGCACAGTGAGAAGCTTTGTCTTGTGAGCAACACAGGTAGATCACTTGGTTAAGTGGCATAGATAGTAAATGATAGATGAACAGCGGCAAAAACAAAATCACAAGTGCAGGTAAATGTTAAGAGTTTTTGAGTACATTCAATATTCCAACAACAGTAAGGTAGAAACTGTTACAAAACTGGCTTGTGTGTGTGTTCAGGCTTCTGTACCTTTTCCCTGAGGGTGGAAGTTGTAGAAAAACATTGCAAGGGTAGGATGGATCTTTAAGGATGCTGGAGTCCTTTCCTTGACAACGGGCCTGGTGGTTGAATTCTATTGATGGGAGGTTGGCCTTTGTGATTGTCCGGGCCAAGTTCACCCCTCTCTGTAACCCGGTCTCCAATCTTGAATGGTACCGTTGCCATACCAGGTAGTGATATATCCAGATAGAATGCTCTCGATGGCACAGCTATAAAAATTGGCAAGGGTATTCGTGGTCATGCCAAATTTCCTCAACTGCCTGAGGAAGAAGAGATCTTGTTGGGCCTTTGTAACCAGTGCATCTATATGAAGAGTCCAAGAAAGCTTGTTGTGGATAACCACTCCCAGGAGCTTCTCCACTGTTTCCACCTCTGTGCTGTTAATGTATAGGGGGCATGAATAACATTCCGCTGAAAGTCAATAATGAGTCTTTGGTTTTGCTGGCATTGAGAGCTAGGTTGTTCTCGGTGCACCATTTTTCCAGGTCTTCCACCTCCTGTCTGTTTCATCGCCATCTGAGATTCGACCGACGATGGTGGTATCATCAGCAAACTTGTAAATGGCAATAGTCTGGTACTTGGCAACGCAGTCATGGGTATACAGTGAGTACAGTAGGGGGCTCAGCCTCAACCTGATTACTTACAGTGTGGAAACAGGCCCTTCGGCCCAATAAGACCACACCGACCCGCCGAAGTGCAACCCACCCATACCCCTACCTTTACCCCTTCACCTAACACTACGGGCAATTTAGCATGGCCAATTCACCTAACCTGCACATTTTTGGACTGTGGGAGGAAACCGGAGCACCCCCGGGGAATTGAACCCCCGGGTCTCTGGCGCTGTGAGGCAGCAGTGCTAACACTGTGCCACCGTGCTTTCCCTGGGGGGCTCCAAAGTTGAGTTTCAGTGACAATGAAATATTGTCCCCAATCTTCACTGATAGTGATCTATGGGTCAGGAAACTGAGGATCCAGTTGCAGAGAGTGAAGCTTAGTCCAAGATCACTAAGTTTAGCAATCAGTTTCGAGCGGATAATAATGTAGAAGGGTGAACTGTAGTCAATGTGTAGGATTCCTACGTAGCTGTTCTTGGTGTCAAGATGTTCAAGGGAGGAATGAAGGGCAAGTGATATAATATCTGACATGGATCTGTTGGTCCAATAGGCAAATTGTTGTTGGATCAAGAATAGTGAGGAGGCTGGAGTTGATTAATGCCATGACCAGCCTTTCAAAGCACTTTGTGACCATCGAAGTTAGGGCCACTGGGCGGTAGTTATTGAGACATGAGCCTTTCTGGCACAGGGATGAGGCTGGCCCTCCTGAAACAGGCAGGGACAGTGCCCTCCTACAAGGAGAGGTTGAAGATGCCCAAGAAGACCTGTGCCAGTTGATCTCCGCATGCTCTAAGTGCATAGCCTGGTACTCTGTCTGGTCCTATCGCTTTCCTTGGATTCACACGCAGGAAGACTGATATGACCTCTGAAGCAGTGACTGTTGGGATAGGTTCATCAGAACTTGTTGGAATAGGTGTTATCTCTCCACCTAAGGTCTGCTCAAAGTGATATCATTCAGTCCTTGCCATAGTTGCCAGGTGTCTGGGTCTCTAGTTTGGATCGGTATTGGTCCTTGGCTGTCTTAATGAGTTTGCGAAGGTCATACTTGGATTCCTTATATTTGAGTGGGTCTCCTGATCTGAAGGCCTCATGCCTGGTAGGTGCATTAGTGAGGGGTAAATGTAGAGTAATAAGGTAGGGGCATGGGTCTGGGTGCGATACTCTTAGGAGTGTCAGTGTGGACTTTTTGTGGGCGAAATGGCCTGTATCCACACTGTAGGGATTCTTTGGTTCTATGATATCTTAGTGAAGATCTAAGCAATTTGCTTGGACAGGTGATGACACATCTCCAGAGCTGTTGGTTTATGAACCTGGAGCTTCTGGCCCAAAGATAGGGCAGTTTCACTGTGCCAGAGGAGCCTTGTGTGTGATGTTCTGTGTTTCCTGACATTTTTACAATCATTTTGAACTTAATGCTAGGTAACTGAGTCACCCAGAGCTCAGGAAACTCAACACTAAAGGAAGGAGTCAGAAGCTGGATCATGGAGGCAAGGATTTTAATTGAATTGCTTGTGGGCCAGAAGGACTAGAATGCTTCACTGACTCCTGTCTCAGGTAAAACATTCTTGTCTCTGACATTGGAAGGTTTTGGCTTTAAGTCTTGCTGCAGAGAATTTGCACAGATTTTTCACTGACCTAGGGTTGTCAGTCAGAATGTCAGGGGCAACGCATAATTCAGAATTTTTGTCTCTGATATTATGGATTGGTTCTCTGAAGTCCAGCCTAATTGAAGTCATCTTTAGTTTAGTGAGCAGCTAGTCATTTATCATCATAACACCAAAAATGCCAGGAATTTTGGGCAGGGTAGGGAATGGGGAAGACAGGGTGTGAGAATGATTGAGTGGCAATTGCTAATTGCAGTGAGAAAGGCTTTCACATCGAGAATAATCAGGCCTTGGTGGTAGAGGGGATCTTGTTGATTTAAGAGCTATATTGTGAGGAGTTCATCAGAGTCTGAGGGTACAGGGATCAGAGGGTCAGATCTTGACGAGACAGAATCAGGGCCAGGTTGGGGTGAAGGGTTATATGGTAAGGGAATTAGGACCTGCCTGTGGTGGGAGCTTGGATGGCAGGAGTGAGCAACTAGGAAGGGGCAATGTTTGGGCATAATTAGGTGGGAAAATTAGAGGCATGGAAGGGTGCATTCTGGTATTGTGGGGAGAAACATTCAAGGCTTTTGGGATTGGTCTTTTTTGGGAGAGGATAGACAGAGGCCTCCTGGTGGGATTGGAGGCTTTGGATGAAAATTTATGGAGAAGGATGGAGGGTGGATATCATATGTGATTCTCAGAAGTAGGTTGTGAAGATACTTCTCAATCCTTTCTTCATGGAGAGTTTAAGTTTTCCCAGTGTAAAGGAAACAGCCAACCAGAGTTAAAGCCAATAATTGAACATGAAATAAACCCTGGAGCTATGACTTTCATCACAAACTCTGTTACCTGATCAATGACTCCATCCATTCCTCTCTTTTCTTCTCTCTCTTTACCTGGCAATTTTCAGAGCCTCAAAGTGCTTGCAAACCTGGTAACATGTTTCACTCCAGATTAGAACCACATATGCCTGCCATCATTAAGATAACTTGTATCAGTCTCATTAATATGGCCTGTCTTTGCTCTTGCCTCAGCATATCTGCTGAAACCTTAATCCATACCTCTTTTTCTCTAGATTTGAATATTCTATTGCATTCCTTGTCAGCCTTCCATCTTCTAACCTCCATAAACTTAAATTTATTCCAAATTCTGCTGCCTATTTTAATTTGGACTAAATTTTGTTCGCCCATTACCTCTGTGTTCATTGAGCAACATTGACTCCCATTTAAATTACACCTTAATTTAAAATTCTTATCTTTGTTGCCTAATCCCTGTATGGCCCTACTCATTCTTATCTGTCCCTCCACAGCCCTACAACCATTCAAGACTCCACCGATGTTCCAGTTCTGGCCTTTTTACATTCCTGACCTTATTGCAGACAATTTCTTAGGCTTTTAGATGTGGATTTACATCTATAACCCTGGAACCATGTCTGAGAATCCCACATCAGTGCCTCTTTTGAGTTAATTTGATGTTGGGATTAGATTAGGGTTAGATTTTTCCATTGCTCGGATAGGGATGTGGAGCCACTTTCTTGATTAAGTGATTCCTGGCCATCATGGTTCCCATAGCGACAGTGTGAGTGCCATTAAAAAAATTAAATAAGCTCAAAAAATAATCAGGACAAAGAGGATGCTCACTAGTAAATTTGTTCCATTTGCAAGCCTTTCATAAACATCTATGTTATGTTTAGTTAATTCAATAAATATCCATGGAAGAGATCTTTAGTCCTATGGGATGTGCACCCTGTAGTGTGGTAATTTCAGGATGCTTTTCCAGTGTCCTGGACAACAACATATGTAGAAAGCTTCTTTAGCTGGAGCAGCTTGAGCTCCTTGCTTCAGGATTCAGAGCTTGAACAGCAGTTGACATCACCATAGTACATCTGAAAATTGAATAAGTATATAGTTAAAACATTTTGGGATATGGTCACCCCACAGCTTAAGGGCTTGCAGTAAGGAAGGACAAGGCAGTTAGGACAGGAGTCCTCTAAATGCATCTCACTCGCCAATGATTCTTCAATGTAAATATGGAAATGCGGTTGTTCCTCTGGATAATGCCTGAAGATCCAAGCCCAAAACAGTATGCCTGGCTGAGCTATGTAGAGGTCAGAAGAAAGACTTGGAAATCCATAGTGTTAGAAATAGACAAGACATCCTGTGTTGCAGACATTAATTCAGGATGATGTGCTATCTCACTAGTTTAAGGGTCAGGATGTCATTGAGTAATGGCAGAGCACTCTGAGGAGTGACAGTAACCAACCAACAGTCATAGTACCAATCAACCCAATGACATAATGAGACAGAGGGATGAAATCCTGTCAACTGATTTTATGGAGTAGCAAATAGGGCCTTGCTGGTATCAACAGGCAGATTACTCACTGTGCCATGCAGTAGTGCATAAAGAAATAGAAGGATAGAAAATATAAATGCACAGCTGGATTAAGGTTTTTGTGATACTGGGACAAATTTTGAAAGAATGAGAATTGTACAGGCCAGAGAAACTGCACCTGAAGAGAGCCAAAACCAAATTCCTTGCGGGCCAGTTTGCCTGGGCTGTTTGAGAAATTTTAAGCTAAGTTATCCAGATGATGGGAACCATGCAGCAGGTAACATTGTCAAAGAAAACAGCAGTGTACAAAGAAGTGGGAGATATGTGTAGTCAAATTTATTATTTCATATGGAATCATAATAATGAAAATCCATAATGTCTAAATTAGATTTACTATTCATGTACATGGGTGGATTGAATGTGGTAACTAAGATTAATGAAGTGCATATAAAATAGTTACATGGGAGTATGATGTGACAATGAAGAGATGTAGGTCAAGAAAAGATCATTGTCCTAAATGTTTCTGGCTACAATGTGTTTAGCGAAGATAGAGAAGAATATGAGTGGACAGTATGGATTAAGGATAATATTTGAGTGCTGAAGGAAGTACTCACCCTTGAAAGGTCAAGGACTGAACCAAAAACAAAATACAGAAAATGCTGGAGGAACTCAGCAAGTCTTTAGTAATTGTAGACAGAGAAATAGAATTAACATGTTGAGTTTGATATATTTGAGAATTCTGAAGAAGAGTCATATTAGACTCAACTTCAACCTTGAATTCTCTCCACAGATGCTGCCAGGCATTCTGAGTTTGTTCAGTATTTATGATTTTCATTTTTCCATCTTCTTCAGTATTTTGATTTTAAGTGCAGTATCTAGTTGTGTAGAGCTAAGAAGCAATATGGGTACCATTATATAATTCGTTACATTCTTTGGTCTATACAGATGAGATTTCCAAAAAACTCAATTTGCAAAGAAATGTTTGTTAGGTGTAAAAATGAGTTATAATGGGTGTGATTTAAATACATATAGACTCTGATCATATTAATGTAAAGGACATAGAAAAGGAATTGTTTATGAAGTGTGTTCAGGAGAATATTCCAAATCAAAGTTTCCAGATCAATGAGAAAGGAGGCATTACTGGATCTGGATCTGTTAATATGTGTCCTATGGACCAAATGTCAGGAGGGAAACATAGAGTTAAATCTTCTCAGCCAGGCAATGGTGAGCCAGTTAGGAAAATACGATGAGATCACACTTAATGGGCTTCTCATGTCAAGAAAAATGACCAATTTGATAACCAAGTTTTAAATTGTTAAGACAAGAATCTTGCTCGTGAGCAGTTTTTTTTTGCATGTATTTGTATGCCTTTACTACCTAACCTCACCTGACTAATGTGTAATTTTCTATTCTCACAATTGCTAGATAGAAACTAGAGGGTAACAACTCCCAACATGAAAGTCAAATCAGGTACCTGGCAACTCCAGCTCATTGCCTGCTCCTTCAGGCCTCCATCTCAGACAGCACTCATCAATATCTCCGGATGCACTCCATGGGCAGTGACCACTCAAACCCCAGTCCAGGGAGGATTGCATTGGACATTTGCACAAGCCTCATCACATCACTGACCTATGTACAATACAGTTCTCTATTTTACTATACACTTTGGAGCACACTGAAATCTTTCATAATAATGCTCCTGTCAGCGCACTTTACACACAGGATCCAGGATGAAACTCAGGGTTCCTTGTTGTTTTCTTAGTAATCACCCAAATGCACCTATTTGGATGCATTGCTTTGCCTTGTCTTTGTGCACTTTGCTGCCTCATTCAGGAATTAAAAGGCTCACAATACTTCTGTCTTCCCTTGCTGTTTAGCACAGGCAGAAAGCCAGGCAGTATGGCATGAGATAACTCCTCATTCTTCTAAACTCCATTGAGTACAGACCCAATTCCCTCAACTGCTCCTCATTTGACAAGCCATTCATCCTTGGGATCATCCTTGGAACCCTTCTCTGGACCACCTTCAATGCCAATACATCCTTCCTTAGATCGGGGGCACCAAACTGCTCACAGTATTCCAAATGTGGTCTGACAAGCATCTTATACAGCTTTAGGAGTACATCCCTGCTCTTGTATTCTAGTCCTCTTGAAATGAATGCTGAAATTCCATTGGCATTCCTAACCACCAACTGAACATAATGCTAATCTTAAAAGAATCCTGAACTAGGACTCCCAAATCCCTTTGTGCTTCAGATTTCCAAAGCCCTTTCCATTCAGAAAATAGCCTACGCCTCTATTCTTCCTATCAAAGTGCATAACCTTACACTTTCTCATGTTGCATTCTGTGGACTCTCCTGCTTTCTTTGTGTCATCTCCAAACTCAGCAACACTGCTTTCAGTTTCTTTATCCAGATTAACATATAATGTGAATAGGCAAAAGTGAAGACTGCAGATGCTGGATATCAGAGTGAAGATTAAAGTGGTGCTGGAAAAGTACAGCAGGTCAGCAACATCCAAGGAGCAGGAAAATCGACATTTCAGGCAAACATCGATTTGCCTGAAACGTTGATTTTCCTGCTCTTCAGATGGTGCCCGACCTGCTGTGCTATTCCAGCACTACTCTAATCTTGACATATAATGTGAATAGATGTGATCCCAACACTAAATTATACAGAACTCCACGATTCACCAGCTGCCATCCTGAAAAACACCCTTTTTCCCAATCTATGCATTCTGCAGTCAGCCAATCCTCTAACTGTGCCAGCATCCTGCCACTAACACACAGGCTCTTAACTTATTTAGCAGCCTACTGTGGGATACCTTGTCACAATCCATAATGACTACATTCTCAGTACTCCTCAATAAGGATAAGGGACACTATAAATAAGGACAGAGACCAATATCTTTCCAGGGGCTTGAAAATGGTCACCTAGCTGTTTGGGGCATCCAGGATCTGGAGGTTCATATCACTGCTGTCCTGGGAATGGGCTACAGTGAGTCCCAAAAGCTAGGTTCAGCCTGTCTGGAGATATGTCAGTCAGGGAACTGCGCAGATATGAGCATCTTCTAAACCAATGACAATTACTATTGAGAAGGACAAGAGCAGCAGACATATGGGAATACGACCACCTGCAAGTTGTCTCCAAACCATACTTATCCTGACTTGAAACTATGGCCTGGACTTTCTGCTGGCTGGATCATTATTCCTGAAGCATCATTGGGAGTTGCACTTGTGAAGCCCGTGGTTCCTCATCATAGCAGATTCCAAAGGAATTGCCAAGAACTTGAAGATTCCATTGGATAGTTCCCCTGCATCGGAACCCTCCAAAAGTACTGAAGTTAACTAAATAGTTACTCAAGAAAAATCTGATTATTAGACACCTAGTTTATCTCCTTAGTAACCATTAAACTGATCCACCAATTTATCTTGCACACCCGCAACTACTTTACTCCAAAACATATTACAATCCCAGATCCTGATCTAACACCATCCTTCCTCTATATGACATAACACCTCCGCCCCTGTCCCTGACACTCCCTTCTCCAGAATAACCACCTCCTTTATGACCTGGTAACACCCCTCTCCTCAGGACATGATTCCTGCCTCTGTTCCACCACCTGGACCACTGCCCCCTTGCTTCACTCTGCATCTAATGTCCTCTTACCACTTTCTGGACTAATGACCATTCTCTTGCCTACCCATACCTGACCACTACCCCCTTCCCACTTTGGATCCAAAAGTCCCTTCCCCTGCTCCAAATACCATCATCCCAGTTCCTCTGGTCTGGCCTTGACACTCCAACTTATCCAGCTCCAGACCTGATATCCCAGTACAGACCTGACATCCTTTTCCTCTGCACCAGATCCCTTCTTCCTCTGCACTGGACCCAACCCCAACATAACCACCTCACCCCACTCCACTTGCTATTAACCCACTCCTAACCTGACCCTCACTTTCCCCCACTCTGAACATGACTTGTCCCCACCCCCCACCAAGCTCACTCCAGTCCCAATCCTCTCTTTCCCTTCTCCAGACCCAATCTGATTTCAGACCCAAGAACTCCTTGGGTGGTACCTGAGACTTTGATTTTGTGGCCATTTCAGAGACATGGCTCGAGGAGGGAGAGGATTGTTGCAATTCCAGGATTTAGATGTTTCAGCAAGAACAGAGAAGATGGTAAAAGATGTGAGGGTATGGCATTGTTAATCAAGCTTAATTTTACAGCAGTTGAGATAACGTTTGAGGACTTATCCACTAAGGTAGTTTGGGCTGAGGTTAGACACAGGAAAGGAGAGGTCACCCTGTTGGGAGTTTTCTATAGGCCTCTGAATTATTCCAGGGATTTAGAGAAAAGGATAGCAAAGATGATTCTTGATAGGAGCTTTAACTTCCCAGTATTGACTGGGAATACTATAGCTCAAGTAATTTACATGGGTCAGTTTTTGTTCAATGTGTGCAGGAGGGTTTTCTGACACAATATGTAGACAGGCCAACACATGGGTGATGCCATATTCAATTTGGTTCTAGGGAATGAACATGGCCAGATGTTAGATTTGGGGGGTAAGTGAGCACTTTGGCAATAGTGACCATAATTCGGTTATGTTTACAATAGCAATGGCCAGGGATATGTATATACCGCAAGGAAAGAGGTATCACGTTGGGGGGGGGGGGGGGTGAAGGCAATTATCTTGTGATTAGGTAAGATTTAGGATGCATAAGATGGGGAAGGAAATTGCAGCGGATGGACACTCTTGAAATGTGGAGCTTATTCAAGGAACAGCTACTGCAGATCCTTGATAAGTTTATACATATCAGGCAGGGAGGTAGTTATCGAGAGAGGGAGCCATGGTTTACTAAAGAAGTTGAAGCTCTTGTCAAGAGGAAGAAAAAGGCTAATGGGAGGATGAGGTGTAAAGTTCAGTTAGGGGTTTGAGAGTTATAAGTTAGCCAGAAAAGAACTAAAGAGAGGTCTAAGAAGAGCCAGGAGGGGACATGAAAAGTTGTTGGCAGATAGGATCAAGGAAAGCCCTAAGGCCTTCTATAAGTATATCAGGAATAAAAGAATGACCAATTAAAGATAGTAGTGGAAAGTTGTGTGTGGAATTTGAGGACAATGTGGAATTGTCAGTATTCACATTAGAAAAGGGTAATGTTAGTGAGAATACAAAGTTACAGGCTACAATCTTAGATGGGATTGAGGTTGACAAAGAGGAGGTTTTAGCAGTTTTAGAAGATCTGAAATAGAAAAGATCCCTGGGCTGGATGGGATTTATCCTCAGGTTCTTTGGGAAGCCAGGAAGGACACTACAGAGCCTTTGGCTTCAATCTTTATGTCATCATTGTCAGCAGGAGTAGTGCCAGAAGACTGGAGGATAGCAAATGTTGTTCCCTTGTTTAAGAAGGGGAGTTGGGACAGCTCTTGTAATTATAGGCCAGCGAGTCTTACTTCAGTTGTGGGTTAGATGTTGGAAAAGATTTTAAAGGATAGGATTTATAATCATCTGGAAAGGAATAATTTGATTAGGGATAGTCAACCCAATGTTGTGAAGGGTAGGTCATACCTCACTAACCATATTGAGTCCTTTGAGAAAGTGACAAAACAGGTGAATGCAGGTAAAGCAGTTGATGTGATATATATGCACTTTGGTAAGGTATTTGATAAGGTTCCACACAGTAGTTTATTTCACAAAATACCGAGTTTTGGGATTGAAGGTGATTTAGCGGTTTGGATTAGAAAGTGGCTAGCAGAAAAAAGACAGAGGGTGGTGGTTAATGGGTAATGTTCATCCTGGAGCTCAGTTACCAGTGGTATGCCACAAGGATCTGTTTTATGGCCTCTATTGTTTGTAATTTTATAAATGATCTGGAGGTGGGCATAGAAATATGGGTTAGTAAATTTGCGTATGACATTACAGTAGGCAGAGTTGTGGATAGTGCCAGAGGATGTTGAGTTACAGAGGGGCATAGTTAAGATGCACAGTTGGGCTGAGAAGAGGCAAATGGAGTTTAATGCAGAAACGTGTGAGGTAGTTCACTTTGGAAGAAGTAACAGGAATGTAGAGTACTGGGCTAATGGCAAAACTCTTGGCAGTGCAGATGAACAGAAAGATCTCAGTGTCCAGGTGCATAAATCCCTGAAAGTTGCCACCCAATTTGATAGGGTTGTGAAGAAGACATATGGTGCATTGGCATTTATTTGTTGGGGGATTGGGTTTCGGAGCCACGAGGTCATGCTTCAGCTGTACAAGACACTGGTAAGGCCGTACCTGGAGTATTGTATGCAGTTCTGGTCACCGCATTATAGAAAGGATGTGAAAGCTTTGGAAGGGGTTCAGTGGAGATTTACGAGGATGTTGCCTGGTAAGGAAGGAATGTCTTGCAAGGAAAGGCTGAAGGAACTGAGGCTATTTTAATTGGAGAGAAGACGATTGAGAGGTCACTTAATCGAGATATATAAGATAAATCAGAGGGTTAGATAGGATGGACATTGAAATCCTTTTTCCTTGGAGGGTGAAGGATAACACGAGGGGACATAGCTTTAAATTGAGGGGTGATAGATTTAAGACAGATATCAGGGGTAGTTTCTTCATAAGCCCTTCCTGATGAAGGGCTTATGCTCGAAACGTCGAATTCTCTATTCCTGAGATGCTGCCTGGCCTGCTGTGCTTTGACCAGCAACACATTTTCAGCTGTGATCTCCAGCATCTGCAGACCTCATTTTTTACTAGTTTCTTTACTTAGGGAGTTGTAGGAGCATGGAACGGCCTGCCTGCAACAGTAGTACACTCACCAACATTAAGGACATTTAAATGGGCATTGGACATCCATATTGATAATAATGGAACAGTGTAGGTTAGATAGCCATCAGATTAATTTCACAGGCTGGTGCAACATCGAGGGCTGAAGGGCCTGTACTGCGCTGTAACGTTCTATGTAACTCCCCTCCTCTAAACTCCACAATCTCCTATCCCCCAACCTTCCTTAAACAGTCGATCACTTACCTGACCCCTTGTCATCTGGCATCCTGGCACCCCACTTGGTATCCTACCCAGCCTGTGCCCCACTATCCTGGCACCCTAACCTCTCAAGTACTTTGCATACTTACCATTTGACAGCAGCTGTCAAAGGGGCTGTCTGTGATCTTGGCCCTTTACATTTTAGAATACTGCTGTGAAAAAGGGAAGTTAGTTTGCCTTCCACTGGCAGTTCTGCACTACAAGAGAACTGTTGAAATGGAAAGGTGGCCCTGTATTTGTGTAGGCTATTCTCCTGTCAGCAATGTGGAACCTTTGTAGCGTAAAGCAAGGGATGGAATGACAATCTATGGGAAGCACTATGTCGCTATTCTTCCATTGTGGTTGAGTCAAAATCCTGGTCAGCCCTCCCCGACAGCACTGTGGTGTACCTATAGCACATGGACTGCAGTGGTTCAAGACTTCAGCTCACCACCAGCTTCTCAAGAGACAAATAGGAATGGACGATAGAGAAAAGAAAAAAAACAGTGACAATAAACAGTAATAATTGGAAATGAATGCACGGAACTCAATTTTAAAGTATGCAAGACCAGTTTGGTTGTGTTTCACATGATTTTCTGGGTGAAGGGCCAGCAAAGCTGACATTTCCCTCTCACAAGGGAATAAAATGAATCAAATCCCAGTTCTCAGCAATCTCGGGAGGAGGCTTGAGGCTTCCAGAAGATGTCGTCACAGGGTCGTTTACATTTTAAAAAAACGACTGACAGCTCTGACATTTTCTTTAAAACAATTCTGATAATGGAGACCATAGGTTATTCCCACACATTGAGCAAACTGGGCGCTGCCCGATCTACGCCGATGAGAGGTGTGACCTTCGCATCATTTCACATTCCTGGAAAGTACCCCTCCTTACAGTTGCAGAGCGAAGCGCAACACTCGCCCTTCACACATCTCGGCTCATTATCCTTCTGCTCACTTATTCTTGTAGGCAAGAGCCAAATTTTACCCCAGTTATTAGTCTGCCCCGTTCACTGTCAACTTGCGAGAAGTTACTCTCAACTTTAGCCTGGATTTCACCTGAAGCCGAGACTTCCGGGGTTACGGCAACTAAATGCTCTGGGAAGTTTGGTACAGTATTGAAAAGTGAAACCAAGTCGGACTGAATTTTCCTTTGAGGACCTCGCTTACAACATGGCAGTAGCAACACCAATACCAATGATCGATTTTCGATCCAACAGCGCTCAAATGAACAACAACACAGAAGAGACACTCCTTCCGGAGCCGGAGCCGTCCCTCCAGGTGAGCTGTAGCTCTCCTCACCCAACTATTAAAGGCAGATTTAAAACTTCCAATCGCTGGCTTGGTCATAATTTGAGTTGTTTCTCGTGGATTCACTGGCATAGAACACCTCTTCGTTAGAATTTTCTCCTCTCTGCCATTGTGATCCCAGCCTGTCAGGTTATTTAGGGGAAAGTTGAAAGGTTCACATCAGCCTTCCCTGGGCGAGCGAATACACAGGCAAGTCGTCAGACTGGATTGGAACCGTATATCTGAAAATAAAAACGTGCACGTCTTCCTAAAGTCCCAAGAGGTTATTTAACAAGTATAATATCCTGAACTGAAGAGGTTGTTGGGCAGGCTAATGTCGGCTTCGATTTAGATGCAGGTACAGTTATAGCATTCAGAAGACATTTGGACAAGTACGTGTATAGGCAAGGTTTAGAGGAATATGCGCCAAACGTAGGCAAATGGGATTGGTTTAGTTTGAGAAAATTCTCAGTATGGACGAGTTGCATTGAAGGGTCTGTTTCCATGACTCTATAAGTCAGATTAAAAACAAAATACTGTAATCCTGATGCTGCAAATCTCATAAATGATCAGAAACTGCTGAATAAGTTCAGGAGGTCTGGCCATTTCCCCACTTTAACCCTCCTTGTCTATTATAATTAACTCCTTGACCAGCTTTTCTCTTTTAATTGAAGTGAAAATGTCAATTCTTTTTCCCTCCCTACAAGTGCTGCCAAGCATGCAAATGTATCCAGCATTTCCAGTTTTGTTACAGTTCAAATGTTTGACAGGTTTTGATCGTTCTTGACAAATAGTCATTTGCCAGGCCACCAGGAAAATTCACCCAACCTTTCAAATGTTGTTGTAGGATTTTTCACATTCGCCTGCTTCCAAAAGCAATCTGCTGTTAAAGCAGAAAAGCTGGTTACAGACATAATGCAAGTGGACAGAGAGGGCTGAGGAGGGGAAAGAGCACAATTAGAGGCACTAGCATGACGTTTGTATTGTATCATGATGTTTCTTAAATCTTTAACAGTGGCAAAGATTTCCATTAGTTTACGTAATCGTCTGGATTCATATTTTGATTGTTTCTGCAGGAAGGACGGAATAGACAATGGAACATTCAGTGTTGCAGAGAGATTTTTAATAGAAATATCCGCAATAAAATCAAAAGCTGGAAATGTAAAGTGCTGATCGTGTTATCTTCTATAATTTTAATAACCACAATCGTGATTCTTGGCATAAGTGAGTAGAATATTTAAATCAAAGTAAAATATTGTATTGTACAGATCTCATTGCTGATGCAACACAGTCTGGGAATATTGTTCAATCCTAGAACATTTGGGGGTGTATTTCTTAATTTTTGCATTGATAGATTTTACACTCACATTTCATCTCTACTTCTTAATTAAAATTGTACTTAAAGAAATAATTATGTTGACATATTATGGATCAAATTGCAGTTTGGTCTCCTGAGAATTTTGGTGAATCATGCATGTCAGGCCTTCTCTGTTTAACAAGATCACGGCTGATCTGATGGTAGCCTCAGCACTACATTCCTGTTAGTTGCTATACCCCTTCACTCCCCTATCAATCAAGAATCTATCTAATTCAGCCTTAAAAATATTCAATGGCCCTGCATTCACTGCTCTCTGGGGAAGAGAATTCCACACATCAATGACTCTCTTAAAGAAAATGAATAATCACCAAGGGTGACTCCTTACTTTTCTGTTATGACCCCCTGGTTCTAGTCTCTTCCACGAGAGAGAACATCGTCTTGGCACACAAAGTTAATTCCCTTCAAGATCTTATATGCTTCAGTAAGATCATGTATCATCATTCTCATCAAACTCCAAAAGATACAAGTCAAACTGATGCAATGTTTTGTTAATAAAATAACCCACTCATCTCAGCAATCCGTAGAGTGAACCCTTTTTGAACAGTTTCCAATGCTACTCTATTCTTGAGGAGAAAGTGTGGACCGGAGAAGCAAAACAGAAAAACACATTTCACAGCTTTCTATTGCAAATCTTTGGACTTTAAAAGAAAGATAGAGAGGTAAAAGAGAGAAATAATTAGAAGTCATTCATAACCAAGTTATTTCATACAATTAACAGTCCACCTTCTTGAGCAGTTTGAGTTTAAAGGATGGATATTAAATGCTGGCTGGTCAGTGACACCCACATCTCATGAGGAGACATATAAACAAATGAATCTGGTATTGTTGCCATACAGTTGGACTTCATATGAAAAGTGCCATTTTGTTAGAAATAATAATTAGTTGCTTTTCATTTTTAAATTTGTCATTTTAAACTTCAACATAAGTAAATCTCTTACACATCAGTTCAGAATTTAACACCATCATTCCTCAGCACCTGACTGGAAAGCTGAGTCTGCTGGGCCTAAATACCTTCCTTTGTAACTGGATCCTGGACTTCCTGACTGGGAGACCTCAGTCAATCCGGATTGGGAACAGCATCTCCAACACCATCATACTGAGCACGGGGCGGCCCCAGGGATGTATGCTCAGTCCACTGCTGGTCACCCTACTGACACACAACTGCAGCGATGCACAGGTCGAATCACATCATTAAGTTTGCCGATGGTATGACTGTAGTGGGTTTCATCAGCAGGAACGACGAGTCTGCATAAAAAAAGGAGGTGCAGCGACTAACGACTGGTGCAGAGTCAACAGCCTGTCTCTGAACATGGACCAGATGAAAGAGATGGCTGTTGACTTCAGGAGGGCATGGTACAACCACCATCCATTGGACAGCGACAGCTCCCTGTGGAGATTGTGAAGAGCACCAGATTTTTTGGCATACACCTGGTGTAGAATCTCAACTGGATCCTCCTGATGAAGGGCTTATGCCCGAAACGTCGAATTTCCCGTTCCTTGGATGCTGCCTGACCTGCTGCGCTTTAACCAGCAACACATTTTCAGCTGGATCCTCAATACCAGCAGGCTGAGGAATGCCCACCTCCCACACATTCTACAGAGGGTTCACTGAAGTACTCTGAGCTGCTGCATCACTGCCTGGTTTGGGAATTGCACTGTCTCGGATGGTAAGACCCTACAATGGATAGTAAGGACAGCTGAGAGGATCATCGGGCTCCCTTCCCTCCATTACAGACATCTACACTACACGCTGCTTCTGAAAAGCTAAGTGTATTGTGGAAGAGCCCACACACTCCTCACTCAAACTTTTCTCCAACCTACCATTTGGCAGAAGAGACCAGAGCATTCCATAAGACATAGGAGTGAAAGTAAGATCCTTTGGCCCATCAAGTTCACTCCACCATGGCTGATGGACATTTCAACTCCACTTACCCACATTCTCCCCGTAGCCCTTAATTCCTTGCAAGATCAATAATTTATCAATCTCTGTCTTGAAGACATTTAACATCCCGGTCACCACTGCGCTCTGTGGCAATGTATTCCACAGTCCCACCACTCTCTGGCTGAAGAAATGTCTCCTCATTTCCATTCTAAATTGACCCCCTCTAATTCTAATGCTGTGCCAACGGGTCCTAGTCTCCCCACCCAATGGAAACAACTTCCCAGCGTCCACCCTTTCTAAGCCATGCATTATCTGGCAAGTTTCTGTTAGATCCCCCCTCAACCTTCTAAACTGTAATGAATACAATCCCAGGATCTTCAGCTGTTCATTGCATGTTAGGCTTACCATTCCAGGGATCATCCATGTGAGTCTCTGCTGGACACGCTCCAGTGCCAGTATGTGCTTCCTGAGGTTTGGGGCCCAAAATTGGACGTAATATTCTAAATGGGGCCTAACCAGAGCTTTATAAAGTCTCAGAAGCACATCGCTGCTTTTATATTCCAACTCTTTTGAGATAAATGACAACATTACATTTGCCTTCTTAATCACGGACTCAACCTGCAAGTTAACCTTTGAGAATCCTGGACTAGCACTCCCAAATCCCTTCATGGCTTTATGAATTTTCTCACCGTTTAGAAAGTAGTCCATGCTTGTATTCTTTTTACCAAAATGCAAGACCTTGCATTTGCTCACGATGAATTTCATCAGCCATTTCCTGGACCACTCTCCTAAACTGTCTAAATCTTTCTGCAGCCTCCCCACCTCCTCAGAACTACCTGTCTGTCCACCTAATTTTTTTCATCAGCAAACCTCACCAGAATGCCCCCAGTCCCCTCATCCAGATCATTAATATATAAAGTGAACAGCTGCAGCCCCAACACTGAATCCTGTGGGACACCACTTGTCATCAGCTGCCATTTCAAAAAATAACCTTTTATCCCAACTCTCTGCCTTCTGTCAGACAGCCAATCCCCAATCCATGCAGTAGCTCACCTCGAACACCACGGGCCCTCACCTTACGCAGCAGCGTCCCGTGAGGCACCTTATCAAAGGCCTTTTGGAAGTCCAGGTAGATAACATCCACTGGGTTTCCCTGGTCTAACCTACTTGTTACCTCTTCAAAGAATTCTAACAGGTTTGTCAGGCATGAACTCCCCTTACTAAATCCATGCTAATCCCGTACTTCCAAGGATTTACAAATCTCATCCTTAACAATGGATTCTAGAATTTTATCAACAACCGAGGTTAGGCTAATTGGCCTATAATTTTCCATCTTTTGTCTTGATCCTTTCTTGAACAAGAGGGTCACAACAGTGATTTTCCAATTATCTGGGACTTTCCCTGACTCCAGTGACATTTGAAAGATTACAACCAACACCTCCTCTATTCCTCAGTCACCTCCCTCAGAACTCTAGGATGTAGCCCATTGGAGCTTGGAGATTTATCAATTTTTAGACCGTTTAGCTTATCCAGCACTTTCTCTTTTGTAATCGCTATCATACTCAGCTCTGCCCCTGACTCTCCTTAATTGGTGGAATATTACTCATGTCTTCCACTGTGAAGGCTGATGCAAAGTACTTATTAGGTTCTTCAGCTATTTCCTTATCTCTCTTCCTGCATCAGTTTGAACCAATGTCTACTTTTGCCTCTCGTTTTTTTTCTTATTGAAAGAAACTTTTACAATCATTTCTAATATTACTGGTTAGCCTACCTTCACATTTCATTCTCTCCTTCCTTATTCCTGTTTGTTATCCTCTGTTTGTTTTTGTAGTCTTCCCAATCTTCTGATTTTCCTGTGCTGTTGGCCACTTTCTAGGTTCTATCGTTTTCTTTTATACATTTCCTAACTTCCTTTGTCAGCCATGGCTGTCTAATGCCTCCCCCACCCTGGATATTCTATATTTTCTTTGGGATGAACGTCAGTACTGTGTCCTCAATTACACCCAGAAACTCCTGCCATTGTTCCTCCACTGTCTTCCCTGCTGGGCTCTGCCTCCAGTCAATTTTCATCAGTTCCTCTCTCATGCCCCAATAATTACCTTTATTTAACTGTAACACCATTACATCCAATTTTGCCTTCTCTCTTTCAAACTACAGACTGAATTCTACCATATTATGATCGCTGCCTCCTTAGTGTTTCGTTACTTTAAGATCTCTTATAAAATCTGCATATAAATTTGGTCTCTCATGGCCAGACTATGTAACAGTTTCTTCCCCCAAACCATCAGGCTCCTTAACAAAGTATGATCAGACTCTATTCTACTTGAAATTCCTTGCCAGACTTCAAATTGCTGCTGGAAAAATGTCTATTATTTATCATTCTTCTATTACACTGTAACTTGTGTGTTTTGCCCTTCTTATGCACTTTATGCCGTATACGATCGTGTAGTTTGCGTTGACCATGTCACACCCTCTATCCTGGAGGAACGCTGTCTTGTTTTTACTGTATCAGCTATATATTGTAGAAATGACAAATAAATGTTACTCTACTCTACTTATGTTTAATAACAAATTTTCATTCTATTTTTAAGGAGCGACTTCATATGATGATGACTTTATTGATCCAAAACTCAAAATTTATGGAATTTCTCAATATTACATTGGAAGTATGACACGTGAACCAGTGATAACTCATTGTAAAAACTACTCATTGGTGTTAAAAAATATGGTAAGTAATTTAGAAAAAATAATATGTTATAAATCATTTGGAAAAGTAGATGTGGTACTGTATTCACTTTTCTTGTTAATTTCCTAGAGAATGTTTACAACAAAAGTTATACAAACTGAATTTTTGATTAGATTAGACTCCCTACAGTGTGGAAACAGGCCCTTTGGCCCAACAAATCCACATCAACCCTCCAAAGAGTAACCCAGTTAGTCCTATTTCCCTCAGCCTAATGCACCTAACACTACAGGCAGTTTAGCATGGCCAACTCACCTGTCCTGCACATCTTTGGACTGTGGGAGGAAACCTGCACAGACATGGGGAGAATGTACAAACTCCACACGGACAGTAGACCAAGGCTGGAATCAAACCTGGGACCCTGATGCTGTGAGGTAGCAGTGCTAACCACTGAGCCACCCTGCCACCCCAATTGATTGCAATTAAATAATATATGTTAATTCCAGTAAAATTGCAGATCACCTTAAATATTCTGAAATTCTTGGTCATAATCTCTTGGTTGCATAATATAACTTAATTCAGAAACTGTTTGCAAACTGACCCAATTGTTTGGTTAATAGCATCACATATTAAAATCTTCTGTAATATTTTCTTTCCAATCATCCTCTAAATATTAGGTCGGGTGGAATGCACAACGATGGTGGGAGGTTTAGCTATTTTGAACGCAGGTGGGTGAAGCGGTTTGGTGGTCTACTCAACCAGGAAACACTTAGAGTCATAGAGTCATAGAGATGTACAGCATGGAAACAGACCTTTCGGTCCAACTCGTCCATGCCGACCCAATATCCCAACCCAATCTAGTCCCACCTGCCAGCACCCGGCCCATATCCCTCCAAACCCTTCCTATTCATATACCCATCCAAATGCCTCTTAAATGTTGCAATTGTACCAGCCTCCACCATTTCCTCTAGCAGCTCATTCCATGCACGTACCGCCCTCTGCGTGAAAAGTTTGCCCCTTAGATCTCTTTTATATCTTTCCCCTCTCATCCTAAACCTATGCCCTCTAGTTCTGGACTCCCTGACGCTTCAGGGAAAAGACTTTGCCTATTTATCCTATCCATGCCCCTCATAATTTAGTAAACCTCTATAAGGTCACCCCTTAACCTTCGATTCTCCAGGAAAAACAGCCCCAGCCTGTTCAGCCTCTCCCTGTAGCTCAGATCCTCCAACCCTGGCAACATCCTTGTAAATCTTTTCTGAACTGTTTCAAGTTTCACAACATCTTGCCAATAGGAATTGCGCGCAGTATTCCAACAGTGGCCTAACCAATGTCCTGTACAGCCGCAACATGACCTCCCAAATCCTGTACTCAATACTCTGACCAATAAAGGAAAGCATACCAAACGCCTTCTTCATTATCCTATCTACCTACGACTCCACTTTCAAGGAGCTATGAACCTGCACTCCAAGGTCTCTTTGTTCAACAACACTCCCTAGGACCTTACCATTAAATGTATAGGTCCTGCTAAGATTTGCTTTCCCAAAATGCAACACCTTGCATTTATCTGAATTAAACTCCATCTGCCACTTCTCAGCCCATTGGCCCATCTCGTCAAGATCCTGTTGTAATCTGTGGTAATCCTCTTCGCTGTCCACTACACCTCCAATTTTGGTGTCATCTGCAAATTTACTAACTTTACCTCTTATGCTCGCATCTAAATCATTTATCTACATGACAAAAGTAGAGGGCCCAGCACCGATCCTTGTGGCACTCCACTGGTCACAGGCCTCCAGTCTGAAAAACAACCCTCCACCACCATCCTCTGTCTTCTACCTTTGAGCCAGTTCTGTATCCAAATGGCTAGTTCTGCCTGTATGCCATGAGATCTAACCTTGCTAATCAGTCTCCCATGGGGACCTTTGCTTACTCAATGCTTACCATTATTGTTAATGGCTAACTGTTACACAAATATCACTCTTTCAACCTCAAACCCAAGGTCCTTTCCAAATTTTGTCCCATCTTTAACTTCCCTTTCTTCTCTGCTCTTCAAAATGGCCAATGTTACTTAGTCTAATGGTTATCTGTTCCACATTTTCAGTTCTTTTGTTTGAGTCCTTACACGAATGCTCATGGCATTGACACCAACTTGGCAAAAGTTATCAATGGCATCTCATTTTTTTTTTCCCTCCCTTAACTCTGATATTTTCTTGGTTAGCCAGTCTATCGTCTTCTCCACCTCCAATGCCTTGTCTCTATGTCACAGCCCTTTAACTCTCCATGATTAATGTTTTTGTAGATAAGAGGCTTGTGTTGGTTCTTAGGTGAACTCAAAGCTGGAGCAGATTGTGAAGATGCTCTGCTGAGATTTCTTGCTTTTCTTAATAAGAGTAATGGACCCAAAATATTAACTCTTGTTCCCTCTCCACAGATATTGCCAGACCTGCTGAGTTTTTTCTAGCAATGTCTGTTTTTGTTTACAATATTGCTGTTAATTACCTTAGAGGCCTGAATGACTTGCTAGTTCGATGAGTTTGGAGGAAGTATTTTCAAACAGATTCTAGCTGATTTTTGAACCAGACATAAAATATAACTAAGTTTAAAGCTCTTTTTCCCCAAGAAAAGGGCTGGTGTGCTGGAGGATTCCAACATTATGTGTTGTTGTTTAACATCTGAGTATCACTCAGTCTAATTTAGCTCAAGTGCCAAAGGTCACAAGATTTGCAGCTACCATTTTGATGGTCTATTTGTCCAGTTTTAAAATGTGTTGACTGAAAGTTGATAGTATAATAGAGTATGAGATCCACGCTCCATCTTTGAGGAATAGAGTCACAGAGTCACACAGTATGGAAACAGATCCTTCAGCCCAACTTGTCCAGGCCAACCAGATTTCTTCAACTGAATCAGTCCCATATCCTCCTAAACCTTTCCTATCCATGTAATTGTTCAAATGTATTTTAAATGTTGTAACTGTACTCACCTATACCACTTCCTCTGGCAGCTCATTACATATATAAACCACCCTCTGTGTGAAAAAAATTGCCCCTCGGGTTTTAGCATCTTCTGAATCTTTCCCATCTCACCTTAAATCTATGCCCTTTAATTTTGGACTCCACTACCTTGGGGAAAAGATCTTAACTATTCACCTTATGGATGCCACTCATGATTTTACAAACCACTATAAGATCATCCCTTGGGCTCCTACACTCCATGGGAAAAAAAATCCCAGCCTATCCAGCCTCATAATGCAAAACCCTTCTGTCTTGGTGACATCCTTGTAAATCTTTTTTGCATCCTCTCCATATTAGTAACATTATTCCTATAGCAGAATTATACACAGTACTCCACATGTGGTCTTGTATAGCCATAACATGACATCCCAACTCCTGTACTCAGTGCTCTAACCGATAAAGACAAGCTTGCCAAATGCCTTCTTCATCATCGTCTCTACCTGGGATACCAAATTCAAGGAACTATGTACCCGGATCTCTAGGTGTCTCTGTTTGACCACACTGCCCAGGGTCCAACCATTAACTGTGTAAGTCCTGCCCTGGTTCACCTTACCAAAATTCAACACCTCACATTAACCTAAATTAAATTCCATCTGCCATTCCTCGGCCCACTGGCCCAACTGCTCAAGATCCTGTTGTACTCTTAGATAGTCTTATTCACTGTCCACTATGTCACCAATTTTGGTGGCATCCGCAAACGTATTCACTATGGCTCCTATATTCTCATCCAAAACCTCACCCATGACTGTCCATGATCCATCTATCTCTGCAACAGCCCTTGCAATTTCTTCCTTAGCTTCTCACTGTGTCCTGGGATACACTTGATCAAGTCCCAGGATTTATCTATCTTTATATGTTCAAAGGACTCCAGCGCCTCCTCTTCTGTAATATGGACTTTTTTCAAGACATCACTATTTATTTACCCTGAGTTCCATATGGCTCCACATATCTTAATACAATCACAGATCTCAAGCAGTATCAGTTATTGCCACCTCTGAAGTGTCCAGAGATTATTTCCTTGGCCAATTCCTTTTACTGTTTGTAGATGGCCATCTCAGAAGGTAGCCCTCTGTCAATTCTGTTTCCATGCATATATTGATGAAAGCAAATCTGGAATTCCATAATTTAGTCAATTCCACAATTCCGTGCTGTGTGCATTAGATTGAACTAGTGTAATAAGGCTTTCAATGTTTGGTGCAAAAACTGAAATTCTTGGATTTAGGTACCTCTGAAGCCTATATTGTAACTTAACCATTTGTTTCTGATACTTTGACATAACTGTGTACTATACTGTGTTACATCTATATTGCAATACAATAGCAAAGTTAAGAAAGGTGGCAAAGATCAGACTGCATGATTAGAAAGATTTTGGGGTTTAATGACAATTCTCCTGATGATATTGTAACTAATTAGCAACCTTCCCTTTGTGAATTTTTGTGTCAACCAAGTTAGAGAGTTGACTCCTTTACATTATTGCCTTATTAAAAAAATGCATTTTTAAGTTCTGCTATTTCCTTTTGAATTTTTGATCTTCAGTGCTTAATACAGAAGTTTTTTCTCTGTTTTTAGCTGTGGCAACTATATAACAAATCTCCAGCAATTGGATATTATTTTGTGGATAGTGGTGTGTTCTCATGCAGGTAAGACAAAATATGTTATTATTAATGGCTTGTTATCAGTGTTTATCCTAAAATGATTGACACACAAATGTACACCTTTTTTGGAAATGCTTGTGTCAATGTACATCATTCCAGTTTTACATTGCTTTAAAGTCAACAGAATGAGAAAAATAGTGATATATATCATTAGGGGCCCCTATCGTCCATCTTGCTGATTATTTATTAAGTTTTGTTGAATGGTTGTTTGTTAAATGACTGTTCCCCCAACACCAAACACCACACCGCAATCCACCTGCAATTTGATCAGACGATAGATGAAATGGCTGAGGCATTGAACAGGTACTTTGCATCAGTCTTCACAATGGAGGGTACTAATAACTGTGGGCGGCACGGTGGCACAGTGGTTAGCACTGGTGCCTCACAGTGCCAGAAACCCAGGTTCAATTCCTGCCTCAGGTGACTGACTGTGTGGAGTTTTCACATTCTCCCCGTGTCTGTGTGGGTTTCCTTCGGGTGCTCCGGTTTCCTCTCACAGTCCAAAAATGTGCAGGTTAGGTGAATTGGCCATGCTAAATTGCACATAATGTGAAGGGGTAAATGTAGGGGAATGGGTTTGGGTGGGTTGCGCTTCCCTTTCCAAGCTAATAATCTACCCCTAATACCATGCATCCTTATACAGCAGGCTCATATGCGGCACCTTGTCAAAGGCCTTTGGAAATCTAGGTACACCACATCTACTGGATCCCTGTTGTCCACCTTGCTTGAAATGTCTTAATTGAATTCCAAAAGATTTGTGAAGCATGACCTGCTTTTCATGAACCCATGCTGCGTCTGTACAATGGGACAATGTTTTGAGATGACCTGTTATTTCTTCCTTGATAATAGACTCAAGCATCTTACCCACTACAGGTTAAGCTCACTGGTCCTTCATTCCCCATCTTTTGTCTACTTCCCTTTTTAAACAGTCACATCACATTTGTTATTTTCCAAACTGCTGGGACTGTCCCAGAGTCCAGCGAATTTTGGAAAATTACTGCCAGTCCATCTGCTATTTCTCCCACTATCTCTCTTAGTGACCTGGGATGCATTACATCTAGGCCAGAAGACTTATCTATCCTTAGCTCCATTAGCTTACCCAACACTAGCTCTTCATGAATAATAATTGTTTCCACATCCTCACTTACCTTTGTCTCTTCATCACTTACTGGCATGTTTTTAGATTAGATTACTTGCAGTGTGAACTTGATAGCCCATGAGCTATCCTGTCTTAGGAAAATACCCCATGTAGCCAGTGACACTGCTGAAATCAATCAGGAATAGTAACTATGGATTTTCTTCTGATCACTGCGTTTGAACCTAAGGCACTTACAAGAACTCAAAATCATCTTAGCTAGGTTTGGTAAGCTGAGCACACATCACAACAAAGCAAAATATTTTCAATGCTAGAAATCTTACGTAAAAACAAAATGTTCTGGAAAAGTATAATAGGTTGGAAAGCATCTGTGGGCATTGAAACACAGCAAATGTTTCAGGTTGATAATTTTTAATCAGAATTACTGAAGTGGTTTTGACAAACAAAAAATCAATCTGAAATACTATTGCTGTTTCTCTCTCAGTAGATGTTGCCTGACTTGCAGTATTTTCAGCACTTCCTGTTTTTATTTCAGTACAAACAGTTGTAGAATGTGTGATGTTCCTGATCTCTATTTCTCTGTGACTTTTATACTGCACATTCAGATATTCAGCTAATTGGAAATCTGAGAATCTTAGATAGTAAAAGCAAGTTAAATTCTTATAAGCTGAGTGTCTGTTCAATAAAATGGGGATTTTTTTAGCCACTATTTATTCCTACTTACATATCTAAGCAGGCTTAGCCAATTGTCATTTTAATCATTTCTGTTTTTCCTGAATTAGCAAATAAAATACAAATGATATTTCCATGCAAAACTATTGAACATGGTATAATATAAAGTCATCTAGCCACAGAATGTGACAATGCTAAAAATATGAAACCCATAATTTGCATGGATTCACAAATACTCGTTCAAGATAAAATGCATTATCAAACCTGTTGTTTCAAGTATTATTCAGGAGTAGATCAAAAATGATTGAGCCATCCATTTTTGTGCTGAAGCTTCTCCTGACTTTCAGAACAGAACTTGACAGGTTGCATGCAGGTATTTTTCCACAATGATTCTGGTGGCAATGGTTGATGGGTGTAGTTCTAACATCGTTACTATCTTGACCACCAGTATATCAGTATTCAGCAAATACTAATCATAAAAACGCTGCAGTTGCGCATTTATATAGACTTTCCACAGCTGGTGAGCAAAAAAAAAGTGGTTTTTCATTTTTAAACAGCTGTTTATACCATATTTTGGCGCAATTCTGCAGAAGCCAGCCTACAGTTTCAAAGAATTGAGTTTCACATCATCACTGTTTTCGACTTTATTACACAACAATGTTGCAACATAAAGAGAGCATAATGTTACAATAAAGAACAAACAATGCAGTAAAATGAAAAAAAAATGACAGAGAAGCAAATATAGCTTATAAACTTGTGAGACATACTTTGCTACCATTGACACCATTATACGACTTAATGGAAGACACCATTAAAACAAACTTGACACAAGGTATGAACATAAGTGAAATTAAACTGAGAAACAATAAAAGTAGAGGGAAGATTGTGAGGAAAGTTTGGCATGTTTCTGGTCTTTTGATACTGTCTGAACCACATTTTAACAAACAAATTTTGAATCAGACGCTCCAAGCAAACTTCCCTGTGAATGTATTTTTATGCTGCGTACGTCTCTTAAATCTGTGTGCACCAGTGGCTTTCAAAACCAGAGTCAGTGCTTGTTATGGCATTGGCCCAGTGATTAATACGTGTGGAACATCTGCAAGGGAGCATAGTTTCCAAGAAGTGACAATCTTCTGCAAAAGTGTGATGCCAGGTAAGTAGGTGGCCAGCTGGATACAGAGTAGGTTGCCAGAGTACAGAATGCCAGGTGGGAAGAGTTAGGGGGCCAGGTATTAGGATGCATGCTGTATGATAGGAAGGATGCCAAGTAAGAAGGGGTAGTGTGCCAAGTGTTTAGAGTGCCAGGGTGCAAAGTAGCACAGGGTTGGAGGATATATAAGTGATGGAGTGTTTTAGGATAAGTGGAGATGGATGGGAGAAATCGGATATATTTGGGTGTGTGTTAAGCAACAATGGGGTCGGTATAGAGTTATTCAGGAGTTGGATTATGTATTTAATAATCTAACTTCTCCTGAATAACAATTTACTTAATTTCACTGGAACCCTCCGAATTCTCTGATTTATAGGGAGATATTTGGAAGGTTCCAGGGTAGAGGCCCAGTGGAATTCTTTCAGAGTCTGCCATGATGAAGTTTCCATGGGATGTCCCTGCACGACTCTCATCTAGACTGGAATAACAACTGCATGCCTAGTTGAAAATCTTGGCCTGCGTATCTGAAATAATTTTTGATATGGACAATAATATGAAAATGAATTAAATTATGTTCATAATTTGAATGGTGATATTAAATGGTTATTAAAACATACATTTCAAATTTGTATTTCCAGACCAAAACAGCGGATAGGGTCATGCTCAGATAATTTGAATAGATGGTCAAAAGTATGTTTCAGAATTTTAAAAAAATATTTCAATGGAGCTAGGCAGAGGAAGGAGGGACAGGAAGCAATAGAGCCAAAACAATCTTCACATCTGGTGTTAGAGGTGGGGAAAGAAGGACTTTGTACAACAATAATAGTAGGAAATTATCTGCATAGGGTGCAGTTAACAGTAAACCAAATGGAGAACTTTGGGCTTGCAACATTGAGTTAGCACACTGAGTGTCAGTAACAATGGATTGAAATTTTGTTGTGATTCCTTGAAGACATGCACTAATATTGATCTGGAGGGGTTTAGGATCATCATTCTCACAATTATTGGGTGTATCTTTATTTTTAGTTGAGCAGTCATCACAAGGGGGATGCAGGACCCCCCCTTTAGAGAGTTCAGCAGTACATAGCTGTACAAAGGGTTTGAAAAAGCTCTTTCTTTTTTTCCCCTTTTACATTTCAAATAAGTGCAAGTGTATGTTCACCACGTTCCTATGCTCATTACTAAAACTGCACTTGCAATGCCTTTTTCAGTACTTTATCTGAAATCTGAGGATTAATGCTTTGACATGGGATTCTAGAATAACCAGCTGAGCATAACTTAGTATACTAGGAAAAGCAGCTCCTAATTTGAATAATGAATGCAGCAAATTTTTCTTTTGTTTATAATCTACAGCCAAAAATGTCGTAAATTAGCTAGTTTACTGAGTTTCTCACAGTACTATAGCCTCATTGGTGACAGTACTTCTCTCTCTCTCTATATATATTTATATATATCTCTAATTCAACATCATAACTTTAAGCAGGAAACAGCTGCCATGGTAGCTATTGAAAATTAACCTAGATTTCCATCATTGGCCATCTGCTTTAACGATATACATTGATTGGTCAACAGAAGAATATAAGTAATAATGTTCTAACCTGACAGACTGCCCTCCCTTTGAGCTGCAGCATATGTGGGTAGTGACACAGATTAGGAATGTACAAAACCACTGCCTCCACTGGGTGGGAGCTTCATTTTAAACATTCTTTTGTAGTGAGGATATTTTGAGTGATACTGTATTTACTGATGTTTGGAGATCGAGAAGTGTGTATCTAACATACATATTTAGCATCTGGAGTTGCTGGAAAATCAAATGCGGCAACATCTGATATGAATGTCACAGGTCAAAACAATGCAGACTGAAGTTAATCATTACTTGTTTACCTGTATTTCTTTCCTCTGTGAAAGAAAGGAAAACTAATCACGAAGTGGTGTTTCTAGGTTAGACCATGCAAAGAAATGCTTCTTCCTGAGCAACTGGGATTCAGAGCAGAAGCAGATTTTTTTTTTGTCAAATAATTAATGCTTGCATGTTTTAATCAAACAGCACTTGTGATATGTAAATGACTCTCTAATACTCAATACCATTCCAATGTATGTCACACTTTGAATAGCATTTTATTAAGTAAGGTATGTCAGACTCTGATAACTCACATGCTTGATGATGTCAGTAAGATACAGTTCCTGGCCCAACAATTATAGTAGGAAATTATTTGCAGTGGTGAAGTTAGCAGTAAACCAAATGGAGAACTATGCTCGCCACTTCCTTGCAACATAGAGTTTGCACATTGAGTGTTAGTAACAATGGATTGAAATTTTATTGTGATTCCTTGAAGACATGCAGCAACGTTGCCCTGTGGCATCTAGATTTAGAAAGGGATAAGGGTCATCACTCTCACAGTTAACGGGTGCATCTCTACTTCCAGTTGAGCAGTCGTCACACAGAGGAGGCAGGAAGGGTTAAGAATCCCTTGTGGAGAGTTCAGCATGTGGATTGGACCAATTAACATGAATCTTACCCATTATCATCTAGTTATAAACTGAGCCATGGACAGAAATATTGGGTTACAGTATCTATGGTTTATTGGACAGAAATATACTGGAATCTTTAGTATTCTGGTCTAAAAACATATTGCTAGAGTCAATAAAACAGTGAAGGGCAAAGTCTAACTGCTGATCACTATCTTTAGCAGTTCAGTTTTCTCCTGAGGGTGCAATCAGGGTTCTTTATTTCTATATATCATCTGCAAGCTTCTGTCACATCCTGTCTAACGTTTCATGAAATAAACCTGTTTTAATATTTTTAACTGGCCAGTATAAGTAGGCTAGGATTTGTCAGCCACTACTACAGTGTTAATCAGTCAAGCGTTTCACTGACCATGGTTTCTCTTCTGGGACTCACTGTAGTAAGTCATCTGTGATCATCATGAATTACAACATTTAAAAAGGTGTCTGGAAGCGTACATGAATCAGAAGGATTTAGAGGGATATGGGCCAAATGCTGGCAATTGGGACTAAATCAGTTTAACATATCTGGTCAGCGTGGATGAGTTGGACCAAAAGGTTTGTTTCCATGCTGCGTGACTCTATTACTCTATGTTCTTTCCTCAGTCAACTTGTCATCTTAGTTTAAGTAGCCTAGATATACTTGATCAAATTCAATTGTAATATTGGACACTGCTTTTTTGAATCAAAGGCTGTGACACAAACTTTGGATTTACAGCACACATATTTTTGCATGCTGTAAGTGGCCTTTTAAACATTCAAAATCACATCCACAGTGTACATGTACACTTTGGTGCAAATTGCATCAGATGCCATTTTGGTGTGGGTGATGGGACACATACATTGATTGAACATCTGGTACTGTAGGCAAATTGTGATATCACATGCTGGTTCAATGCCAGTGGGAGTTCAGCACTCAAGTTTATCGTTTCAAATCAATCTTTTCAGAGCTGGTATTAGAACCTCTGGAACAGGTGTGACTTGAACCCAAGCCTCCTGGCCCAGAGGGAGGGACACTACCAATGTCCCCCAAAAGCCTTCAACATTACTCAAGATGTCTTCAAATATAATGTTAACATCAACTTACGCAGGCATGTTGTGACACACCTACATGGAGTTGAAATTGGACTTTCTGAGCCAGAGTCAGGACATTACCACTGCCACAAGAATGCTAACATTACTCAAGTATTTTTTCCACTACCAAGAAAACCTGGGAGCTTTTAATTAGATAGAACTGGATATAAAACCGGCTGAATTGGGAATAACCCTTGATCAATAGTCCTTTTTTGTACCACTGCACCCAAGAGGACCCAACAGTAATGCTTATATTTTCCCAAAAGCACCCGTAGCAATGCATGTTTTTTTTAATACATTGTGACATAGTAAAAATACGTCATTGTATATATATTTTAATATTCATTATTTCCACCACCAGGAAAATAGACATATGACTCATGAAACATTTATAAGCAAAGCCTGTTCAGGGCAATGCTGTCATTAAAAAGTGAAGGGGGTTGAGGGAAAGAAGCAGGCGACTAAATCAAAATGGAGTTGAAGGGGGAAATAAAGCATTCCATCCCCATAACATTATTCAAGTTAACACCATCTCTTAATTGCGCACAACTGAACACATGCTCAGGAGCAGAAAGGACAATCTACTATTTAAAAGTATTAATTAGCTAATTTTGAGTTTCTGTTGATAGATTGCTACTGCCTTTGTTTTGTTTCTAATTCATTTTAGGGATGTTAGTATCACTGGCAGGACCAAAATTTATTGACCATCTTTAAATGCCCTTAAGATGGTGATGAACCACTATCTTGTATATATCTGAGTGATTTGTGAGCTCAATTCAAACAGCAGTTGCATTGCTGTGGATCATAGAGATGTACAGCATGGAAACAGACCCTTCGGTCCAACTTGTCCATGCCAACCAGATATCCCAAACCAATCTAGTCCCACCTCCAGCACCTGGCCCATATCCCTCCAAACTTCCTATTCATATATCCGTCCAGATGCATTTTAAATGTTGCAATTGTACTAGCCTCCACCACATCCTCTGACAGCTCATTCCATGCACATACGACCCTCTACATGAAAAAGTTGCCCCTCAGGTCTCTTTTATATCTTTCCCCGTCACCCTAAACCTATGCCCTCTAGTTCTGCACTCCCCCACCCCAGGAAAAATACTTTGTCTTTTTATCCTATCCATGCCACCCATAATTTTGTAAACCTCTATAAGGTCACCCCTCAGCCTCCGACACTCCAGAGAAAACAGCCCAAGTCTATTCAACCTCTCCCTATAGCTCAAATCTTCCAACCCTGGCAACATCCTTGTAAATCTTTTCTGAACCCTTTCAAGTTTCACAACATCCTTCCAATAGGAAGGAGACCAGAATTGCACGCAATATTCCAACAGTGGTCTAACCAATGTCCTGTACAGCCGCAACATGACCTCCCAACTCCTGTACTTCCATAGGCTGGACTGAGTTGGGAAGGCAGATTTTCTTTTCTAAGCTACATGAACAAAGTAAAAACCTCTCTGCATCGCTAATGTTGCCTCCATAATTTGGGCAATCATAAGCTCCTCTTTGGAATACAAGAAGACTGGTAAAAGGAGCAAAATGCACAGGGGGCAAGGGAGCCCTGCTGGAAAAGGGAAGAAATCTCCAGGAAGAAGCGTTATCAACATAAGGATATAACTCATTATGTACACAGACAAATTCTGCTACCTGACACCCAGTATGGAACAATGTATGCTGCTGAACTTTCACCAGTTGGTTTAAGGCCATACATAGTACCTCATTAGACAGTAAAATATAGCAGCAGAGAAAGGGCATTTGGCCTGTCCAGTTTGCTCCACCATTCAGTCATGGCTGATATGTTTCTTGACCCCATTCTCCTGCCTTCTTCCCATAGTCCTTGATGCCATTGCTAAACATTAATCTATCTATATTTGTCTTAAGTACACTAACTGACTTAGTCTCCATAGCCTTCTGTTGCAATGAGTTCCACAGAGAAACTACTTTTGGAACACGACTGAAGAAATGATAAACTTTTTGCTCTAGTTCCAGGTTACAGAATTCTAAATTATGCCTGTGTTTTGCAGTTTGTTTATATAAAGTGTTCAGAATTTCTAGTTTCCCTATAATTCCTTATAATCTTTCCCTTTTCTTTCACAAAATGGTTATTCATTTCCCATACTGAAAGATATCCATTAGATACTAATTTATAAATTTCTAATACAATGACAGTATATTACCTACTCTTTTGTCTTTAAGGTTAATAAATCATTCTTGCCAACATTCCATTTGCTTGTCCATCATATCATCCGATGTCATGTACATTAAAGTGAAGTTTCATTGATACAAATTCTCTACAGTATCTTTCTCAAACAGCTACTGCCTACGTTCTTATTTGACAGTAAATATTTGCAGACTAATTTTCATGAGAGAATCATACTTCAGTCTGACTCAATTCTCACATGATGTTTAAGTACGTATTATACTATTGAGCAATTGTTGATGCAATCTGAATCAGGATCAACGATTTGATTTTTTTCTCCTTTACAAACCCAGGATGGTGTCTACTATTACTCGAGTTGAAATGAGCTGACTAGACCAGAGATTTCAGCTGAGTCCTCTCTGGTCCCTATCATTATAGAACACAGAACATAGAATGTTACAGCACAGTACAGGCCCTTCAGCTCTCGATGTTGCGCCGACCTGTGAAATTTATTTGATGCCCATCTAACCTACATTGTTCCATTATTATCCATACATATGTTCAATGCCCATTTAAATGCCCTTAATGTTGGTAAGTCTACTACTGTTTCAGGCAGGCCATTCCATGCCCCTACTACTCACTGAGTAAAGAAACCACCCCTAATAACTGTCCTAAATCTATCAACCCTAAATTTAAAGCTATGTTCCCTTGCGTTAGCCTTCACCATCTGAAGAAAAAGGATCTCAATGTCCATCCTATGTAACCCTCTGAATATCTTATACGTCTCAATTAAGTCGCCTCTCAACCTTCTTCTCTCCAATTAAAGCAGCCTCAGTTCCTTCATTCTTTCCTCATAAGACCTCCCTTCCATACCAGGCAACATCCTAGTAAATCTCCTCTGAATCCCTTCCAAAGCTTTCACATGCTTCCCATAATGTGGTGACCAGAACTGCACGCAATACTCCAGGTGTGGCCTTACTCGTGTCTTGTACAGCTGAAGTATGACCTCATGGCTCCGAACCCAATCCCCCTACCATCAAATGCCCACACACCATATGCCTTCTTCGCAACCCTATCAACCTGGGTGGCAACTTAAAGGGATTTATGCACCTGGACACAGGTGCACTGTGGACACATCTACACTGTCAAGGATTTTACCAAGTTAAAAATCACACAACACCAGATTGTAGTCCAACAGGTTTAATTGGAAGCACTAACTTTTGGAATGCTGCTCCTTCATCAGGCGGTTGTGGAGTACACAATTGTAAGACACAGAATTTATAGCAAAAGTTTACAGTGTGATGTAACTGAAATTATACATTGAAAAATACCTTGATTGTTTGTTAAGCCTTTCATCTGTTAGAATGACCATGATAGTTTCACTTCTTTCATATGTAAATCACGAAACCTTTTTTAAAAATTACATTCTCAGGTTAACTGTAACAATTGGTGTCAGCCCAGATAAGATGTTAAGATGTTGAAGGTGTAAGCCCCCTGCACCAGCATCTTCAAATCAAGAATTTTACCATTAGCCCAGTACTCTGCATTCCTGTTACTTCTTTCAAAGTGAACTATCTCACAGTTTTCTGCATTAAACTCCATTTGCCACTTCTCAGACCAGCTCTGCATCTTATCTATATACCCCTGTAATCCACAACATCCTTCGGCACTATCTACAACTCTGCCTATCTTAGCGTCATCTGCAACTTTGCTAACCCATATTTCTACGCCCACTTCCAGATGATTTATAAAAATACAAACAACAGTGGCCCTAAAACAGATCTTTGCAGCACACCACTGGAAACTGAGCTCCAGGATGAACATTACCCATCAACCACCACCTTCTGTCTTCTTTCTGCTAGCCAATTTCTGATCCAAACCGCTAAATCACCTTCAATCCCGATATTTGGTATTTTGTGAAATAGCCTATCGTGTGGAAATTTATCAAATGCCTCACTGATGTCCATATACACCACATCAACCACCTAGATTAGATTAGATTACTTACAGTGTGGAAACAGGCCCTTCGGCCCAACAAGTCCACACCGACCCGCCGAAGCGCAACCCACCCATACCCCTACATTTACCCCTTACCTAACACTACGGGCAATTTAGCATGGTCAATTCACCTGACCCGCACATCTTTGGACTGTGGGAGGAAACCGGAGCACCCAGAGGAAACCCACGCAGACACGGGGAGAACATGCAAACTCCACACAGTCAGTCGCCTGAGTCGGGAATTGAACCCGGGTCTCTGGCGCTGTGAGACAGCAGTGCTAACCACTGTGCCACCTTACCTTCATTCACCTGTTTTGTCACCTTCTCTAAGAACTCAATAAGATTAGTGAGGCACAACCTACCCTTCACAAAACCATGTTGACTATCAAATTATTCCTTTCCAGATGATTATAAATCCTATCTCTTATAACCTTTTCCAACATCATACCCATAACCACTAGCCTACAAATGCCAGGGTTAGCCTGACTCCCTTTCTTAAACAAGAGAACAACATTTGTTATCCTCTAGTCTTCTGGCACTACTCCTGTCGACAATGATGACATAAAGATCGAAGCCATAGGCTCTGCAAACTCCTTCTTGGCTTCCCAGAGAATCCGAGGATAAATCCCATCTGGCCCGGGGTTTTTTCAGATCTTCCAAAATTGCTGAGACTTCCCCTTTGTCAACCTCAATCCTATCTAATCTTGTAGCCTGTATCTCTGTATTCTCACTAACATTTCCCTTTTCCAATGTGAATACTGACGAAAAGTATTCATTAAGTGCTTCCCCATTGTCCTCAAAATCCACACACAACTTTCCACTACAATCTTTAATTGGAACTAAACTTATTCTAGTCATTCTTTTATTCCTGATACATCTATAGGAGGCCTTAGGGTTTTCCTTGATCCTATCTGCCAACAACTTCTCATGTCTCCTCATGGCTCTTCTTAACCCTCTCTTTAGATCTTTTCTGGCTAACTTATAACTCTCAAGCCCCCTAACTAAACTTCACACCTCATCCTCTCATTAGCCTTCTTTCTCTGGACAAGAGTTTCAACTTCTTTAGTAAACCATGGCTCCCTCTCTCGGCAACCACCTCCCTGCCTGATAGGTATATACTTACCAAGGAGCCGCAGTAACTGTCCATAGAGTCATAGAGATGTACAGTGAGGTTTCTTTTATATCTTTCCCCTCTCACCCTAAACCTATACCCTCTAGTTCTGGACTCCCTGACCCCAGGGAAAAGACTTTGCCTATTTATCCTATCCATGCCCCTCATAATTTTGTAAACCTCTATAAGATCATCTCTCAGCCTCCGACGTTCCAGGGAAAACAGCCCCAGCCTGTTCAGCCTCTCCCAATAGTTCAAATCCTCCAATCCTGACAACATCCTTATAAATCTTTTCTGAACCCTTTCAAGTTTCACAACAACCTTCCAATAGGAAAGAGACCAGAATTGCACGCAATATTCCTAGAATAAGCTCTATATTTCAAAAGTGTCCATCCCCTACAGTTTCCTTCCCCATCCTATGCATTCTAAATCTATCCTAATCGCATCATTACTTCCTTTCTCCCAGGTTTGCCTCTTTCTCTGTGGTGTATATACTTATCCCTACCCATTGTGATTGTAAACATAACTGAATTATGGTCACTATCACCAAAGTGCTACCTACCTGTAAATTGACAGAACAGTCTTGAGTTAATCAACTACTCATTAACTGACCCCTATTTAAACTTCAATAGATTATTTATTTTGTTTGATGAAGGAGATATTAACTTTTTTTCTGACATTGATCTTTTTATTTGCAGCAACGTTACTACATATTTCTGGTTGCAATTTGCATTGCCAAAAGAACATGACCTTTTAATTAAATATACATTAAGTGTGGGAATACTATTAAATGTATTACGACAACATCTTTACCTTGATGGAACGGCAAAGAATATGGAAGTTGTACCATCTTCTGTCACACTACAGGGTAAGCACTTAATTTATATACTGTATAAATCCAGCCAAGGTTACAGAAGAAAACTTATACCCTTGACTACCAGCTTGGTTTAGCCTTAAACTAAACTATGTTATAATGTTGTGGTTTGTAATGTTTAAATTTTACTTTTGGAATATAGGATTGAATGTAGCACCCAAAAATGCTACTTTCTATTCTAAATTTACCAACTTTGTATGTCCCTTTTGAACTTGTGGTCATCTTTTTTGATGAGGTGATAGTAAAATCATGAGGTATTTCTGGCTAAATTATATGAAATAAGCCAAATAATTTTCACCTCTTTATCTACCTTGTGAATTGTAGTTAGGTTACATGTAGGTGAATTAAAATACATTATCGTAATCTAGTATGGCTTGTGATTATTATGCTTTACAGACAGTACAATGACTAAGATTCAAGCTTCTGCAAAACATTTAAAAGCAGTCTTTAAATAATAGAGCTGTAAAGTACAAAACTGCATATAGAATAAATCTGACTCAACCATTTGTACTATATTTCACTTTTGTAATTTACACACTTCTTTTCTTATGGGTTCTTCTTTTAACCATATATTCATTTTCTTTGTGGATGAGAACAAGTGATGATGTAGGTAATGCTTAAAAGTGAAAGTGTCTTGTTTTTTTTAATGACTGAATTGTATTTTGGCATTTTACAGTTGCTAATGACGGATATGTTCGAAGCTTGAAAACTGGTAAGTGGCTGAAGTGTAAGGCAATTTTCAGAGAAGGAAGCACAGAATCTAAATTTGGTTGGGTAGAAGTCATCAAAATTAAATAATAATTGAATTTATATCATACTTTTGACCATAATATATATTAAATTACTGATTTTGAAGTATAAATGATTATGTCAGCATTTTCTCCACACAATTAATTTAAAAAGTGGGTTGGGGAAAGTTAGATGTTTTGGGGGTATGGTGTTGTTATAATCATGAATGCATTGCCGAAATGGATTCTTTAAGGAGATTCAATCGTGTTGCTCAAGAAGAATTTGGTATTGATTAGAATAAAAATAAGTTTCAGTGCTGTGGGGAAACAGCAGCAATTTGAGACTAAGAAGGATGAATACAGACTTGGTGGACCAATGTCCCCTTTTATACTATAAGATTCTATTTAGAGATTCTAATCTAGAGGAACACTATCTGATTTGGATGAAAGTTGTGAAGGGGATTGTGGAGTGGAGTGGGGCAGACTCTGTTAATGCCAGTGGAAATATCAACATGTAGGGAAGCTGGCTCCACATTTGAACTGGACCGCACTATCCTATTTGTAACACCCTTTGGGAAATCCTGATTACCTGTTAACATGATAAATGATATTTCAACTGACTTGCAACTTAGTGACACATTATGGTTTCCCAGTCTCCCTGAACCTCAAAAGTGAAAGTCAGATGAGATCATAGTAACAATTGAGGACTGATTGAAATGCTGCAATACATAATCAGTTCTCAGCTGCTTACTTCCCTTCTGACTGGAAATAATTTGTTCACAATAGAGTTTACTTTATTCTTCAGAAGTGTTTTAGCTCATTTTTATTTGTTAATTGCCTTACATAAACATATGTTTTGTTGATCATCTTGAGCAACATAGGTCAAGAATGTCCTAGGTCCTGCTTTTGCTCCACTAACATAACTTTGCTGCAAATCGGAAAACACCATTATTGCACATAAATGCAGTTGTGATGAAATTTTGTTCCTTAGTTCAGGATGAAAATTATACAGCTAAGAAGATTTAGTTAGTCTACACACTGGAATAGATTATGTAAATATGCTAATTCCTTAAGGTCTGCTTGTGTCTTTTCAGGTCAATGTGTGTTACATGTTCTATTATTGAGCAAAGAAAAGACATTTGGTTCACTAAAGTTAGGGAACTGCAGCAAAAACAACAACACGTATTGGCTGGTGCAGGGACAAAGTGATCACTTCATCAAAACTGTAATTTCAACTGAAGCTGAAGGATCCATCTGCACTGATGTGAATGTGACAATGTATAATACGTGGATCCCAGATTCTAAGCAAACTGTTAGTAAGTACGTGTCATTTAGAGAAATTTTGCAGTAGATCAATATGACATCGATTTGTAATTTTGAGCTTTTGTATTGTAGACTATGAATTTATCCAACATGTTATAAAGTTAATAATCACAAAGCACCAGGTTATAGTCCAATTGGTTTAATTGGAAGCACTAGCTTTCAGAGCGCCACTCCATCAGGTCGTTGTGGAGTACACAATTGTAAGACACAGAATTTATAGCAAAAGTTGACACTGTAAACTTTTGCTTTAAATTCTGTGTCTTACAATTGTGTAATCCACAATGATCTGATGAAGGAGTGGTGTTCCAAAAGCTAGTGCTTCCAATTAAACCTGTTGGACTATAACCTGGTGCTGTGTGATTTTTAACTTTGTACACCCCAGTCCAACACCGGCATCTCCAAATCATGCCAACATGTTATAGTTGTCTAGTTTAATAAAAACTACAGTTTAAATTGTTCCCTTACTGGAGAGAAAAGATGACCAATAACCTGATTTATGTGTTTAAGATTCCGAACTGTCTTGACAAGGTAGATCTGGAAAGGGTATTTACTCTTCTTGGTCAGTCTAGTATTAGGGAGTTTAAATAATGAGGATTACCCTTCTAGGACTGAGAGGAGAAGAGATCTTCTCTCTGGGCTTGTGTGCCTTTAAAGTTACAGTAGGCGATGGAAGTAGAGCCATTCAATATTTTTAAGGCTGAGATAAATAAATTCTTGTTTGGCAAGGAAATCAAAGATTGTCGGGGTAGATGGAAATGTGGATTTTGAAACAAAAGATCAGCCATGATCTTGTTAGATAGCAGAGCCAGCTTAAGATATTGAATTGTCTCCTCGCTAAAAATGTACATACTAGTGATGCTACTTAACAGAGTTTTTGTGCTGAAGAAGTGATACTGGGGCAAATAAAGAGATGTTGGTGAGCAGTATTATCACTGAAGTGGTAATCCAGATTTCCAAGAAACGTGCTGGGAATCCAGCTTTGAATCACACAAAGGAAGAAGTTGGAATTTGAATTCAAAAAAATCTTGAATTAAACAATCTAATGATGCCCATGTAACCACTGGTGATTATTATAAAAACCCAAGAACGGTGAATGCTAAAAATCAGAAACAAAAACAAAAGTCGCTGGAGGAACTCAGCAGGTCTGGTAGCATCTGTGGAGAGAAAACAGAGTTAACATATCGAACCCAGCAACCATTCTTCCAGTGACACAGTTCTGAAGAGGATCACTGGATCTGAAATGATAACTTTCTTTTCTCTACACAGATGCTGCCTGAGTTTCTACAGAAGTTTCTGTTTCTGTCTTATAAAAACCCATCTGATTCACTAATATCCTTTAGGGAAGGAAGCTGCTATGATTAGACAAGAAACAGCTAGATATAGTCATGCTCAAAGAAACAATGTAGAAAACAGTGCCAATGTGATCCCTAGATATGTCCTGTTCCACCAGGAGGGATATACAGTGGGATATAATCAGGAGGGATCCACCCTACAAGCTTTTAACATTGAGTCTAGAACCCATGAAGTCCAATCAGGTCAATCATGCCGATGACCATATACCACTCCATTCAACTCATGGATCATTACTCTTCCATATTGAACAGAACTGGGAGGTGGCAAGGGTGCAGAATGTATTCTGGATGGGTGACTTCAATGTCCACCACCAAAATTGGTTCGGCAGCATTACCAATAACTGAGCCAGTCGTGTCTTAAAGAAAATAAATGCTAGACCGGGTCCGCTGCAGGTGATGAGGGAAATATATACTTGACCTCATCCTTGCCAATTTGCTTGCTCCAGATCCATGACAGTATTGGTAATAGTGACCACCATACAGCCCTCATGGAGATAAGAGTCCCATTTTCACATTGAGGATATCCTCCATCATGGTGTGTGATATTATCACCATGCTAAATGGGATATAATTTGAACAGATTTAGCAATTTGACACTGGATATCCATGACATGCTGTGGTGTATCAACAGCAGCTAAACTACTCCTACACAGTTTGTAATCTCATGGCTAGGCATACCTTTACTCTATCATAACCATCAAGCCAAGAGATCAACCCTAGTTCAAGGAAGAGTGCAGGAGGGTATGTCAAAAGCAGTATCAGGCATACCTAAAAATGAGGTTTCAACCTGGCGCATCCAGATTACTATATTCCAGTCAGTATAAACAGCAAGTGATAATGAAGCTAAGTGCCCAGATATGTCCTCAACACACATAGCAGGACAAATCCAACCCAGCTAATTACCATCCCATCGATCTTCTCCCAATCATTAAATAAAGTGATGAAAAGTGTCATAAACAGTGCTATCGATTAGCACTTGTTCAGCAATAACCTGCTCACTAGCGCTCAGTTTGAGTTCTGCCAGGTTCTCTCAGCTCCTGACCTTAAGACAGCCTTGGTTCGAACATGGGTAAAAGAGCTGAATTCCAGAGGTGATATGAGTGTAACTGCCCTTGTCATCAAGTTATATATGATGAGTGTAACACAAAGGAGCCTTTGCAAAACTGGAGACAATATGAATTATGGAGGCGAGGGAGGGGTATCTCTGGAGTCATACCTGGCACAAAGGAAAATTGTTCTGGTGGCTATACAAGTGCAATACAAGAAAGGATTTAATCTTCACCTCTTGAAATTCAACGATATCACTAACACTGAATTCCCCATTATTAAATCTCTTGGTGTTACCATTGATTGGAGACTAAACTCGACTAGCCATATAAATATGGCTACAAGAGCTGGTCAGTGGCTGGAAATCTTGCAGTGAGTAACTCTCCTCCTGACTCCCCAAACCTGTCCACCGACTACAAGGCACATGTCAGGATTCTGATGGAATACTCTCCACATGCCTGGATGGGTGCAGCTCAATAACACTTAAAGCTTAACATAATCATAGGTAAAGCAGCTCACTTGATTGGCATCGCATCCACAAGCATTCGGATCCTCTACCACCAACTCTTAACAGCTGTGTCATCTATAAGATACTCTGCAGAAATTCACTAAAAATCCATAGATAGCACCTTCTAAACCCCAACCACTACTATCTATCACACCATGGGCAGCAGATACATGGGAACACCGCTATCACTTGGAAGTTTCCTTCCAAGCCAATCACAATTCAGATTTGGAAATATATCATATATATAAATGATATGGAGGAGAATGTAGGTGGTACAATTAGTAAGTTTGCAGATGACTCAAAGAATGGGGTGAGCTGCGGATAGTGAGGAGGATTGCCAGAGGACACAGTAGGAAGTAGATAGGCTGGAGACTTAGACAGAGAAATGGCAGATGGAATTTAGTCAGACAAATGCAAGGTGATATATTTTGTAAGGTCTGGTGCAGGACAGAAATATACAGTAAATGGGAGAACCCTTAGAAGCATTAACAGAGTGATCCATGCATACAGGTCCACCGTTTCCTGAAAGTAGCAACACAAGTGGATATGGCAATCAGGAAGGCATGTGGTATGCTTTGATGGTTGGGGCTTAGACTATAAAAATTGGCACAAGTCATATTTCAGCGGTACAGAACTTCATTTTGGCCACATTTGGAATACTGCATACAGTTCTGGTTGCCACACTGTCTCGAAGGATTTGGAGGTTTTGGAGAGGTATAGAAAAGCTTTACTGGATGTTGCCTGGTTTAGAGTTATTAGCTGTGGGAAAACATTGGACAAACTTTATTTGTTTTCATTTGAACATTGAAGACAGAAGGGTGACCTGATAAATGTTTACATAGAATGGATGGTCGGAATCTCTTTCCTGGGGTAGATATGTAAATCACTAGGGAATGTAGGTTTATGGTAAAAGGGAGAAAAATTCAAGAAAGATATGAGAGCAAGGTTTTTACACAAAGGGTATTATGTGCCTGGACTGTGCTGCCAGAGGAAGTTGTGGAAGCTGATTCAGTTGCAACCGACACCTACAGACACCTACTTGAATAGGCAGGGAACAGAGGAATACAGACTCCATAATGGAGAAAGGTTTTAGTTTAGAAAGTTGTTATGTGTTGGCACTGGCTTGGTTCTGTGCTGTACTGTTCTTTGTATCACTATTCCTTCAGTGACACTGAAAGTCAAATTCATGTAACTCCCTAACTAACAGCATTACAAGTCTACCTCCAACATATGTAAGATTCTGTAAATTCCTGTTTTAGAAATAAAATCAGTCTGAACACTGGGGCACAGACAGCCTCACACAGGGCACCTCACACTTTCAATGCATTATCTGAGATGACATGGCACCTATTGTTAAAGTTCACTTGAGAATGTAACTTCTAAAAATAAGTTCTGGGATTTACATATGAAAGAACTGAAACCAACATAGTCATTCTAAAAGATGAAAGACTTAACAAACAATCCAGGTCTTTTTCAACATATAATTTCAGTTTTATCACACTGTAAACTCTTGCTGTAAATTCTGTGTCTTATGATCTTATAGATGAAGGAGCAGCGCTCCGAAAGCTAGTGCCTCCAAATACACCTGTCGGACTACAACCAGGTGTTGTGTGATTTTTAACTTTGTCCACCCCAGTCTAACACAGGCTCCTCCAAATCATGACTACGACACATGGACATCAATATTTCAAGGCAGCAACTTGCCACTTCCTTCCCAAGTGCAATTGGACTTGGGAAATAAATGCTGGCTCAACCGGCGATGCACACCTCCTGAGAGTAAATGAACCTTAGAAAGTAAACCAATAGTGTGTCTAGGGTAGGTCTGATTGGCAGAACGATTAATAGTTGCTGATTGAATGCAATATCAAGAGAAAACCAGACTCAAGAAACAAAATGAACGCACAGAGATTTCAGTCTAAAACTGTTGAACTCAATTTGTTTTTAGTTGCAGTAGTGCTTATTTTTTTCCCAGCACCCAAATCTTCTGCTTATTTTTCCTTACTTTTTTTTGTTTTTTTAATTAATTAACCCCCACACTACCGCCTAACTGCGATAGTGCTTATTTTTCCCCAGTACCCATGGTGTGTGCGTGCAGGTGTGAGACACAGTGAGAGACACAAAGTGCACAAATCTTTATTCAATTTCCACTATCAGGAAGATAGAAAAAGTGGCCAGTGGCCAGTGACAAGCACTGCCCTTCACATCAAAGGGCAATGCTCTGAACTCAATATTGGTTCTGGAAGGCTGTAGAGTATCAATTAAACGGTCAGTGGCATTCCTAAAGTTTGATTTGAGCTTCATTCTAACTCTGCAGGAAACTGGGGATACAAATGTCTGAGTGAGAACAAGGTGGAAATTTAAAATGATATATACTAAAAGATCAGAATCACAATCACAGACTAAATTAAGATGTTTCACAACACAGGCACCCTATCCACTATTTCTCCCTAGCATGGCACAGGCCATGTACTAAGCAGAGAATTTTGTATTCTAAACTGAGTGAAATATGTGTAAACTTCTGTTTCATTTGGAAAGACTGTTTGAAACTTTGGACGGTGAGAAAAGGTGAAAAGAAAGATGACACATCTTCTGCACTTGAATGGAAAATGCTTTGAGGAAGGGACAATTTGTTGAGGGGATTGAGAAGTGGCCGAAGGTGTCATGGAGAGAACTGGCCTTTTTAGAATGCTGAATGGAAAAGAAAGAAATAGCAGAAATGGTGAAGGATGATCACTGCTGATACCTCCACTCTTTTTAAACACCCTCGCATTCCTTCCCTAACACTTAAACCTGATTCCCCCACTCCCTCCCACAGAAAATGACATTTCCCAATCATTACTAAACCTAACTGTTTTTTAACTGCAGCCTTTTCCAGCACTTTCATCCAAAACATAACTATACCTGTCAATTATCCTGACATTCAGGCCGGGAACGGGAAAAAAAGGTTACTGTATAGAGTTAAAATGAAAGGCACTTTGGGAAAACTGCACTACCAGGTTCCTGGACATGATTTGTCCCCTCCTCTGAAACCCTACTATAGTAGATATTTGTGCCATTGATTCAAACAGTTCATGCTTATAATCACCTTACACTGTCCTGTTCGTGCAATCGATAACCTCAGGTTACTGAGCATCTGATTCTAGACATCTTAGGTGGTACTATCACTCCCTTAACATCTCTTGCTTATGAATAATGATTCTTCCATGCATTCAAATGTCATGGCATAAGGATATGCCTTAATGAATGATTTTTGAAATTTATGATGATAAATGTGTAGCCTTACACTTGTAAGAATTGTTTTCATTGCATGAATGTTCTTGGGTTTAATGAATATGAGTTTTTTTTCAGTTTCTCATAATTCCCTCTAACGACTGGTTTCAATTTCACGACTAATTAATATAACATGGAATTATTTTCTTTAGTTAGAGCTTGTGATTGTAACAAGGTCAGCCAGGTGGGCCTCATAGAATATGATTTACCTGCTTAGTGCTCTTAATCTAGTCCAATCAGGAAGACTTGGCTGACAGATATGAACAGGAGTGTCAAGGGTTCCTCTTCACTCTGAGGACTAGCTCTATATCAAGGTTTTAAGGTATAAATAATTTGAAGATGTGGCATAGTTTTCAATTGAAGGTTTTTGTTGCTGTATGTATGTTCTGGTGTGATTCAGAAGACACAATGAAAGCCATATATTTTTATTGTGCAAGTATAGGTGAAACATAAATGTGGAAGAGGTTGAAATGCAGTTTTCAGCCATTTTATTATATTGTTGGTTTGTTTCACCATGCTAGGTTTTCTGAAGTACAATCTTTTTTCCATTGTTAGATTTTAGTTGTTTGTGAGCACTAATCTTGAATATAATCAGTTGACTACTTGTAAGGGATTCTCACTTTTTACTAAGTTCACACGTATCTGAATTACTGCTTAGGTAACTAATATATTCAAGTGTATAAGCTATGACAACTAAGGATGGCTCACAGATATGAGGATGAATAGGCAGTTGACACAAAGTATAATCAATTACCTTAATTTTGAAGGCTGCTTTGACCCTAGTTCTCCTTTCCAAATGTTCAGGAATTCTTCCCTGTGTTTTCCTTCAAACTCTTCTGATCCACCTTCTGTCTGAAGAAGACAGCTTCCTCAAAAGGACTGCTGTCTGTAAGGGCCACTTGATGAGCGTTGCGTTTAAACCTGGACACTGGTGGATATAGCTTATTTTTTTGGAACTGGTAGTTTACACTGTTAATCACCACTTGAAATCCTTCAATTTGATGGACATGGCACAACTATTCTCAACATAAGTATAACTGTTTCCTGCTTGCTCGCCTTAATCTGGAGGATAATTTATATTTATATTTGGAACGAAACTTTTACTAAATCCTGTTGATTGTCAGGTGTATATGACGTTATATGCTTTTAGATTAGATTCCCTATAGTGTGGAAATGGGCCCTTTGGCCCAACTAATCCACACCAACCCTCTGAAGAGTAACCCACCCAGACCCATTTTGCTCTGACTAATGCACCTAACACTATGGCCAATTCACCTGACCTGCACATATTTGGACTATGGGAGGAAACTGGAGCACCCGGAAAAAACCCATGCAGACACAGGGCGAATGTGCAAACTCCACACACACAGACAGTTGCCCGAGGCTGAGATCAAACCTGGGTCCTGGCACTGTGAGGCAGCAGTGCTAACCACTGAGCCACTATGCTGCCGGTCAGCTTATAGAATATAGTGGTCTTTATTGTCACTTTTTTTTCCTTTTGACTGATGAAGTGATTTAGATTTGGGGAAATAACTGTTACAGGAATCTGTTAAATGAAAAGGAAATACTAGAAACTTCAGGATCTAAAATTTCAATGCTGTCAATATGCCCTGCCAATAATTTTACTTACCTATTGAGCAAGAATGCAAGCATGATGTAGAACATTGCTAAGTAAGTTTGCAGATGACACCAGTTGTAGTGGACACCAGTGAAAAAGATTATCTCCGATTACAACAGGATCTTGATCAGATGGGCCAGTGGGCTGAGAAGTGGTCATCTGCCACTTCTCAGTTTAATTCAGATAAATGTGAAGTGCTCCATTTTGGGAAAGCAAATCTCAGCATGATTTATACATTTAATTAGATTAAACTGGATTCCCTACAGTGTGGAAACAGACCCTTCGGCCCAACAGGTCCACAATCGACCCTCCGAAGAGTAACCCACCCAAACCCTTTTCCCTCTGACTAATGCACCTAATTGACAATTTAAGCATGGGCCAATTCACCTAACCTGCACATCTTTGGACTGTGGAAGGAAACCAGAGCACCTGGAGGAAACCCACGCAGATATGGGGAGAATGTGCAAACTCCACACAGACAGTCTTAATGGTAAGGTCCTAGGAAGTGTTGCTGAATAAAGAGACCTTGGAGTGCAGGTTCATAGCTCCTTGAAAGTGAAGTCACAGGTAGATAGGATAGTGAAGAAGGCATTTGGTATGCTTTCCTTTATCGGTCTGAGTATTGAGTACAGGAGTGGAGAGGTCATGTTGTCACTGTACAGGACATTGGTTAGGCCACTGTTGGAATATTGCGTGCAATTCTGGTCTCCTTCCTATTGGAAAGATGTTGGGACACTTGAAAGGGTTCAGAAAAGATGTACAAGGATATTGCCAGGATTGGAGGATTTGAGCTATAGGGAGAGGCTGAACAGGCTGGGTCTGTTTTCCCTGGAGTGTCAGAGGCTGAGGGGTAACCTTACAGAGGTTTACAAAATTATGAGGGGCATAGATAGGATAAATAGACAAAGTCTTTTCCCTGGGGTGGGGTAGTCCAGAACTAGAGGGCATAGGTTTAGGGTGAGAGAGGAAAGATATAAAAGAGACCTGAGGGGCAATGTTTTCACACAGAGGGTGATATGTGTATGGAATGAGCTGCCAGAGAATGTGGTGGAGGCTAGGAGTGATATGGGCCGGGTGCTGGCAGTTGGGAATAGATTGGGTTGGGATATCTGGTCGGCATAGATGGGTTGGACTGAAGGGTTTGTTTCCGTGTTGCACATCTCTATGACTCTATAACTGTATATGTACTGGAGAATCAGATATCAAATTACATATTCTTGTGTTGTTGGCTTCTGTATGAACCCCTGTGGATTGATTTCCTCTCTCTACCAATCATTCCTCTCCTTTATAAACACATTTTCTTTCAATTAGCCCTTATTCAGATCACTTCCTTCAACCAGGACCAAACAACCCTTAAATTCCAAGTGTAAGTCCATGCCTGTTAGGCGTCACAAAATGATATCATTTCAGAGGAAAAAACCTTTAGGTGAGCCCATGTAATTTTTAAAATGAAAAGAGAAAGTACTGGTGAAACTCGGAGGGTCTGACAGCATCTGTAGAGGGGGAAAAAAGGGTTAACATTTTGAGTCCTTTGAGTCATCCTCATAATGGAAAATAGCTGGGAAAGGGTGGTTTATACGCTGATAACTGATGTGGATGGGCAGTGAATAGAAAATCTGGTGCTTGCTAAAGATAAGCAGAGAGAAAAAGCACTGGAAAGATGCTAACAAGAAAATAAATTATTGGAAATTGGTTTGAAATGAAAATGATTGAAAAAGAGTTGACTGCGCTGGGAGCAACCCATACAAAATAGGATCTAAGTATGAGGGTAGAACATGGAGGAAGGAATTTATAGTCTGAAACTGTTAAACTCAATGCTGACTCCTGAAAATGCAAGGTACATAGGTGGAAGATAAGGCGTCACTGCTCAAGCTTTCACTGAGCCTTACTAGAGCACTGCAGCATGCCTGAGACAGAAATATTGCCATTCGAACACTGCTTTTCTCTTAATCATTTTGCTAAAATTTGAGCAAAGTTGGCTAAATGCCTTCTATATTTAATTACTAATTTTTTAAGAGTATGCTGAGCATTTATCCTTTCAAAATACATTTTGTTCCAGACAGCTTTTGATCATTATCTGATGCATGGTTGCTTGTCCCATTAATAGTTCTCTCCATTTTAATTAATGTAAACATAGAACATAAATACAAAAAGAATCAAAAGCATATTTTATATTGTTTACAAAGAATTGCTAACAAACAAGTATCTATTTGCCACCAACAGGCAACTATTAGAAAATACTAATTTTGATTTGTTTTTTGAAAAGATATATAATGCTATGTGCAATTTAGTTATTAGAAAACTCAGTAAGAAATAAAGATTACAATGTATCCTCGAGTTTTCATTCATTTTGTGCCTCACTGAAGTCCAACCACTATTGTTTCATTTAAAGTTGCTCAGTACTACCACACTTCTTAATTCAAGAGGAAATGGGAACTCCCCTGTTAAGTTGAACTCTATGAACTTTCCGTGAACCCCGATAGGCGATAATTCTGAGTTGCTTTAGTTCATGAAAACATTCTATTTTACATGCATCATGCTACGCAGCTAGAGAGCTGGGTGTGGTGGATCAGTCAACCTCTACTGCCTCAGCTAATAGAACATAATGATTAGATTCCCACAATATGCAAACAAGCCCTTTTGGCCCAACAAGTTCACACTGACCCTCTGAAGAGTCACCCACCCAAACCCATTTCCCTCTGACTCATGCATCTAATCTGCACACCTTTGGACTGTGGGAGGCAACCGGAGCACCCGGAAGAAACCCATGCAGACACGGGGAGAAAGTGAAAACTCCATAGTGTCCCGAGGCTGGAATTGAACCCTTGTCCCTGGTGCTGTGAGGCAGCACCGAAAGCCACTGTGCTGCCCCAAAATAATGGTTGTGAGTTTTACAACGGATGAGTCCCAACACTGTCAATTGTTGGTCAAGTATTAAAAGTAAAATTAGTCATAGCTCCTGAACATAAATGAAAGTTAGGTAACATTTTAAATAGGTGCACCAAGAATGAAATTGCCAATGCCCATAGACATTATGAAACTGCCAATGCCCCTGCAATTTTGACTAACTGCACAATTGGACAACATGCCATTTGAGTTACAGATCACCATAAACTAAATATCATATCCGATGACATTCCCTTACGTAAGGTGAATGGGTGGTTCCAGTGTTTTACCACAAGGTAGATGCTATGAACTATTATGGGGAAGTTTAAATTCTTGCAACAACAAATTCGTTAGGTTGTAGGTGAACAACACAATGAGAAGCCACAAATCTGTGCTGTCCATCCAAATGTGGACAATTGCCAACTCTATTTTGAACATCAGTTATTGAAATAACTTTGTTAATTTGATATAATATGTACAAGTACTGGTAAAATGTGAAGTATAAAATATTTGTGTAGAGGTTTATGTTATACTGCACATGTAAACCACCAAGAAAATGAGAAAAACCTTTATCATTGCTGTTAGACTATCAAGGCTGTTAAATAGCTTATAGGCCCACCTTACCGATTTTACCCAACCTATCTAAAACTTTCATCGATAAATTTTGTTAGAGTCTGCAGGGTAGATCCATTCAATTGTATATAATTGTCAAGCTCCACTTTGCATCACAGGCCAGAGGTTGGTGGTTTTGTCATGTGTGCAGTGTTCTTCCACCCTGCAAGAATGCTTTAAGATGACCTCAGCAGCTCCATTGTAAGGCCATAGTTGAGACTCAAAGTATGACCTATTACAGCAAACCCTACATTATTTCCTGTGAAGTTTGATGACATGGGGTTTTCCAACATGGGAGGTCCCTGCCTTTGTCTCTGTGTTTTATGTCCAAGGTTGAATAATTGATGTTATTTGCAGCTGTAATGCAGTGGGATACAGAAACTGGAATCCGGTCCTATTGAAATATTCCTGTAAATGATTCACTGATAACGCTATGGATTTTCCATATAACTGGAAAATTCCATTGAATTATTCTAATGCTCCCATCTTACAATTGAAATGTTTATTTTATTTTTTGTTCATTTTTATTTTATATTCTGTAAATATCTCTGTTCAGAAAAGTTACTTTTTATTAAAGTAATGTAAATTATTTTGACTTGCAGATTCAGACAATCTGGTCTTTCTATTACAAATGAGATTATTATTTCCGGGAACATGCTATTAATCACCTTTAGCTCAACAGAAGAGTGTGACCTTTCACAATATTCAGTAACATTTCTGCAAGTACCAGTAACAGGTAAAGAAATTACATTGTTCTTTCTTTCTGCAGAAAATTAATTTCTTTAGATCTTGAATCATTAGTTTTGTTGTACATTACAAATCAATATAGTTGGGACAAAGTTCCTTCAAGTATTCTTTGAATGATTGTTAAGTAATTTAAAGACTGTATCTTTTTATATTTGTGTTTCTAAATATGAACTGAAATAGAAGTAGGTCTGTTTTAAAAGTAATGTTTGTGGAAAGTATTGCTGCACCTTCTAAGTATTCACATGGCTGTTTGTTTAAGAGAATGGGAAAATCGAGTCACAGACAAGCTGGAGCTAAAGGGTGTATGCATAGGAGATTTAGTTTGTATCAGATCACCAATTAATTTGAGAAATGGTGACTAGTTGTTGATTACAAAGACCTTTTGCGCGCCAATAACTTTCATCAGGTATCAGGTCGCTGAACAGATTGCGGGTGTGGATGTTTGGGCAGAAGCTGAAGAGACCTCCGGAATGTCTTTTCTCTGCAGTAAAAAGCACCTTTAAGCTGGAAGAAAGCCTAATTATTTCCTTCATCACTTTCTATAGGCTGTGAAATTTAACCAATAAGTCAGAGATGTTATAAGTGTGAATGAGTTGCTCCCCATCCAAGCAATTAAAGTACCTAGAGAAGGAAGATTGAGGATAGGAGCCATTGAACCTCATTTCCCTCTGCCCATGAAACCCACTTTTCCTTGTGTCTTTGTCTGTCTGTATGAATGTGGGTGAAGGGGTTTATAAGGGAGTGGCATCATATGTAGGTGATTCATAGTTGTTTATCTGTAGCTAGAATTTATTTGTAATAAATAGTAATTCTTGTTAAGTACAAAAGCCTGATTCATGCTGTCAACCTAGTTCTAAAAGACAGGTAAACTGGGGAATTTTGGATTTGTTTTAAAGAATATTTAACTTTTGTGACAGCACCTGGAATTAAATTTTTAATCATTCATGTTGTTTTTATGTCAAAATTAAGTTTCTTCATCGCTTGACATTTGTTGCAACATGGCTGAAATGTTTAACAATAGTGAGCAGCTAATGACTAAAACTGCATCAATGTATAATAGATTACCAAGTGCAAAATGTGCAAAGCTTGAAGTGTTGTCACATCACATGGACACTTTCACTCTAAATGCTGTGTCACTTGTGTGTGTAATGGGCACGTTCTGGTTGTGATTAAGAGCAGCTGACTAAATTAGTGGACACAGTTATAAAAACGCTTTCATTGTCTGGCTGGCCTGTGGAAAAGTAGTTTATATTTGTGCTTTATGTTGTATTGTGAAAAAACCTATGTAGAAGGTAGACCAGCTCCTCCTCCTTCCTTTTGCTAGATCCATGTTTGTCAGATTAACATTAGGTTGCAGCAGAAGCAAAAGGTAGCATAGCTAAAAGAAAGTATCTCATAATGTTACATTTTCAGACCTGAGTTTGGAGACTGACAATGTACATATTTCAGGAGATAGCCTAAAGAGGTATGCCCATGGAGCCTCAGTGCAGCACAAGTGCATAGGTTCAAAAGCAGGGAAGGAAGTAATACAGCCCAGGAAATGGCTTGCATCCTGGCAATGTTCCAAAGGACACAGATGAGAACAGCATGGGCTTATTGAACTTCAAATATCTGTGTGTACATTGCATTGCATACGTGCAAGTCAGTTCACTGTTCGAACTATAACTTGTCTGCTTCATTTTAAATAGTTTTGAAACCATGCCAGTAACCTTAAAATGAGTAGTCAGTCGTATGAGTGCTTGAGAGCTCAACAGAATGCCAGTGATACTTTCTTTGAAAGTTCAAATTCGTGACATCTTGGCTCAAGACTCCTACATCTCCAGTTTATAAAGCCGGAAAGAGATTGTGGATAATATATGCCTTCCAGCGTACCTCACACAGAGCAGACGACTAAGGGTCAGCTCCCTGACAGCACCATTGGCTGTATGGGAGAGGACATGCTGTACCCTTCATGGTGACGGTATGCTTGCTTCTTCAAAAGCTATTTACACTGTGTCCATGTTATAGCCAGAATGCTGGGTCAGTTTGTTCAAGTGAGAGCTGAATCCTAACAGTCTATAGTCGTGTACTCCTTAGTCAGAGGTCTTCAACATCGCAATATCAACTATTTCAACTGCTTTTAGTGGACTTTTGGCAGCTCTCCACTTCCCAACCTGTGATCACTTCATAGAATCACCAGAAAATGGAAACAAGCACAAGATAAGGAATGCATAAGAGAAATCTGCAGGTGGGCATCAATTGTGTAACTGTGGGGCGGCATGGTGCACAGTGGTTAGCACTGCTGCCTCACAGCACCAGGGACCCGGGTTCAATTCCTGCTTCGGGTCACTGTCTGTGTGGAGTTTGCACATTCTCCCCGTGTTCTGCATGGGTTTCTTCCGGGTGCTCCGGTTTCCTCCCACAGTCCTAAGATGTGCAGGTTAGGTGAATTGGCCATGCTAAATTGTCATAATGTTAGGTGCATTAGTTGGGTCAGGTCGGGCGGGGGGTTATTCTTTGGAAAATCGGTATGGACTTGTTGGGCCAAAAGGGCCTGTTTCCACACTGTAGGAAATCTAATCTAATTTGTCAAGTAAAGGCTGCAGATATTAGTAGTGAAATAATATATTTTCTTTTGAGATAGCTGTTTATTAATGGTGTAATAGGAACATTCACTAAGTTGCATTTTTTTAGGGTATGCTTGGTGCCAAGCCCAGTTAGATGTATGACAGAAATATTGATGGTCTGGAGAGGTGTGATAGTTCAGAAGAATCTGTCCTTCATAATATACTACTTCAGAGTTTTGGTAGCTTGCAGCAGTGCTAGATTTGTACATTCTTTGGTTTCTTGTTCCCTTCTTCACAATCTTACTCAACATCACTATTTTCAGGAAGGAACAAAATCTCTCTGCTTTGTATCAGAGAATCACGAATACTTGCAGAACTGAAGGAGGCCACTTAGCCCATCTCTATGAAAGAGAGTCCCCTTAGTCCCACTAGTTATGAAGTTAAGAGCTAATGGAATCTGGAACAATTTGTCAAATTGGATTCAGGCTGAAGGCCCTGTACTGTGCTGGAATGTTCTATGTTCTACAAAATGGCTTAGTGGCAGAATGTTGTTTGAAGAGTGTTTGTGTGCCTGTGTCCAGTGGTTCGCTTACAGGATTCCAAGCTGGGTCCCTTGCTGACTGTCTTGTACATTAAATTGTCCAGACATGAATACAGGAGAAATGATCAATAGGTTCACAGACGCATGAAAATTGTTTGTATGGTAAATAGCAAGGAAGTAAGCTTTCAACAACCTGACAATATAAACAGGCTAGTCAGATGGGCTGAAAAGTGGCAAATGGACTTTAATCCTGAAAATTGTGAGATCATGCATTTTGGAAGGTCTGACAGTGCAAGGGCATACATGTTGAATGGTAGAACCCTAGGAAGTACAAAGGACCGAAGTGATTCACATGTCTGTAAATCCTTGAAGACAGCAATACATGTTGATAAGGTATATGTGATACTTGCCTTTACTAGTCAAGTCACTGAATACAATAGCAGGAAGTTTATGATGGAACAGAATATAACATTGGTTAGACCACAGCTGTAGCAGTACATGCAGTTCTCATTGCCACACTATAGAAAACACGTAACTGCACTGAAAAGGTGCAGAAGAGATTCCCTAGGATGTTGCCTAAGCTGGAGAGATTCACTTATTAAGAGGGACTAGACAGGCTGGATTTGATTTTGTCAATACAGAGAAGACTGAGGGGAACAATCTGATTGAGGTGTACAGAATTCTGAGAGCCATAGACAGGGTAGATAAGGGGAAATCTTTCCCCTTAATACAGAGATCAATAATCAGGAGTATAATTTTAAGGTAAGGAGCAAGTGGTTTAGAAGGGATTAAAGGAATAAAAAAAAATCCAGAGGATTGTGGTTATCAGAAAGACACTGTCTAAGAGGATAGTAAAGCCAGTAACCCTCAAGACATTTAAGAACTATTTAGTTGAGCATTTGAAATGCAAAAGCATTCAGTGCTATGTACAAGGTGATGGAAAATTGGGTTAAAACAGATAGATGTTTGACGACTGGCATGAACATGCAGGGCTTCTTTCTATGCTGTAAATAACTTTTTGACTCCCCACTCTTTCCCCATTGCTTTAATTATTTATTTTGTTTTCACTTCATATAACTATGGAACTTCCAATTGAAACTTAGTGTTGACTCTGCTTCCAGCATTCTTTCAGGCAGTGCATTTCAGATTATCATAACTCACTATGGAATATAAATCTCCTCATCTGACCTCTGGTTTTTTTCCTAACTATTTAAAAATGTTCTTTTGAATATTGACCTTCTGTCAGTTGAAATAGTTCCTCCCTTTTGTACCCAATCACAATCCTTCATAATTTTGATCATCTCCTTAAAGTTCCTCTTAAGCCTCTCCATTCTGAGGACAACAGTGCATGGTCACCTCATAAGATAGGGGTTGCATAGGAAAGTTAGTAGGTGGTGCAGGCTCATGAAGGTGGGGACTTGGGAAAGCATGAAGCCTGCGGAGTTTATGGGATGAAAATTGCTGGAAAAATCTCAGCAGGTCTGGCAGCATATGTGGAAACAAATCAGAGTTAACATTTCAGGCCCAGTTCTGAAGGAGAGTCACCGGATCCAAAACATTAACTGATTTCTCTCAACAGATTTTCCTAGACCTGCTGAAATTTGCTAGCAATTTTGGTTTGTTCATGGGGTGGGCTACTATTGTGTACCTTGTGTGGTCAGATGGGGTGGAAATTGATGTGTGCAATCTAATGGGACAGGGTAATTAGTGAGGCAAGTTTGGGAAGATATGGTGAGAAATATGCAGCAGAATTGACAACTCCAAAATTAGAAAATTGTGGAAGAGAAGTTTAAGAAATTTTTATTAAGAAATAAATGAGCTGTGTTAGCAACTTACTTAAGGATTTTGTGAAGACATGTTAACTAAACAAGCTAGCAACAATTGAATGCAAAAGTTTACAGGAAAGAAACCAAGTACAACCATCCCAACAAAAGCTTGTAAGTGCAAACAGGTGATTTTTTGCAGTGGTTTTGGTGTCTGTAAGTTCAGTGATGTAAGAAAGAGTTGATTCATTCTTGCTTACATTTTTATTCATTCTTGTATAATGTAATAGTTTGAGTTTTGTTTTCCTTTTGTATGCAATAAACTTTGCGCTTTTTTGAAGTACATTGGCAGCCTCCTGTGATATATTCAGTATAGTGGGCTGTGGAGTGCAGATGGAGTTTAATTTAGATAGATGTGAGTTGCTGCATTTTGGAAAGGCAAGTTGGGGCACTTAATGGTAAGGTCCTGGAGAGTGTTGCTGAACAAAGAGACCTTGGAGTGCGGGTTCATAGTTCCTTGAAAGTAGAGTTGCAGGTAGACAGGATAGTGAAGAAGGCATTTGTAGGCTTGCCTTTATTGGTCAGTGCATTGAGTATAGGAATTGGGAGGTCATGATGCAGCTGTACAGGACATTGGTTAGGCCACTTTTGGAATACTGCTTTCCCTGCTAAAAGAAAGGCATTGTGAAACCTGAAAGGGTTCAGAAAAGATTTATAATGATGTTGCCAGGGTTGGAGGGTTTGAGTTTAAAGGGAGAGGCTGAATAGGCTGGAGCTATTTTCCCTGGAGCATCGGAGGCTGAGGGGTGACCTTATAGAGGTTTATAAAATCATGAAGGGCGTGGATAGGGTGAATAGCCAAGGTCTTTTCCCCAGGTTAGCAAAGTTCAAAACTAGAGGGAATAGGCTTAAGATGAGAGGGGCAAGATTTAAAAGGGACGTATGGGGCAACTTTTTCGTGCAGAGGATGGTGCATGTATGGAATGAACTGCCAGAGGAAGTGGTGTAGGATGGTACAATTACAACATTTAAAAGGCGTCTGGATGGGTATATGAATAGGAAGGGTTTAGAGGGACGTGGGCCAAATGCTGGTAAATGAGATTAGATTTATTTAGGTTATCTGTTTGGCATGGACAAGTTGAACCATAGAGTCTCTTTTCATGCTGTACTTCTCTATGATTGACCATGGAAACCCAAATTGCCAAACATAAAACTCATAGGCTATAAAGCTAAATTTAATTCTGGGATCTGACCATTACTACTAATAGCTGGAATCATAAAGTATCATATCAGAATTTCCCAAAGGAGTAATATTTCAGATATTTTTCCTTCAACGTAGAGACATTTATTTGAGATTCTGAATGATGAGATGCTGTTTTTAAACTTGCACTGTGCCTAACTGGAGGACTGCAGCAGGCCTGAGACACAAATGTTGGCTTGGGAACACGGTGGTGTGTTGAAGTGTCAGACTCTGAAGAGTAGTATCTTATCTTCTGCTTGGGGTCCACTCCCTCTGCGACTCCCTCGTCAGGACCACTCCCTCCGCGACTCCCTTGTCAGGACCACGACCTCCATGACTCCCTCGTCAGGTCCACACCCCCCCACCAACCCAACTTCCGCTCCCGGCACCTTCCCCTGCAACCACAAGAAATGCAAAACTTGCACCCACACCTCCCCTCTCCTCCCCCCTCACTTCCCTCCAAGGCTCCAAGGGATCCTTCCACATCCATCACAAATTCACCTGCAGCTCCACACACATCATTTTCTGCATCCGCTGCACCCGATGTGGCCTCCTCTACATTGGGGGGACAGGCCACCTACTTGCGGAACGTTTCAGAGAACACCCCTGGGACACCCGCACCAACCAACTCAACCGCCCTGTGGCTGAACACTTTAACTCCCCCTCCCAATCTGCCAAGGACATGCAGGTCCTTGGCCTCCTCCATCACCAGACCATGGCAACACAATGCCTGGAGTAGGAGCGCCTCATCTTCCGCCTAGGAACCCTCCAACCACAAGGGATGAATGCAGATTTCTCCAGCTTCCTCATTTCCCCTCCCCCCACCTTATCTCAGTCCCAACCCTCGGATTCAGCACTGCCTTCCTAACCTGCAATCTTCTTCCTGACCTCTCCGCCACCACCCCCTCTCCGGCCTATCACCCTCACCTTAACCTCCTTCCACCTATTGCATTCCCAACGCCCCTCCCCCAAGTCCCTCCTCCCTACCTTTTATCTTAGCCTGCTTGACACATCCTCCTCATTCCTAAAGAAGTGCTTATGCCTGAAACGTCGATTCTCCTGCTCCTTGGATGCTGCCTGAGCTGCTGGACTTTTCCAGCAACACATTTTTCAGTTCTGATCTCCAGCATCTGCAGTCCTCACTTTCTCCTGTCATGACATGGGTTGCTTTCGATATGCCAACCCATTTTCACTGACTCTTAAGTCTCATCATCGCTTATTTACCTTCTTTTCTGTCCTGGCTTACTATTAACAATCCTCCTGTCTCCTTAGCCATTTCATATTTCTCTCTCTCTCTAGGCTCAGCTCCACATACCCAGTCACCTCTTCCTGACCACCCTCCCCATCTTCAGCATAACTTCTACTTTTTCCTACCTGCTATCAGCTCCAAATAAGTCACCAGATTTAAAATGTTAACAATGTTTTCTCTCCACAGATGCTGATAGACTGGTTGAGTTTCTCCAGCAATTTCTATGTTTGTTTCAAATGTCCAGCCTCCACAATTCTTTCTTTTAATATAAACAGTTGAGAAATCCTGCCACCTACATTTACAACTGAGTTAAGGAATTATAACCACACCAAATGTCTTTTGTTTTAATGGAAGCAAGCCTTCAGTTATCTTTAGAGGACTAAATTAACAGTAAATTCTGTTTCCTTTCTTTTGCAGAATGTGGTGGTATCCTGGGTGGAATGAATGGAAGCTTCACATCACCCAGTTACTTGAACAATCATAAAGAAGAAATAAACTGTACATGGAATCTGAAGGTAACTCACAGGGAAACAGACTCCTAAAGTTTTGGCAAAACAAAGCTAAATTTATCAATTGGTAGGATTGTGTGTTGTTGAATTTATAGTTTGCTTCAAGCGTAGAAGAATAAAGAAGTCAAATTATTTAACAATCAATTCTTTACAATTTGTTTTGCATACAATCGCACATACTGGAAAACTGAAAGCAAATCTGTGTACTTTTCTTCACAGAAAAGAGAAAGCATGTACGCTATTAATGTCTGATCAATAAGTCTAACACTCTTTTGTTGTATGTTACTATGGTGTAATTTTTAAGTCCTCATGATGTCCCTAAGTGCCTCACAGTCAACATTCCCTCTAAATTGTCCTGATGCAGTTGTGCAGTAATCAGGAAATGCCTGTGTAGATGACATACAAGTTACATACAGTTTGTTGTCCCTTTAACATTTTAGTGTCTGTCAATGTTGCATGTCAATGTTAAAGGGACCACGTGATGCAATTTATAGACTACAAATAGTGGTGTAAAATTAAAGTGACATTGCTCACTTCAGTTATTTGCTTTTGAATTGTAATTGTATTGATATCTTGAATTACGTTCATTTTCAAGATGATGATAACTACATTCGTTAACCAGGATGCTTGGTAGAGTTCTGGTGGATATGTAGGTGAAAGCTAAGCCCCAGTAGGTTCTCTTACAGAGGTGTTATGATAACTCAGATGATGCTGTTTGGACAAGCTGCTGGCTCGAGATTTCCTTTCCTCATATTTCTCTTCACATCTTGGTTTGATAAGAAGGATTGTTACATATTTGGTTACACCAGGTGTAGTGAATATAGATGAGCTTCAGCCAGGCCATAAAGTTGATATCAAAATTCCTAAGTGTCCTTTATAATGCTTTCTTTTGACTGTCATGGTAATGCACTCTAGACTTGAGCTGTGCATAGAAGATTTGTTTTGGTAAGCAAGTGTCAGGCATTCTGACCAGTCCAATCCAATTGTTACTTTCTCAATATGTTATGTTTACTGAACATGCTAGTTCAGTGAAGACCTCATTGCCTAGTACACAACTTCAGTCTAACATGCATAGAGCAGTGAGCGGTTCTTTCAGTTGGGTAAGCAAATTATTCCTCTTAATTTCCAAACTGTTGAAGGCAACACTCTCTTTATCAATTCTTGCATGGTTTCTCAGTTCTTAAAGTCACACAAATTCCTTTTTTAGATTATGCAGTCATTTAGTAACAATAACTGTCTGTGTTTATTTTGATACATGGGAGGGAATTGAACACTCCCGCAAAATGTCTAAAGCCACAATATGCAAAGGAAACATTTATTTCCCAGACACCACAGTATTTCAGGTGGCACAAGATTTAGCATAAATTAATAACAAATACTTTCTTTGAAAATAATGGACAAACCTCCATACACAAGTCATCACCCTAAACATGCTTTCGCAACTGGTGAGGTTACAGCGCAATGACTGCATCTTTATCCCTAACATAGCCACTGCTGCTCAAGTAATTTATGGTATTTAAGGCTTTCTCTTGTGAAAAAAACATGAGTCAAATCATTATGAAATAAAATTATTCAATTTTAAATTGTACAACTGACAGTATATTTTCCCCATAAAGTAGCTCCTGAACTCCTGCAGTTTTAATCTAGAGACCACATTAATTTGCAGAGAATTAATTATCTCCAATTTCATGCTCCCAATTAAATGAGTCATCTCAATGTTTAAAACTGGTTTTCATTCTTGTTGCAGGCTCTCTCTACCACTTGTCGCCCTTGCGGTTTCTCTATCCATAGCAGCTCCTCTCTCCACTGCACACCCACAGATTTTTTTCTCAGATTGCAAAACAGTTTTGAAAAATTGAAATACTAAGAAATGAATGCACTGGTCGTACTGGAGCACTATTCTGAGGTATACAAAATAAGTTGGACCAATACACATCACTGCCAAGTTTTACTCCCTCTTCCTTCTAGGTTCTCAACTTTGCAGCCTCACTTCACCCAACAAATCCCCTCCCTCCCAGACCCTGACTTGCTGCCAGCGACAATACCATCTTTGTTTCTGAGCTCACTAGTTGATGTCATTGGCCTTGCCCATTGGCCTCACTCACCAGCCTTATTCCCATGCCTGGCAGCCTTGCTTCTTTTTTGCGCCTGCTCCTCTCATCACTGACTACTTCTCTCATGCGTTTACATCTGACAGGCTCATTGAGAACTATCAACAGCATGAAAGGGAGAAACAGAGGCCTGTGACTGGAGGAGCAGCTCCTCACCATTTCATCTTTCACTTATGGAAGCAACTTTTCTCTGGTTATGCCCGTGAGTGAATTTTAAAGGGCAATTTGGGGATTTCAAGGATAGATTTACCTGCTGTCCTCATGTATTTTGAGGACTAGCTGATAACTTTATCATGGACTGAAACTTTAGGCAAAAGATCAGACTTTCCTGGATCCGGCTGGTACATTATTTCAGTTTACTTCATGCTGATCATATAGCTGAAGTTCTCAAATACACTGGAGAACAAGTCCAAGTCGCATTCTGCATCCAGTTATGAACAAATAAGATGTACATAGTCATCACCAAACAGTAAGTTGTGAGAAATGTGAGACCATGGACTCTATTTGGAGTCATCTCAGATTGAGCACCTTCTTGTCCATGTGGTGTTTCATTCTAACATAGCAAGGTCATAGAGTCATAGAGATGTACAGCACGGAAACATACTCATCGGTCCAACTCGTCCATGCCGACCAGATATCCCAACCTACTCTAGTCCCACCTGCCCGCACCCGGCCCACATCCCTCCAAACCCTTCCTATTCATGTGGTGGTATATTGGTAAAGATCCCAGGCTGATGTTCATGGGAACATGGGTTTGAATACCAGGATGACAGATAGTGACAAACGGATTTAAGTTTAAGAACAAATTCTGTAATTAAAACTCTCTGAAACTGCACAGACTTTCTGGCAGCCAATTCTTGTTGATACATTGCACTAAACATTTCTGAAAGATCCTGAGGAAGATTTTTATAGAAGTCAATTCCTCTATGATTGACAATCTTAAGATTGAACAATCTTTCTGCTTGCACAGATGGACAAGAAAAGCATCTTTGTATTCTTGCAGATTGATTCTTTGCTCCCACAGAGACTGAAGGAGTTCAATTAGCTCCGTGACCAAGCAGTGAACTTCAGTCTATGAGATTGCAGCTAGGATAACATCAGTTCCTGCAATTTGGCCACGAGACAGGAGTTTTGTTGTATTTTTGATTTCTAACAGCATGACTGGGTCATCAAGAAATTTGCTCCTTTATGACGGATGAAAAGTGATTGAGGATGTGGTTAAAACGCTCTGACCATTTTCCTAGAATTTGGGCTTTTTCTCTAAGCTTTTCAGCCAATCAGCACTAAAAATAGGTGGTCAAACTTTCGACTTGAATAGGTTTCAGAGATCACTGAATCTCTTCCAGTGTTTCTAATTTATATAGTTCTAATGTTCTTCTTTCTGATTCGGCCATGCAGTGATGATGATGACAAGTTACTGTGGAGATCCTGTCTTTCTGGATTACGTTATTCACTTTATGAAAATTATCCTGATGTCTACTACAGGAACCTAATTTAATAGAACATATTGGTTCTATTGGTTTTAATGAGGCAGTCTTAACTGAAACACAACAAGCAATGTTGCAGATTTACTTTTAACAATAAAAAGTAAGTTTACTGCATGAAGGAAATGAAGATAAGAGAGAATAAACCAAATGATTCATATGTAACCTATGTTTAAAGATTTCAAAACTCACATGGTAAAAATACATTCCTTCTAATCCCAACAGGCCCCCATTACAGCACTCAAACACCAGAAAGAATTCCTTCTCTGTCACTCATTGGATCTGACTAAGCTGTGGCTTCAATTCCCGATTGTGAGAAGCTGATAATTTTTTACTTGATTTGTCACATATCCCAGCTTAACTCTTTCCAATTCAAATAATTCAGTATTAATTGAATACTTTAGGTCTGGAATTTATAAACTCAATAGACAATAGACAGTAGACAATAGACAATAGGTGCAGGAGTAGGCCATTCTGCCCTTCGAGCCTGCACCACCATTCAATATGATCATAGCTGATCATTCTTAATCAGTATCCTGTTCCTGCCTTATCTCCATAACCCCTGATTCCACTAACCTTGAGAGCTCTATCCAACTCTTTCTTAAATGAATCCAGAGACTGGGCCTCCACTGCCCTCTGGGGCAGAGCATTCCACACAGCCACCACTCTCTGGGTGAAGAAGTTTCTCCTCATCTCTGTCCTAAATGGTCTACCCCATATTTTTAAGCTGTGTCCTCTGGTTCGGGACTCACCCATCAGCGGAAACATGTTTCCTGCCTCCAGAGTGTCCAATCCTTTAATAATTTTATATGTCTCAACCAGATCCCCTCTCAGTCTTCTAAATTCAAGGGTATACAAGCTCAGTCGCTCCAGTCTTTCAACATAGGGTAGTCCCGCCATTCCAGAAATTGACCTTGTGAACCTACACTGCACTCCCTCAATAGCCAGAATGTCTTTCCTCAAATTTGGAGACCAGAATTGCACACAGTACTTCAGGTGTGGTCTCACCACGGCCCTGTACAACTGCAGAAGAATCTCTTCGCTTCTATACTCAATCCCTCTTATTATGAAGGCCAGCATGCTATTAGCCTTCTTCACTACCTGCTGTACCTGCATGCTTACCTTTATTGACTGGTGTACAAGAACACCCAGATCTCTTTGTACTGCCCCTTTACCGAAATTGATTCCATTTGGGTAGTAATGTGCCTTCCTGTTCTTGCCACCAAAGTGAATAACTATACATTTATCCACATTAACCTGCATCTGCCATGCATTTGACCACTCACCTAACCTGTCCAAGTCACCCTGTAATCTCCTAACATCCACCTCACATTTCACCCTGCCACCCAGTTTAATATCATCAGCAAATTTGCTAATGTTATTAACTCTTTATACTGTGGTAACCTATTTTTAACAACTCAAAACTATCTTGATCTCTTTCTCAGAAGCAACTCCTTTACAAATCCAGCTTCCGCTAAGAACCCTGCAGAATTGCCCAAACTGAAACTAATTAAAAACTCCACCAACTACAGATGTTTCCCCAGCCCTAAAAAGCAAGTCTAGAATCTTCTACTTGAAACTATAATGTATGACACTGTTTACTTTGTTAATTGGTAAATGCTCCCATTACTCTCCAGGAAGTCATTCTCTCTCATTGTTTTAAAACAAATCACCGTGGCTACAGAAATACTTCCACATTAATCATTAAACCACTGGGATGTGCAAAAAACCTATATGCCACTCGTTCAAATTCAAAAAAGAAACTCAAAAATGAATGCTGTTAAAATATGCATAAAGCTCCCATTTTGCATGTCGCCAGGTTAATTTCTTTTGTAATATTGAATGAGAAAAATGTTAATCGATTGGGAGAACTCAATGCTCTTCTTCAAATAACACTATGGGATCTTTTAGATCAAGCTAAATAAGAAAAGAAAATTGAAATAAAATTTTTAAAACTGCAAATGCTGAAAATCTGAAACAGAATTGAAAATTGCTGGCAGAACTCCAAGTCTGGCAACATCTGTGGGGAGAGAAAGCAGAGATAACATTTCAAGTCCAGTGACCCTTCTTCAGAACTGAACTCAAAATGTTAATTCTGCTTTCTCTAAAGATGCTGTTAGACCAGCTGAGTTCTTGAGGAAAACAAAAGGCCTCAGTTTATGATTTCAGGTAAAACATTACGTCTCTAACAATGTAGCACTGGTCTAGAGTCACACTGGAGGCATTCCTAGATCATGTGCTCAAGCCCTAGAGTGGCATTTGAACACCATCTTCTGATTGTTTTTGTCAGCTGAAAATGCTAACAATTAAGTAATTTATTGATGAAAAAAAGACAATATTTGGAAATTTAAATTTTCTTTTTATCTTCATCTCCATTGAAAGTATCTCTATTTGTCAGGTGGGCTCAGTCTAATATTTAGCTTCATCAGTTTGGTTTGAAAAAGGTGTTTGTCCCAGCTTATGAAAATCACCCTGGGTTGACATCAACACACAATAGGAAGTGCTGCATTGTCAGATACACTGACTTTCAGATATATTAAACTGACATCTTCATCTTCCAGTGGTTCAGATGATGTTGGAATTTATCTAAACATGCGAAGTTCTCTCAGTTAGGATCTCTTTCAACCAACAACATAAACATATCTCATTGCCACTTATGCAACTTTTTGTGTAAAATTAATGCTACATTTGATTACTGTAATTTTCATTGTATTTCAAATTAGTGTATTGTACATAAAAGCTCTGAGAAATTTCTAAACGATGATAGAAACTATATAGTGCAAGCATTTCTTTATTTATATAAATGTTTGCTTTCCCTCATTTGGTTATTGTAAAGGATATATTTATGTTCTGTGACAGGGATACATTTATGTTGAGCGCATATCCACTCAGGTTAAAACTAAACTAAACCTTTTTGTCTTTGAGGAGGTGTGACTTAATTGTAACTTGGCTATATGAAACATTTTATGTAGAATTGAATAGCAAACTTTCTCTCTTCTGGATAGGTTCAAGAACATTTTAGAACCATCATATTTTTCAAAGAATTCAGGCTGGGAGGCTCTTCAGGGACTGGAGAGTCATGTGTGGCGGATTATCTGGAGGTCGATGGTCAGAGGTGAGCAGGACATGTAACAGCAATGCTCTTTATTGTAATTCCTTTTATAATGTATTATTGCAAAGTAAATTGATATGGCAGTCACCTAAATAACTCTGTACATTAAAGACAGTGATTGACACAAGAAATAAAAATGTAGACTGAATAAAGCATTTTGGACCAAAACTTTCTATCAAAATAACAACGAAGCTAATGATGCTCACTGTTATTTACACATAAATGATACAACAACTTCAAGTAAGTGTGAACAGATAAACTTTGCTGTCTGTGTTATACCACTCTACCCTTGACTTTGCAAAAACAATTCTTCATTTCACTGATGTGCACTGGAAGTCATGAAATTGTTTCGTTAATTTCCTAAGTACAACTAAACTCACCACAGTAATTAGAACCCTGTAACATAATGATAATATTCCATCTCTGTATTCCTTCTTCCCAATCTTTTTTTCATTATTTTTTATTTCTTTCTGTATCTGGTTTGTCATTGAATTCAGCCTCATTACCAGTTATTCCTGTTTATATTCTAGTTCTCACTTATGAAGCAGATAATCTATTAGTTTCTTTGGGCACACGCTTCCAAGATGTCCTGATTCTCTCATTGCACTGTTATCAGCTCACTTTCAGCAACTTTGTGGGCAAGATGTTTTTTTGTGCACAACAGGGCAGAAACAAGTTTAACTAATGGCAGACCTGTCACATGGATGTAAAAGATTATAAGGAATTATTTCTAAGAAGAGCAGGGGAGTTCTTCTGGCATCTTGGCTAATATTTATTTCTCAACACCTATACATATTTCGTTATGTTTGTTTGAGTTTTCTGAACACAAAGTGGCTGTTATGCTTGCCTCATTACAATCATAATATACTTCAAATGTACTCCATCAACTGTTAAGTGCTTTTGCATAATCAGAGGTCTTGAAATGTACTACCTAATGGCAAATGTTTATGTCTTGACTTGTTGAAACCCAGCATGTTCGGAGTCTGCTGAAAAAATGTAATTTTAGTCGTGCAGTTAATCATCTTAGGTTCTCAGGAATAAAGTGCTGTCAGTCTTAAACACAGTTGCAGATCTGTGCATTTAGATTCACTGGCCCAACTTCTAAAAGAGGATAAATACATTTCTAGTGTTAGATCAAGTGTTCAAGCATGTGATCAGCCTCTGAATTTTGAATTTAGATTAAACTGTGTGCATCTGCTTATGAAGTTGCATTCAAGATTATTTACAAATTAATTTTTCAATTTCTTTTGATCTTGTGCTCCTCTAATGATTTGTTTAAACACCTGAACTATGAAATGTCCAGTTCTCTTAAGAATGAAATATATAGGCAAGGAGCATATTCTGAATTTTACTGGACATCTGCCAAAATACTTTAGATGCAATGCAGCTCAACTGTTTCAATTGTGTATACAGTACATTGATTCCAGTGGGGGTCAGGAGTGGAGAAATTTTCTAATTATGCTAATCTCTAATGAATTCTGCTAGCCAACCTTATATTTACCAATGATAATACTGAACCAACTAATTTAACAATTGTAGTCAAGTTCAAACTGAACAGATAATCTGCCAAACCTTTGCTGGTTTTATCATTGAATGAACTTTAGTTCAAGGGGTAACTTTGAGCTACCTGGTTATTTTATATTTTTCAGCAAGATTTGCTGGAACATTATTTAAAATTTCATTTAAAGGTCTTAATAATCAACACATTTTTCACTAAAGGATGTATTATTGATTATGCTCCCTTTTTTGAAAGGTGACTTTCAAAATGCTGTTACTTTAAAACTGATGGAAAACTGGATGTTATTAAAGTCCATCTCTAATGTCATCACTCAATAGCAGAAAACATTATTATATTTTAAAACTTGAGGCAAATGATACATAATTTCTTGAAATGTTTTGGGGAAAAATATAAAAATGTAGATTGTTTCAGAGAGTCCTTTTTAGTGGAAGTTTAATCAATTTCTGATTACTATGTCTGCTAATCTTATTTAGAAAATCCTCAGTTGACTTGTACTGTTTAACACTGGATTCTGCATTAAAGTTCCTGTGAGCTGACTGCAAACTGTAAGCATACCCAGAAGAGGCACAGTGGTTAAAGACCCGGGTTCAATTCCACCCACGGGCGAGTTTGTGTGGGTTTCCTCCAACAGTCCAAACATGCTTTCTTTTATTGGTCAGAGTGTTGAGTTGGGAGGTCATGTTGCAGCTGTACAGGACATTGGTTAGGCCACTGTTGGAGAATTGCGTGCAATTCTGGTCTCCTTCCTATCAGAAAGATGTTGTGCAACTTGAAAGTGTTCAGAAAAGGGTTGGAGGATTTGAGTGGCTGAATAGGCTGGGGCTGTTTTCCCTGGAGTATTGGAGGCTGAGGGGTGACCTTCTAGAGGTTAACAAAATTATGAGGGGCATGGATAGGATAAATAGATAACTGGTCAGCATGGATGGGTTGGACCGAAGAGTCTGTTTCCATGCTGTACATCTCTGTGACTCTATGACCCTTTGTGCAGCTTAGGTGGATTGGCCATGGTGTACAGGGATGTGCAGACTAGGGAGTTAAGCTTTGGGAAATGGAGCAGTACAGGAACTGGGTAGAGGGGTACATCTGGGTAAGATGCTTGTTGGTGTGGACTTGATCAGCCAAATGGCCTGCTTCCACATCAAATATTCTGGTCAGATAGATATTATCTTTCTCACCCTGTTTTCTCAGAAAGAAATGGTGAAATTTCCTTCTCTAATGTGTTAATGGACTATTTATACTTCAGCATTGCTAACTGATATTGCTGTGATGTTGCAATCACACCAATGACGTTTATAACATGGTAGCTTCAGAGTTTAGCAAATTGCCTTACAAAGTACATTTTGATATTGTAATAACAGCTGATCTTACAACTGGCAAGCATTCTCCCCTTTAAACACCAGAACTGAGCTGCAAGTAAATGGACCACTTATCACAGTAACCAAGTGGGTATTCCTTTTACTCCGAGGTAGACTGCAACAGGTGAAATATTTGCATTTTAAATTTGATTATAATTAAATTGCCAGTGAAGCAAAAATTGACCAAAACTTTTGCTGAAAGGTGAAAATCATAAGTTTGTTTGTGAGATGTCAAATTACAACAAGTCATGCAATAATGTTAGTGCTAATATTTACAGGGCATCCCATCACAACTAAAATTTGAAAATCATTAGTAGCAATTCAATTGCAATTGTTCAATTAGTATTCTGAGGTTTACAGTATCAAAAGGTTGAAGATCTGGGTCAAGATACTGGAATTTCCTTCCATTCAACATTACATGGTTTACTGCAAGGTTTGGTTTACTCTTAATATTTACTGAGCTTACACAGCAAGCCATTGACATCTGAAAATAATTGCTGCTTGAAGACACACCAATACATTCCCTGAGCTACTAGAAATTACACCCTTTATCAGGAGCTATCAATAGGTTCACCTATATTTGATCTACCTCTTGCACAAGTAGAGATGCTCTTCACAAGGTCTTGCATTTCCCGCTGGTTCCATGAACTGTTGTTTTGAAGCAGAAAGGTTGGGGAGAGTAAATCAGTGCATGTTTTAAGTAGAAATGTACAAAGCATTTTCATAATATGCATCCTGAGAGATTGAGATGAGGATGGGCTGGTGGTGAATATAAAGCAAAATATGTGGAATGTGAAGTGAGGAAGGAGAACTGGGAGGATTGCTGATTTTGCAATTGTTAGAATGGGAGAAGAGATTGCTGGGTGCATCAAATGTGGAGAGAAGAAAGAATGACTGACTGCTGAGAACAAGGAGAGATGTTGCAGTGAATTCTTATGATTTGGATGCTGAATAAACAGAATTAATTGGATATGTGGGAAAGGGATGAAAGGGGAGTGAAAAAGATTTGTTAATGATCTTGCAGCTCTTGTAAGGTTAATTCATGTCATTTTACACTGAAGCTAAGACATGGGATTGTTGGTGTCAGCCATGGTTAGCTTCAGCACCTGTTGGACTATAACTTGGTGTTATTATTTTTAACTTTGTTCACCCCAGTCCAACTGGCACCTCCACATCATGGCAACCATATTAAAAGGAGACACAAGGGTTAAAATTGCCTGGACAGCTTACTGGAAACATCAAATAGTGATTGCTCTCTAGCTATGTATCCAACTTCCACCCTGTGTTAAACTCAGGACCTTTTAAGTACAACAGTAATAAGCAGTTCATGATGTTGCAGATAGTTATTCCTATGACAGCAATGTTTAGACAGCCTCCTGGTATACAAGCCAAAACTTATCATGGGTCTGTAAGTAGCCTGAAGGACACTCTATCCTTGCTCCTGATAGAAACATCTTAATTTGTAAGATGTTCCTTGGATTAAAGAGATTATAATAAATGAGGCCATACCTAAGCTTAGATTGTAATTGACATTACAAACATGTCACTATTATAGTTGTACCTCAAAAAGGAATAAGTAAAAATAACTCATTTTCATAAAACATATATTAAAATTTTCAATGACAAGAAAAGACTTGAATTTCTCCATTATAATGACATGAAATAACAATTTTTAAAGAAGGTTAATAAGGTAATCATAAAACATACCCAAACTGCTTGATGGAGTCAATGATTGTTCCTTTCTGATCTGTTCTGCAGATTCTGTGGAGACCATAAGCCATTTTCGCTTCTTAGTAATAGTTCCAGTTTGCAAATAAACTTTCATTCCAAGAAAATATACACACAATATTTTGCTGCTGACTACATAGCCACTAATTGTAAGTATTAAAGTTTTGAATCTTTTCATTGGATTGATCAATGGCACCTTATTAATCCCAGAGTTTAACATGAATTTAGAATGTACTTATGTTATTACAATTGATGATCAAATGATAAAACAAAACTGGCCTGAAATGAGAAAATGTTCTCCAGAATATGCTGGTGATTTGTATTTAGTATGGGACAGTTGTGGGTGAAGATTGGAATAGGAAAGCAGTCTGTTCCACAACCAGTTTTTTAAATGCCTAAGAATGGCATGTTGAACTGATATTCAAAGTATGGAAATATATCACATTGTCAATAGACATTCCAATGAAGTGGTCAAGTAAACTTTCCCAGATAATGAAAGAGTAAAATGGAGCAGAAGAAAGCTGCACGTATCTGATGTCAGATGCATAATGTAACTGAGAACCACACAGAATATTGAAGTTTAAGGGAATTGAATGGTGAAAAATTATCAAGGGAAGTGAAGAGAGATTAGAAAATAGATTGACAGTTAATATGAAAGGGAATCTAAATAACTTATATAGGCATATAAATAGTACATGCATGTAAAAAAACGGCTGGACTAATTGGGAGCTAAAAGAGAATTCATACATTCAAGCAGTGCACATGAGTGAGGTACTCAATGAGCATTCTGCATTTGTGTTTATTAAAGAACATGACACTGGCCAAGAAGAGGTAACATATTCACGGGATAGGTTTAAAAATTGGTAATTAACAGACTAGCTGTACCTAAAGTTGATAAGACACCAAGATGAGATGAATTGCATCTATGAATACTGGGTCAAGTAAGGCTAGAAATTACAGAAGCGCTGGGCATTATCTCCTAATTCTCCTTGTATGCAGCAATGTTGCCATACAGCAACCAAATTAATTTGATTAAATGTGGTTTAACAAGGAAAGGGCATAAGAACATAGAAGCCTGCCCCACCATTCAATATGATCATGGCTATAGTCATAGAGTCATAGAGATGTACAGCAAGGAAACAGACCCTTTGGTCCAACATATCCATGCTGACCAGATATCCCAACCCAATCTAGTCCCACCTGCCAGCACCCAACCCATATCCCTCCAAACCCTTCCTATTCATATACCCATCCAAATGCCTCTTAAATGTTGCAATTGTACCAGCCTCCACCACTTCCTCTGGCAGCTCATTCTGTACACGTACCACCCTCTGTGTGAAAAAGTTGCCCCTTATATCTCTTTTATATCTTTCCCCTCTCACCCTAAACCTATGCCCTCTAGTTCTGGACACCCCAACCCCAGGGAAAAGACTTTGCTGATTTATCCATGCCCCTCATAATTTTGTAAACCTCTATAAGGTCACCCCTCAGCCACTGACGCTCCAGGAAAAACAGCCCCAGCCTAACCAGCCTCTCCCTATAGTTCAAATCCTCCAACCTTGGCAACATCCTTTCAAGTTTCACAACATCTTTCCGATAGAAAGGAGACTGGAATGCACACAATATTCCAACAGTGACCTAACCAATGTCCTGTACAGCCGCAACATGACCTCCCAACTCCTGTACTCAATACTCTGACCAATAAAGGAAACCATACTAAATGCCTTCTTCACTATCCTATCTACCTGCGACTCCACTTTCAAGCAGCTATGAACCTGCACTCCAAGGTCGCTTTGTTCAGCAACACTCCCTAGGACCTTACCATTAAGTGTATAAGTCCTGCTAAGATTTGCTTTCCCAAAATGCAGCACTTCGCATTTATCTGAATTAAACTCCATCTGCCACTTCTCAGCCCATTGGCTCATCTGGTCAGGATCCTGTTGTAATCTCAGGTAATCCTCTTTGCTGTCCACTACACCTCCAATTTTGGTGTCATCTGCAAACTTACTAATTGTACCTCTTATGCTCGCATCCAAATCATTTATGTAAATGACAAAAAGTAGACGACCCAGCACCAATCCTCGTGGCACTCCACTGGTCACAGGCCTTCAATATGAAAAACAACCCTCCATCACCACTCTCTGTCTTCTACCTTTGAGCCAGTTCTGTATCCAAGTGGCTAGTTCCCCCTGTACTCCGTGACATCTAACCTTGCTAATCAGTCTCCCAAGGGGAACCTTGTCGAATGCTTCAAAGCCTTTTACTCTTTCCATCCTATAACACTGTAAGCCAATTGGTAACGAGTGTTTGACTAATTTGCTTGAGTTTTTTGAGGGGGTTAGTAGAACAAATCACCTAAAACTACATGATTTGGATAATGTAGTTGATCTGGTAAACTTATACTTCCAAAAGGTGTCTGATAAAATGCCACATAATGGGCTTATCAGCAAAGTTTGTTTTTATTCATTCATGGAATGGCGATACTACTGGCTATCATTAGATCACCTAGAATAAAAAGCAACACTGGCATGATAGGTATGCAATTGGCTGAGTTGAGAGGAAATATTGAGAAGAGGTTATCGGGTTATTTTAAAGACTGGGAAATTTTACAATGGGATTCCCTAGGAGCCAATGTTAGGCTCACTACTTTTATAAGGTAAAAACAATGACTGCAGATGCTGGAAACCAGATTCTGGATTAGTGGTGCTGGAAGAGCACAGCAGTTCAGGCAGCATCCTAAGTGCAGCGAAATCGACGTTTCGGGCAAAAGCCCTTCATCAGGAATAAAGGCAGTGAGCCTTTATTCCTGATGAAGGGCTTTTGCCCGAAACGTCGATTTTGCTGCTCTTTGGATGCTGCCTGAACTGCTGTGCTCTTCCAGCACCGCTAATCCAGAATCACTACTTTTATAGGTTAATGACCAAGATTTAGATGCTCACAGAACCATTTCAAAATTTGTAAATGACAGAAAACTTGGAAATATTGTGAACTATGACCAACAGAGTGATGACCTTCAAGAAGACACAAGTATGCTGGTAGAATGAACAGACAAGTGACCGAATAAACTTAACGTAGAGAAATGTAAAGTTACCCATTTTGGAAGGAAGAATAGAGAACGGCAGCATAAACTTAACAAGTATAATTTTAAAATGGGTGCAGGAGCAAATGGTATGAGTTTATTGTACACAAGTCATTGAAAATGATAGAACAAATTGAGAAAGCAGTTAATAAAACATATAGGAGCCTGAGTTTTATAGGTAAGGCTTACAGCACTAAAATAAGAAAGTTATGACCGATACTGATTCTGTCTTAAATGGAGTCTAATGCTGAGCACCACAGTTTAGGAAAGACATAAAAGCATTACAGACAGCACTGAAGAGATCCATGAGAATGAATTAAGGATTGAGTAACTTCACTTACATGGAAGGAACAGAGGAGCTGGGACAGTGCTGACTGGGAGAAGATACAGATGTTCAAAATCATGAAAGATCTTGAGAGAGTAGATAGAGTGAAACCGTCACCATTGGCAGAATTATTGAGCACATAGGACATGTATTAAGAGGATTAAAAGAAGAAATGGTAGCATGAGCAACATCACATTTCTGTGCACCAAGTGTTTAGAGTATGGAATGTACCGCTGGGAAGGTGGTAGAGGATGATTTCAAAAGAGAAATAGACAATTACCTGAAGTGAAAGCATTTGCAGAACTAGAAGAATAAGGTGGGGGAGTGGAGCTCTGTATCCTTCTTCTAGTTTGAGAGAGGGTCAGTCTCAAATAAAGATACTGGAAACAGTAATGCTAGACCACAGCTGTGTTTGAGTCCCTTGGTTGCCATTCCATTGTCTTGGAGAAGGCGAGGACTGCAGATGCTGGAGAGTCAGAATTGAGAAAATGTGGCACTGGAAAAAGCACAGCAGGTCAGAGAGCATCACCGAAGGAGGAGAAGAGACTATGTTTTGGGCAGGATCCTTCATCAGAATACCTAGACTTCAGGGATTCCATTGTCATCCAGGCAATATTGTACTAGGAATTTCAGAGCCAAATGGAACAAATTATGTTTGGTTGACTGTTGATTTCTCCCCGCATACCCAGTAGATGTTACTTACCCTATTCAGCCAAATGCATATTAGATTGGTGGAGAGTGGGTCCATATCTTGACTGGACTGTTAAATTGAGGCTGATTGGCTTGTTAAGAACTGATAAAAAATATCACAAATATTATCTGTGGAATAATCAGGAATTTTCCTTAATATCCTGGACAATATTCTCCTCTAAAACAAGCACCACAATCCGATTTATGAACCAATTATACCATTTGCCATTTTAAAAAAATAGCTTTGCACCAATTGCTTATCACAGCTGCCTACTTTGCATACAAAATATTGTGAGACATCAACTCTTCCTTACTGACTTTATTTGGAGTACTGACAGTAGATCTGGGCACCACATCTTAGGAAGGATATATTGGCCTTAGAAGGAGTACAATATAGGTTTATGAAAATGTATCTAGACTTCAGGGAGTACGTTATGAGGAGAGATAATATCAATTAAGTTTGTTTCCTCTAGAATGAAGGTTAAGTGTTGATCTAATAGAAGTCTTCAAGATATTAACAGGAAGAGAAAAGATAGATAAAGAAGAGCTGTTTCCACTGGTTGGGAAATTTAGAACTAGGGATCATACAAAGAATGTTAGATGTTTGGATTTCTCTTCCATAAACAGTAATGGATACCAGATCAGTTATTAATTTTGAATCTGAGATAAATAAATTTTTGCCAAACAAAATATTAAGAGATATGGGCCAAATGCAGGTATTTGAGCTGAGCCACAGATCACCATGAGTGGTGAAACCAGCTAAAGAGATTGAAAGGTCTCCTCCTGTTCTATGAAATTGAGTGTCCTAAGCCACTGGAACATTGATTAGCAACAATATTTGTATTCAAGTTCATTTCATTCTCTTTCACCATAATCTAAATATACATTCATAAGCTACTAGAATACAGATTAAATTTTCTTTTGTACAGATTTATTAAATACGAGGGAAGAACAATGCTGTCAAATTCATGTCATTAAATTTATTTGTTTATTTTTCTGACAGCACGTGTAATTATCTAAGTCACATTCATGAAACAAATGAACGAGAAAGATTCTATCCATACATTCAAACTTTACCAAATGAAAAGTCCACCACAGTTCTACAAACAAGATTCAAAGCATCAGTGCTTGCGAGAACGATGTTTAAACACGACAAAATCTAAGGGAATCTGTTTCCATATCAACTGGTACATCAGAAAAGGTTTCTGCAAATCATGCTGCAAAAATGCACTGAGGAAGCTTTCATGGGACACAAGGTGGTTTTTTTTGTTAAGCTATCATCTACCTGTTTACCAATGAAGAAAAGAGTTTTGAGGAGGATCAATAAGTCAAATCATAATTTTGGATATTAAATAAGCTACACCATTCCTGATCCAATAAGTTTTAAAACACAATTCAATTAATGAAATGTTAAAGATTCTAATGCCAGTATTCGGCTGCATCTGTATTCTTTAGGTTCCTACTAATTTCTGACCTCTCAGAATCTCAAACCACTTTCCCAATTCTGTTAAAGAGGCATTGCGGACTTCCCCTGAATCAACTGTTTTTCACGGAGGGATCATTGCAGCTTCTTGATGAAATGGCATTACATATTATCACAAAAAGACTTGCATTCCAACATCTGTTTGATAACCTTGGCATTTCCCAAAATGCTTTGAATGCAGTCACTGTTGAAATGTGGAAATATGGCATAGTCCACTTCCATCTAAGTAATATTCCATGGGATTGCTGGTACAGTAGTAAGAATTAAGACCATAAAATTTCTGGGCCATTGAGCCAATATTTTGGATGCATTACTGTTAGAAGCATGGAATTTCAGAACAGCAAATATCTTATTCCATTTCAATGATTGAGAAGTTCTGGCATGTCAGGGCAAGATGCATAATATAGACAACTAAGTGTGTATAACATGATATAAAATCAGAAATTGCTAGTGAAATGAAGTAGATCTGGCAGCATCTGTGGAGAGGCAGAGTCCAATATGACTCTTCCTTGGAAGATAAATCATGTGACATTTTCTTCCATTTATGTCCAAGATAATATTGGACATGAGAGCCATCTCTGAATACTCCTGCCATCCAGTGTTGATGCAAATGAATTAAAAATTCAAAAGCTGATGGAGGCACAATTGCTTTGCAGCATATTGTAGGCTGGCTATCAGCATTGCAAGGTTCCACCCTTTTGTAATTGATTCTTGTTCAAGATGCCTTGTTTTGTTACAAAAGAAAAACATTGCTTTCTTAATTTAAGAAATGTTTATATTTCAAACAAAAATCTAATAACTATTTTCAATAGTATATATTTTGTAATTTTTATTGGTGTTCAATTTATCTTTTGTGGTTTTTTTTGTGATTTGTTTTTAAAACCCAACAATCATGTTGTAATATTTTCATCAATTATATATATTTATAGAATGTTCTGTATTGAGATCAGTATTTTTTCATTAAAATTTTGTTTTGCTATTTGTGTAACTGGTTTAACTAACAGCACAGACACCTTTACCAAGGCCAAGGCAGTATACTTGTTTTCAGAATACGCTTCTTGTGCTGATAACCTAAGTCAGCAACTACATCCAGGTGAGCAGAGCTTAGAGGGTCCTGTCTGTGTCCCTAACACAAGTATCAACTCCTGCTCATTTGTGATGTGACAATTCAACTGTCTACTTGAGGGCCTCCCCCTGGAGGTAGTACACGATTCACCTGATGGTGCTTCCTCAGAATGCACAACCATCTTAGAGGTTTCTTCACCTTGTTCCTGCCACATCACCTGTACTATGCTAGAAGGACCTGTTGTGCTTGAAAGATATGAACTAAAACTGACATGGGAAACAGTTCAAAGTCATCATTGTATAGTTACAGGTGATTACAACAAATGAAATAAATAGCATGAATGGTTGTATGGTTGTGAGATACCTAATTCTGTGACAAAATAATTTGGACATCACCATCCCTTCCCACTTCCATTGGCCATGAACTACACACACACACACTAAAAATCAGCAGACTGTCACTTTCTGCTTTTATTAGGGTGGTGATTATTGGAAGGGCACCCCCATTTCCTCCCAGTCTTTCCCTAGTGTTCTGAAACCTTCTCTCCTTTCAAGTACTGAAAGTAAAAAGTTTTGAATGTGAAGAAATTGACTTTGAAGAGAGAATTGAAGGTGTGTCATGGAAAAGGGGATTGAGTGGAGCAGAATGCTGTGTGTGGAGCAGAATAGCTGTACACGAGAATGTTAGTGAAGTAATGAATGGACGAGCACTTGGATATGGCACACCAGTCACCCTTTTCTGTTCTCATAATGTTGATAAACATTTTTGACACTCCTGCTCATTTCATCTGTACCTGCTTAATTTCAGAAGCCAGCCTCTTCCTTCCATCTGCCGGGAAGAACATCAACTTTTACATAAGAATATAAGAACTAGGAGCAAGAGTAGGCCATCTGACCCTTTCAGCCTGCTCTGCCATTCAATATGATCATGGCTGTTTTTTTTTGTGGCCTCACTTCCACGAAGCCACCCTCTGACTATAACCATTTACAGTTAAAAAAATTATCTTAGATTTCAAAGCATTTACGAAGGAAGCCTCAACTACTTCACTGGGCAGGGAATTCCACAGATTCACAACCCTCTGGGTGAAGATGTTCCTCTTCAATTCAATCCTAAATCTGCTCCTAATTTTGAGGCTATGCCCTCTTGTCTTAGTTTCTCCTGCCAGTGGAAATATCCTCTCTACTTCTAGCTTATCTCTTCCCTTCATAATTTTATATATTTCTATAAGATTCCCTCTAATTCTTCTAAATTCCAATGAATGTAATCCAAGTCTGCTCAGCCTCTTCCAAGGCCACCTCCTCAACTCCGGAATCAACCTAGTGAACTTCCTTTGCACCCCCTGTAGTGCCAGTATATCCTTTCTCAATTAAGGAGACCAAAACTGGATGCAGCACCCTATACTGCTGCAACATAACCTCCCTGCTTTTAAACACAACCCCTTGAGCAATGAAGGACAAAATTTCATTTGCCTTTTTAATTACCTGTTGTACCTGCAGACCAACCTTCTGTGATTCATGCACAAGGATACTCAGGTCCCTCTGCACAGCAGCATGCTGCAATTTGTTTTACCATTCATGCAGTAGTCCTTTTTTCTGTTATTCCTACCAAAATGAATGACTTCACATTTATTAATATTGTACTCCATCTGCCCACTCATTTAAACTATCTATGTTCCTCTGCAAAGTTTCACAGTCCCCGCACACTTTGCTCTGCCACTCATCTTAGTGTTATACACGTAGTCCCCAACTCCAAATCACCTGTGTAAATTATGAAGAATTGCGGTCCCAACACGGATCCCTGAGGCACAGCACTGGTTACTGATTGCCAACCAGAAAAGCAATCACTCTTTGCCGCTGATTAATTAACCAATTCCATATCAATGCACACTTTGTATCTTTATCTTATGCAGCAGCCTTTGGTGCGGCACCTTGTCGAATGCCTTTTGGAAATGTCTTTAGGTTCCTGAGGTCCTTATAGTAAGACTTTCAAAGATGCCTAGAAGAACTAAAGTACAGCTTTGATGTGTTGAGGCTGCATCATTAAAGTTGTTGCTCCTGCCTTGACAGTTTGTAGCAAAGATCTGTGATGTCCTTGACAGGGTCTTATTAAATTTTGAGGCTCGAAGACTCTAGACATGGCAATATTGTTAGAAAACCCAGGTTAATGCTGCAGCTAAGTTTTAAAAAGCCATAGAAAATCCATGTTTGCCAACATTCATGTTCCCAACCAGCAGCCAACCTCATCCACTGCAAATGGATCTACCAGGTAAAATTCTGTCTTTTATTTCAATGACAGACAAAACTAACTTCAACCATGTCCTCATAACTCTTGTCACTTATTCCACCTTCCAACTCACTTTCCTCTGCATCTGCCCCAGTAAGAATGCTTTTGTTGATACTTATGTTGTGTCTGACAAAAAACAGGTAACCTTATAGTTGAGAACTTGTTACAATTTGAATAATGACGGAACAGAATCAGCAAGGATACATACAATGAGGAGTTTCCAAAGGATTACATTAAGTGCCTCTCTTAAATAAAGACGATCACTAATACTTGATCAGTGTATCCCTGTTTTAGGAATGCATTGATATTTGTTTACATATAGTATATATATATATATGGCTAGTGAGATAGTTGATGCATTGGTTCTAATTTTCCTAAATTTGGAGGAAATCTCTTTTGACTGGAAAATAGCAAATGTAATTGAAGAAAACTCAGGTAAAGTCACCTTAAGCCTTATGGATTTTTGGAGAGTGACAAGTGGTTGTGGTTTAACCTGCAGATCAACTTGCCTGGGGCAAGGGGAGAATTTGAGCCCTTCATGGTAACCTCAACTAATGCAGGAATTGAACCCCTGCCATTGGAATTATTCTGCATTGCAAACCACTCATCTAACCCGAGAGCCATGAGATCTTAAGCAAGGAAAGAGATTGAGAAAGAGAGTCCTTCGTGGATACCTCGAACCGGTAATCGGAATTGAACCTTGAGTATCACTCTGCTCTGTAAACCAATATTCCAGCCATAAGAGAAGATATTAGAGGCTATTATTAAATATTTCTCATAAGTGCACTTAGAATAGTTTAATGTCATCAAGCAGAGTTACCTGGGCTCTTTAAATGGGAAATTGTGTCAATTGGGCTTTTTCCTTAAGAAGAGGCAGGCCGACCTTGTGTTTCAGCTGTAGTATTTGATTTATTCATGCCACATTTTACCAGTCCTGTGGCAATAGGCTGACAGGCAAGTGAACTTGTCAAATGGTGGCATAAGGCATTGGGACAGAAACAGATATCTTCTCACTATCCTGAGATAGTAAATGGCAGTGGCTCAACTGTCTATGGACTACAGGTTAGCAGGCAGTCATTTGAATTAATTGGCCAAATTAACAGCCATTTTCCCATAGCACTGGGATTGTATTTGAATGAAGAAATACCTCTTAACCACATCCCAAGTCAGGTTATTTTTACATCCTAGAAGATTTCCTGCCTGGTGACCTTTCTTTTTCTACCTTTTGGAGGCACCCCTAAGGGCAGTGTCCAATATTTTGGCTCCAACAGTGTCACTGGAACATTCACCTCTCTGATTGCTGGGGCCTACCTGTGGCCAGCACATTGAACATATTTCTTACCCATCTTTCAATGGAATCTCAAAATGGACAGATACTCTGCTTCCCCTTTGCCTTGGAAGCATGTGGGACTTAAACCCGGACCTTCTGGCTCAGAAGTAGATCACAGCCACTTTTAGGGTCATGTAGCACAGTGGTAAATTACATGATTGATGCTAAGGAGGATGCCAGACCGTCAGCCTTCTGATTTGGCTAGCAGCTTGGAAAGGCAGGCTGCTGTGCTAGATTGGCCAATAGTTTGGCTTCTTAATTGGGTGCCAATGGTAAAATTACTTCTCAGGTGCACAACCACCACTTGAAGGTTCAGGATTTGCTTTTATTCTTGGCAGCACGACGTCTTTGGTAACATTTAGTCCATTGTGTATAATCTTTTAGGCAAACTGGCTGTAAAAATATTTGGAGATTTTGAAACTGAAGTGTCTCCAAAATTATGAGGGAAGCTTGCAATGCTGTTTGCTTTCACCAGGGACCATGATTACCACTCACCTTTAAGTATAAGGAGATATGAAACATGATGCATGTTTTCCCATGTTCAGGAAATTACAAAAGCACAGGTTTAAAATTAATAAACTCCAAGAGAAAACGAATTTTAAGAACTGTTGACCTGACAGTGTGCATGCAGGGCTAGCCCTCAATGAAGATTGGAAAAAAAGGGGGGAAATCCTCAACGATACGAACAATATATTTGAATTCTATTCTCTTTGTGACTGTTTCGAATTCAATATCTGTACGGAGCTGAGGCGGGGGCAGGGGATGTCGAGCTAAGATTAAATGCTGTCTTTCGGAACATTGCAGCAGGCCGATGCTCTCGTGCGCTCTGCGGGGGTCCCAGAGCCACGTGCCAGAAGCGGAGCACGTGTCGCCAGGTGCCACAGCCAGAAGGCTCCAGGTGTGACCGAGCCATCATCTACCTGCCCGGCAGTGGCGACCTCTTGGTATTCTGTAACCACTATATTCACATTTAGTTTAATTGGGAAGTCATCAGTTTCTTTTTCTCCCCAACGCCTCTTCGTGAATGACTTTGGAGAAGTGTGCTTTTGCGACTGTTTTCGATTTTATTTTCGACTTCGTGACACCATTCAACTTGCCTTTGGACTAATTTGCAACCATTCTTTGGAGTCCGCAAGTTTCATTTTGCATTTCCCCCGCGGGTGTGGGCTGCACGCATTTTGTGTAACCTTTTTTGTGGTTTGGGTCAACCTTGTGATGCGAACTGAACAGTAATCGTAACCCTAACCTAGATAGACATTATCTGATTGTTGCATTTGCAAGTATTTTCGTTAGTTAGCATTGTCGATTTAAAACTGATCATGAAATGTTAAGTTTAGAAAGGAATCAATATACAATCCATAGTAGCTCAGAACAAGTTAAAATGGAACTAGGAAGTTTCAGATGGAGGGGATGGTTTTTCTATGATTTTGTGGGACTTCTTAGTCCCAGATTTCATTGACCTTGTAGTGTATAAAAAGTCCCCTTTACCATTTAATTCTTATCAATGTCTGAATCAATCCTAAAATGAAGTTTTGAGCTAAGGGTATTTGTTGAAATCCACACTGACTTTTTACAAGTTTTTAAATTCCTATATGCTGCATAATGGTAATGTTGAAAAGTTGATTATTGACAATAAGAAAACAGCTGCTGGGGTGGTTGGTTGGAATCTGTCTTCACTGCATCCAATGCATTCAAAAACTTCTTAATATTGAATAGAGTGCATTGAATTCCACGGATTAGACACTTTTAAAAATTCTTTTCATGGGATGTGGAAAGGCCAGCATTTAATGCTTATGCCTGATTTCCCTTAAATTGAGTGCCTTACTGGCTATTCAGAAGGCACTTAAGAGTCATTTACATTTCAGTGGAAATGCTCATGAGGTCTGGCAGTATCTGTGAAGAGAAGTCAAAGTTAATATTTTGGAGCCAAAACGTTAAGTCTGATTTCTCTTCACAGATGCTGCCAAACCTGCTGAGCTTTTCTAGCAATTTCTGTTTTGATTTACACAGCATCTATAGTTTTTTAATATTATAATTACAGTTTTGTGTCGGTTGTCACATTTAAACCAGACCATGTTAGGACAGGTCATTTCCTTCACCTAATGGAACTTTGTGAACCAGATGTTACATTTACTGGTTTCATGGTCACCACGACTGATACTAATTTTCAATTCCAAATTTACTATTTTCATTTAAGTTCCACAAGGCACCATCATGAGATTTGAATCCACATAGAGTCATAGAGATGTACAGCATGGAAACAGACCCTTCGGTCCAACCCATCCATGCCGACCAGATATCCCAACCCAGATATCTAGTCCTACTGCCAGCACCCGGCCCATATTCCTCCAAACTCTTCCTATTCATACAACATCCAAATGCCTCTTAAATGTTGCAATTGTACCAGCCTCCACCACATCCTCTGGAAGCTCATTCCATACACGTACTACCCTCTGCATGAAAAAAATGCCCCTTAGGTCTCTTTTATATTTTCCCCCTCTCACCCTAAACCTATGCCCTCTAGTTCTGGACACCCTGACCCCAGGGAAAAGACTTTGTCTATTTAACCTATCCATGCCCCTCATAATTTTGTAAACAGCTATAAGGTCTCCCCTCAGCTGCCGACGCTCCAGGGAAAAACAGCCCCAGCCTGTTCAGCCTCTCCCTGTCGCTCAGATTCTCCAACCCTGGCAACAACCTTGTAAATCTTTTCTGAACCCTTTCAAGTTTCACAACATCTTTCCGATAGGAAGGTGACCAGAATTGCATGCAATCTTCCAACAGTGGCCTAACCTATGTCCTGTACAGATGCAACATGACCTCCCAACTCCTGTACTCAATACTCTGACCAATAAAGGAAAGCATACCAAACGTCGCCTTCACTATCCCTATCTACCTGTGACTCCACTTTCAAGGAGCTATGAACCTGCACTCCAAGGTCTCTTTGTTCAGCAACACTCCCTAGGACCTTACCATTAAGTGTATAAGTCCTGCTAAGATTTGCTTTCCCAAAATGCAGCACCTCGCGTTTATCAGAATTAAACTGCATCTGCCCCTTCTCAGCCCATTGGCCCATCTGGTCAGGATCCTGTTGTAATCTGAGGTATCCCTCTTCGCTGTCCACTACACCTCCAATTTTGGTGTCATCTGCAAACTTACTAACTGTACCTCTTATGCTTGCATCCAAATCATTTATGTAAATGACAAAAAGTAGAGGGCCCAGCACCGATCCTTGTGGCACTCCACTGGTCACAGGCCTCCAGTCTGAAAAACAACCCTCCACCACCGCCCTCTGTCTTCTACCTTTGAGCCAGTTCTGTATCCAAATGGCTAGTTCTCCTTGTGTTCCGTGAGATTTAACCTTGCTAATCAGTCTCCCATGGAGAATCTTGTCAAACGCCTTACTGAAGTCCATATAGATGACATCTACTGCTCTGCCCTCATCAATCTTCTTTGTTACTTCTTCAAAAAACTCAATCAAGTTTGTGAGACATGATTTCCCATGTACAAAGCCATGTTGACTATCCCGAATCAGTCCTTGCCTTTCCAAATACATTTACATCCTTGTCCCTCAGGATTCCCTCCAACAACTTGTCCATCACCGAGGTCAGGCTCACTGGTCTATAGTTCCCTGGCTTGTCTTTACCACCCTTCTTAAACAGTGGCACCACGTTTGCCAACCTCCAGTCTTCCGGCACCTTCCCTGTGACTATCGATGATACAGATATCTCAGCAAGAGGCCCAGCAATCACTTCTCTAGATTCCTACAGAGTTCTTGGGTACACCTGATCAGGTCCTGGGGATTTATCCACTTTTAACCATTTCAAGACATCCAGCACTTCCTCCTCTATAATCTGGACATTTTGCAAGGTGTCACCCTTTATTTCCCCACAATCTATATCTTCCATATCCTTTTCCACAGTAAATACTGATGCAAAATATTTGTTTAGTATCTCCCCCATTTTCTGTGGCTCAACACAACAGCCGCCTTGCTGATCTTTGAGGGGCCCTATTCTCTCCCTAGTTACCCTTTTGTCCTTAATATATTTGTAAAAACCCTTTGGATTCTCCTTGATTCTATTTGCCAACGCTAGCTCATGTTCCCGTTTTGCCCTCCTGATTTCCCTCTTAAGTATACTCATACTTTCTTGATACTCTTTTAAGGATTCACTCAATCTATCCTGTCTATACCTGACATATGCTTCCTTCTTTTTCTTAACCAAACCCTCAATTTCTTTAGTCATCCAGCATTCCCTATACCTACCAGCCTAACCCTTTCACCCTGACAGGAATATATTTTCTCTGGATTCTTGTTATCTCATTTCTGAAGGCTTCCCATTTTCCAGCCATCCCTTTACCTGTGAACATCTGCCTCCAATCAGCTTTCGAAAGTTCTTGCCTAATACCGTCAAAATTGGCCTTTCTCCAATTTAGAACTTCAACTTTTAGATATGGTCCATCCTTTTCCATCATTATTTTACAACAAATAGAATAATAGTCTCTGGCCCCAAAGTGCTCCCCCACTGACACCTCAGTCACCTGCCCTGCCATATTTCCCAAGAGTAGGTCAAGTTTTGCACCTTCTCTAGTAGGTACATCCACATACTGAATCAGAAAATTGTCTTGTACACACTTAAGAAATTCCTTTCCATCTAAACCTTTCACACTATGGCAGTCCCAGTCGATGTTTGGAAAGTTAAAATCCCCTACCATAACTACCCTATTATTCTTACAGATAGCTGAAATCTCCTTATAAGTTTGTTTCTCAATTTCCCTCTGACTATTGGGGGGTCTATAATGCAATCCCAATAAGGTGATCATCCCTTTCTTATTTTCTCAGTTTAACCCTAATAACTTCCCTGGATGTATTTCCAGGAATATCCTCCCTCAGCACAGCTGTAATGCTAGCCCTTATCAAAAATGCCACTCCCCCTCCTCTCTTGCCTCCCTTTCTATCTTTCCTGTAGCACTTGTATCCTGGAACATTAAGCTGCCAGTCCTGCCCATCCCTGAGCCATGTTTCTGTAATTGCTAGGATATCCCAGTCCCATGTTCCTAACCATGCCCTGAGTTCATCTGCCTTCCTTGATTGGCCCCTTGCATTGAAATAAATGCAGTTTAATTTATTAGTCCTACCTTGTCCCTGCCTGCCCTGACTGTTTGACTCACTTCTGTTCTCAGCTGTACCCGTCTCAGATCGATCTCTTTCCTCACTATCTCCCTGGGTCCCAGCCCCCTCCCCCCCCCCACCTTACTAGTTTAAATCCTCCCAAGCAGTTCTAGCAAATTTCCCTGCCAGTATATTAGTCCCCTTCCAATTTAGGTGCAATCCGTCCTCCTTGTATAGGTCATTTCTACCCCAAAAGAGATTCCAATGGTCCAAAAATGTGAATCCTTCTCCCATACACCAGCTCCTCAGCCATGCATTCATCTGCTCTATCCTCCTATTCCTGCCCTCACTAGCTCACAGCACTGGGAGTAATCCAGTGCTAAGCACTTCCCAGACCCTTAGAAAATAAAAACCAAAAGAACCGCTGATGCTGTAAATCAGAAAGAAAAATAAGTTGCTAGAGAAGCTTTGCAGGTCTTGCAGCCCCTGTGAAGAGAAATCAGAATTGGTGTTTCAGTAAGGCGACCCTTCCTCAGAACTGATGGTAGCTAGAAAATTGTTGGCTTATATTGCAGAAGATGGCGGGGGGGGGAAGTAAGGAGTAAATGATAGATGGGAATACAGCCCAAAGAGAGAGAAGTGGGCGGCACGGTGGCACAGTGGTTAGCACTGCTGCCTCACAGCGCCAGAGACCCGGGTTCAATTCCTGACTCAGGCGACTGTCTGTGTGGAGTTTGCACGTTCTCCCCGTGTCAGCGTGGGTTTCCTCCGGGTATTCCGGTTTCCTCCCACAGTCCAAAGATGTGCGGGTCAGGTGAATTGGCCATGCTAAATTGCCCGTAGTGTTAGGTAAGGGGTAAATGTAGGGGTATGGGTGGGTTTCGCTTCGGCGGGTCGGTGTGGACTTGTTGGGCCGAAGGGCCTGTTTCCACACTGTAAATCTAATCTAATCTAAACATTTAGACAGACTGTCTATCTCCCCCTTCTACACCCCCCCAACCCTATCTTCTGCAAATAAGCTGACATTTTCCTAGCTACCATCAGTTCTGAGGAAGAGTCAATGGACACTAAAAAAATAACTGTTTTCTCTTCAGAGATGCTGCCAGACTTATTGAGCTTTTCCAGAAACTTCTGTTTTTGTCCCAGACTGAGAGTATGGGTCTCCAGATAACCAATTCAGTGGTGCTCCTCTTGTGCCCTGTTGTGAAACATCTTGATGTGATACTAAATTAGATGACCCACTTTTCACATCTGTTCTTTTGATTTTAAATTAGAAAATTGTGCAAGCTTACTTTGAACCTTTTAAGAAAAAAAATCATCTTGAGTTCCTGATATTTTTCAGAATAAAACTAGAGGATCTTAAAACGCTACTTCAGCTCTTGGCAGAACTTGGAAAGTTATGGTAAAAAGAGAAAGTAAAGATAAAAATGACAGACAAGTACCATGAATTATCCAGAGCACAGCTTACCTGTGACTATCTTCATGCAAACTCGTAAATATGATTTAGTAAACTTTTTATATTTATTTATAATTTTGACAATAAAAAGAAAAGCCCAGGTGAATGTTTTCCACATTTCTAGAACTACGCATGAATTCATCTTTGGAGCATTGGCAGAATTGGTGGATAATGCAAGGTAAATCTTCTTGACATAGAACATAGAACATAGAAGGATACAGCGCAGTACAGGCCCTTCGGCCCTCGATGTTGCGCCGACCGAATCCTACCTAACCTATACTAGCCCAATAACTTCCAAATGCCTATCCAATGCCCGCTTAAATGACCATAAAGAAGGAGAGTTCACTACTGATACGGGCAGGGCATTCCATGAACTCACAACCCGCTGTGTGAAGAATCTACCCCTAACATCTGTCCTATACCTACCACCCCTTAATTTAAAGCTATGTCCCCTAGTAACACCTGACTCCATTAGCGGTAAAAGGTTCTTAGTATCTACCCTATCTAAACCCCTAATCATCTTATACACTTCTATCAGATCTCCCCTAAACCTTCTCTTCTCCAATGAGAACAGCCCCAAGTGCCTCAGCCTTTCCTCATAAGATTTTCCTACCATTCCAGGCAACATCCTGGTAAACCTCCTCTGCACTCGTTCTAAAGCTTCCACATCCTTCCTATAGTATGGCGACCAAAACTGCACACAATACTCCAGATGAGGCCGCACCAGAGTCTTATACAACTGCAACATGACCTCAGGACTCCGGAACTCAATTCCTCTGCCAATAAAGCCCAGTACACCATATGCCTTCCTCACAGCACTATTTACCTGGGTGGCAACTTTCAGAGATCTGTGTACATGGACACCAAGATCCCTCTGCTCATCCACACTACCAAGTAGCCTACCATTAGCCCAGTAATCCATCATCTTGTTATTCCTACCAAAGTGAACGACTTCGCACTTAGCTACATTGAATTCCATTTGCCACATTTCCGCCCAGCTCTGCAACTTATCTATATCCCGCTGTAACCTACCACTTCCTTCCTCACTATCCACAACTCCACCGACTTTTGTGACATGAACCAAGAAAGATAGCAATTGAATTAGATTAGATTAGATTAGATTAGATTACTTACAGTGTGGAAACAGGCCCTTCGGCCCAACAAGTCCACACCGACCCACCGAAGCGCAACCCACCCATACCCCTACATTTACCCCTTACCTAACACTACAGGCAATTTAGCATGGCCAATTCACCTGACCTGCACTGTGCTTTAAATTTAAAATATCTAGCTGACATGTTTTATTAACTGAGTAAAGCCATGGTTCATTTTTATTTGAATCAATAAAAAAGAACAAATTATGAAATAAGAACAATGTCAGGAATACTCAGCAAGTCTGGCAGCATAAAGAGAAAGTGTTAGGTCTGTGATATTTTGTCAGAAATGGGAAATGTCAGAAATGTAATGGGTTTTGAACAAATGAAGGTGGGACAATGAGGAAAAGAACAAAAAAGAAGGTTTGGAGAGATTGAGTCACAGAAGTTTTATAGCACAGAATTAGACCATTTAACCCATCACTTACTCTCGAAACAGGCATTATGCTTTAATGCCATTCTCTTGCCTGTTCCCCACATCCTTGTACGTTGTTTCCATTCAATGTCTTCCTGAATGCCTTGGTTGAACTTGCCTCCACTATACCTCCAAGCAGAGTGTTCAGTGATTCTAAAACTGAGCAACTCGAAGAGAAAAGCTTTCTCTTACATCACAGTTCTTCTTTAAATCTATGCTGTCTCATTCTTGATCCTTTTTGAGTTGCTTCTGATCAACTCTCTCATTATTTTGAAAACCTTGCCATGTTTTCTCTTAACGTCCAAGGAAAAAAGAGTCCATCTCTTCAATCTTTCCTCATAACTGAATATTTTCATCCCTGAAAACATTCTCATAACTGCTTCGGCACTCTCTCCAATGCGTTCACATCCTATAGTGTGGTGCTTAGGACTGCACTCAATACACTAGATAAAGTCTAACAAGTATCCTACACAAGTGTCACATAGCCTCCTTGCTCTTGCAATCTACTCCTATTAATAAAGCCCAAGGTTTTATAGTATTATTAACTGTTTTTGTTCCACTTGTTCTCCTACCTTCAATGATCAATGCACATACTCTCAGATGTTCCAGTCTATGAGTTAGTCACAGTCACCTTAAACCTATTGTTAATGTTAGCAAAAGGAATTTAGTGTGAGTACTGTACAAGGTTTGCTGTTGGGTTTTGTACTAAGGATTTTTTTTTGAAACTTGTAAAACAGTTTGGAATTAATGGCATTAAACTTTTATTAATCTTTAAATTTGTGTTATAAGTAAAGCAGTTTATTCTATTTAGTTTTTTGTTATAAACTTCTGTTCTATTCATAGAATCTCTATGGTGTGGAAAGAGGCCTTTCAATCCATTGAGTCTGCACCAACCCTCTGGAGAGTATCCAACCCAAACTCAGGCCCTTACCCTAAATTTACCAAGGCTAATCCATGTAGCCTGCATGTCTTTAGATTGTGGGAGGAAACAGGAGCACCCAGCAGAAACCCACACAGCTATGGGGCTGTTGTGCAAACTCCACACAGACAGTCACCCAAGGCCAGAATCGAACCCGGATCCCTGGCATTGTGAGGCAGCATTGCTAATCACTGAGCCACTGTTTATTCTTAAAGCAAAATCTGCAGCAATGAGTACATCTGCCATGAGTACATGATAAACCAACTTATTAAAATTAAAAGCTATGATCAGCCAAACTAAATTTCAATCTGACTTGTGATTTGCCCAGTAATAACATCAGCTGGGATGATAACAAGATGTAAAGAGCCCTGTTATAAGACCATAAGATTAAGCTGTCGAATAAGGCCATTAAGCCCACTGGGTTTTCTCTGCCATTTGATCATGGCTGATATTTTTGTCAACTCCACTCTCCTGCTTTCTCCCTATAATCCTTGATCCCCTCACTAATCAAGAACCAATTTATCTCTCTCTCAAATACACTCAATGACTTGACCCCCACAGCCTTCTGTGTCAATGAGTTCCACAGATTTAACATGCTTTAGCTGAAAAAAATTCTTCCTCATGTCAGTTCTAAAAGATTGTTCCTTTACTCTGAGGCTGTGCCCTCCATTCCTAGTCTGTCTTCCTAATGGAAATGTCTTCTCCCTGTCCAGGCTTTTCAGTATTCTGTGAGTTTCATTTAGATCCTGCCACACTATTCTAAACTCCATTGCTTACTGACTTAGAGTCCTCAACTGCTCCTTACATGACAAACCCTTCACCCCGGGATCATTCTTCTCAATCTCTTTTGGACCTCCTCCGATGCCAGCGCATTCTTCCTTCCAGTCAATTCTCTACCTATGCCTTCTATATTTTCATCCAAGTCATTTATATAAATGACAAACAAGAGGACCCAGAACTGATCCCTGTGGTGCCTGTGTCATTAAGTGAGTGGACATTGTTAACATGGCCTCTTATTTCATAGTTTCCTATGTGGCACCTTATCATAGGCCATTTGGAAATCAAAATAGATTTTGTCTAAATTGCTGGTTACCACCTCAAAGAATTCTAACAGATTTGTCAACATGATTTCCCCTTGATGAAAGTGTGCTGACTCTGCCCTAATTTAATATGCTTTTCCAAGTTGTAACTTTTGTGTGTCTTTCCCAGTGGCCTTATCCTATGTCTACTAACTGAGAACTTTGTGATCTAAAAGTTGTAATTTCTTATAATTGCTTCTTTTCTAGGTTGTAATATTATTTTAATCATTTCTATAATGCTTTATTAATTAAACTGAACTTGCAAATCATAAGACTGTTTTTGAAAGAAAATGTGGAAACATATATTAATATTATTATATACTTGCAGAGATGCTGAAGCAACAGTCTTGAACATTTATACAGGTGAGCTCTTGTACCAAATGTGAATTGGGTAGTGGAATGTATCCTAACGATTCATTGCCAAAATTCATGTCTTTCTCTTGGACTGGCTAGTTTTGATATGACATTTTATTAATTCATTTTCTGTTTTTATTTAAATAGACTTAAATGATTCATCTCTTTCTGGACTTGTATTTGATTAACATCAATTTCTCCTACAAGAATGGTTACAGTGTGGATGTAGGCTGTACAGCCCATCAAATCCACCCAAAAAGCATCCCACCCAGGCCCAACGCTGCATTTCCCATAGCCAATCCATCTAACCTGCAACTCTTTGGACTGTGGGAGGAAACTCACGCAGACACAGGGAGAATATGCAAACTTCACACAGACAGTTGCCCAAGGGGGAGTTGAACCCAGGTCCCTGGTGCTGTGGGCTAGCAGTGCTAACCACTGAGCCACCATGACACAGTTTTATACAGGCTCTTGTTACATTGTGGTCTTTTTCTTGAATCATTCTGTTGAACCCAGCGTGGTTAAAAAGGAGTTTGGCAATCTTGCCTTCATTGTTCAGTCCTTTGAGTATAGGAATTGGGAAATGAGGTTATACAGGAAATGGTGAGGGCTCTTCTGGAATATTGTGACCAATCCTGGTCACCCAGTTATAGGTAGGATTTTATCAAGCTGAGGAAGGTTCTGAAGAGAAATAGCAGGATGTTGCCAGTATAGAAGATCTGAGTTGTACAGATAAGCTGGAGCATAGGAGGTTGAGAGGCGACCTGATGGAAGTTTATAAAATAATGGGAGGTATAGATAGAGTTAATAGTGGTTTTCTTTTCCCTAGGATGGAGAATTTCAAATTTAGGGGGTACATTTTTAAGGTGAGAAGAGAGAGATTGAAAAAGCCATGAGGCAAATGTTTTACATAGAGAGGGTGGTTCGCATGTGGAATGAACTTTGCGAGGAAGTGGTGGATGTGGGTACAAGGTTTAAAATACATTTGGATAGATACATGAGTAGGAAAGATTTAAAGGGATATGGGCCAGGAGCAAGTAGCTGGAAATAGTTCGGTTTGTGATCATGCTAGGCGTGGACTGGTTGGACCTGTTTCTATGATCTGTTTCTATGCTGCATGACTTTGTTTGTGACACTGATGCTTGCACTACATAAAGTGCTGAAATCTGTTAATTGTGCAGGTCGTGTATTTGATCATTCTTGCTGTGGTCCATGCAGTGTGCCATGCTACAAAGCATGCTTGTGCAGTTAGTATCACTTCACTGCTAGGAACATCAAGAGTCAGCTCAACGTCAGCTGCATGGGCTGAGTTGATGCATGTCATAGAACTTGAATACATGTGTTAATGACTCTCAGCTGCTGAAGTGCTAAGCTGCCTGAGAGGTTAAGATCTCTCAGCCGTCTACCATTTTGCCACCTCAACTAGACTATATAGAGGCAAGCATCCAATGTCCACATGAGATGTTTCTGGTTTATTTCTGCTCTGGCATAGTTTGAAAGTATTGTTGCTAGTCTTTGGCAATCTTTTGGTGAATTGGTGCATCCATTAAAACAAACTTACATGCAGATTAGAAACTGAATTAGGCTGTTTGGTCCCTCAAGCCATTCTGACATTCAACAAGTTCAGTGCTGGTAATAGCCTGAGAATTAGGCCAGTCCATTCATCTAGTCATTTGGAAAATGAATAATCCTTCAACACAGTCCTTGCTACAGCCTGGTGCCTCACCACTTGCTGATCCTAACAATTATCTACTGTCCAAAGTTCACAAAGTGCCAGTACCTGCTTTGGTGGTTGCAAGTTTCAGATCCAGTGATGGTGTTTCTATGTGATTGCTATGATGTTGCGTTGACTGGGCAGGCAATGTGCCTTTGGAATGTGAAAACTCAATTAGGATAGGAATGTTGGGATGAGCCAGAGGGTGGGTCTGAAGCAAACGATTTGGGGTCAACATCACGTGCAGCTTGGATTTCAAGCCAGGTGATAGCATGAGTATTTTCTGGGAGTTGAAATGACATAAGGTGAAAAGGTACGATCATCTTGAACTGCCTGAGCGATGTTAGATTCTCATATCTCTGTTGCAATGAGACCCATAATCCAAAGCATATTCTTCACAGTAGGTGTGTCAGTCTTTGCTTCTGTCTTTTTCCCTTGTTTCCTGAAACAAATGGGAAAATGTTAGTAAGTATTTTGTATGTGTTTGGATGATGCTTCTCATATCTGAGCATCAGGTAGGAGAAATGGATGTGAGGCTACCATCGTTTGAAGGAGTGAGTGGTTTACCTAGATGTAAGGCCTTAAATACTGGCTAATAACTGGAGTGTGGTGCATTGATTGTTGAGAAGTTGGTGGTATGCTGGATGAGAGAAGTCATTTGATAATATATTCACAAACAACTTTGATCACCATTTGTGAACCCATTAAACTTCTTCCTTCAACACTGCCCTATCGTCTTTGCCATACCCCTTGCATTGATCCTTCCTGTCCTACTCTCATGCCTTTTGGATGGTATATATTAATGGCTTCCTGGCCTTGTCCTTCCTGGAAACATAGCATTTCTCTTCCTATTAATTTTTCAGCACCACATTTGTGATCCTGGAAACCTGCCTGTCTGGGTCCGTCATTTCCTTTGTTTCCAATTGCAATGCTTGCTATTAACAGCAATTTCCTTTGTTAGTGTGTCTTTTTTTTTAGGATCCCTGGTGTACAAGAAAGCCTTGAATACTGAAGAGCTGTTTTGGTACAGTGCTTAGTATCTTGACCTCTGACCTTTAAGGCCCAAGTTCAAGTCCCACCTGCTCCAGAAGTGTGTAATAACATTTCTACCAGGTTTATTCAAAAGTATCTAGCCTTGAATACTATTAAGCCCTTATGCTGAACATTACTGTCCCAACACACTGTTCAGCTGCATCCAGCAATCAGGTAAATGGAGGCAGCCTGAACTTTGTGTGCTGCCTGTCTCTGTAGAATCAGGTGATGCATCATACCTCACTGTTTCACTAACTAGCATGAACGAATGCATAATATCCCAATGAGATGACCAAAATGTCCAAGTGACTTGCCATTCAGGACAAAGGCATTCTCACAAATTTTTTTTCAATAACAGGAAATGTACTTTTTATTCCACTTTGAGCAGTAAAAATACTGGACTTCTAATTTATGAAATTTGAAGAAGCCCCTTCAAAACACTAAATGCATACATGCTCATTCATGTTTGAGACAGACAAAAGGTAAGCAATTTTTAACATGTACTAAGGATGGGAACAATATAGATAAGGTAAACAAAATTCCAAAGGTCAAAAGTCAAGATCATAAAGGGGAACATCAGTTTTCTGAACACTTCTGATTTTTTTTGCAACTATGCACTGTTGTCGATAAGGTCCGCAGTCCTTTGATTTGATGGTTGATGAGTAAACCTGAGTTTTTTTAGATAAATATTATTTCAAATTTTGAGTTTTTTTATATCTTTATCCCACACACAAGTGCATACATATACGAATGCTTTCCCTCTGCAGACTTCTGAAATTTTCCACTGTCTGCAACTTTTGGACTTTGAGCTGCAGAGTATGATAAATCTCCATTCTGTTGTCAAGCAGAATTTCCTTAACTCAAAAGATTGTTGATGCCTTTCAGTCTTATTCTCATTCTTACTTCTTCCAAAAAGCAATATTGTACTATCCAGATCAACAACATGCAACACTTGATTTCCAAGCTGCAAAAGACTTTCTTGATATTCAGTTATAGCAGCCAAACTATTGTTTTAGTTTATAGCTCTAAAAAAATGAAAGATGTGGCCTCTTGCAGTAAGTAGTGGCTTAATTTTGAGTAAGGTGTGTTTACTTCCAAAAAATCCTATTTATGAAGTCAAAATGAGCTTTGTTTAAAGTCATTTATGTGCAGCCAGTGTTTACTGTAATTCTAATTATTCATTGGGCAGTTAAGAGTCAACCACATTGTAGGTCTCAAATCACATGTAGGTCAGACCAGGTCAGAATGGCTGATTTCTTTCCCTAGTAGATAATAGTGCAGCAAGACAAATTTGATCTATGCAAATCTTGTCTGCTTTTAATAAAATAATCTTTAAGCTAAGTACCAAGCAGACTGTCTCAGACTAGCTTAATGCTTCTGTTCTGATGTTACACATTAGCAAAATAACAGCAGAAGAAGACCATTCAACTCTCAAGCCTGATCTGCAACTTGAAATCATTGCTGACATTATTGTGTTTCTGATTCCATTGCTATCTACCCTGATAATGCTGATTTCTCTGACTTAAGAATATATCTACATACTTTTAAACATGTTCAATGTCCACCACCTTCTGAGTCTTTCTTGATGAGTGAAAAAAAGTGTCTCCTCAGGAAGTGATGAGCCTATGGAATTCTCTGCCTCAAAAAGCATTTGATGCCAAAGCATTGAATGACTTAAAGAAAGGTTATGGGGAGAAACCAGGAACAGGGTACTGAGTTAAATGATCAGCCATGATCGTGTTGAATGGTGGAGCAGGCTTGAAAGGCTAAATGGGCTACTTCCGCTTATATTTTCTATGTACCTATGACAGACATCAAGCTAAATGACATAGTTTCCTGTACTTGTCCTCCCTCCTTTCTAGAATAAAGAGACTACATTTGCTAAATGGAACCTTTCCTGAATCTAGGAAAGTTTGGAAAATAGTCACCAATTCATCAACTACCTCCTTTTATTTACCTCTTTTAAAATCTTGAGATGAAATTTAGCTGAGCCCAGAAACCTGTCTGTCTGCAATTTTATCGCTTTACTTTGTACCACTTTCCTTATGATTGTAATTTCACTGACTTTGCTATTCTTAACCTATCTTGTGATCTTCAGCTATTCCCTGGAGCATTGGAAGTTGAGAGGTGATCTTAGCAGTTTATAGAATGAATAACCAAAGTCTTTTTCCCAGGGTAGAGGAGTCAAAACAGTAGGACATAGGTTTAAGATGAAAGGGGAAAGGTTTAAAAGAGACATAAGGGGAACTTTTTTGCACAGAAGGTGGTGTGTGTATGGAATGAGCTGCCAGGGGTAGTGATGGAGGATGGTACAATTACAACATTTAAAAGACATCTGGATGGTTATGTGAATAGGAAGGGTTTAGACGGATATAGGCCGAATGCTGGCAAATGGGATTAGATTAATTTAGGGTATCTGGTCAGCATGGATAAGTTGGATTGAAGGTTTTGTATATCTCTAACCCTGTGGCACTTTTTTTTGCATCTTCTTCTGAAGTGAAGAGAGTGAAGCAAAATATTTGTTTATTTCATCTGTCATTTCTGTACTATGTTATGTTAAAAACAAAACTCGTTCAGAAATGTACAATTAAAATCTGTTTAAAGACCAGAGGAGTTTTGGCCATTTAAGGAGTCTGTTACAACTTGACAATTAATTTCTCTGGTCAAGGATCCATTGTTCATCTTAGATGGCCCTATTAGCTCCTTTTGCAATTATAACATGTTTCAGCATTCTTTGTTCTCAGTTCTAGGTTTGACATAAGAAGTATATGTCCTCACTGTCTGTGTTTACAGTTCCCATGCAATTATATGCATGAAATTCCACAAGTGGTTTAATTTAATTCACTGAAAGATTCTAGAATTGTAGCCAACTTGTGAATCATGTGAGCTAATGCAATCATTTTAGTCTAGCAAATCATTTTAAAAATTAAAATTTATAGTTTTCATGAAGTTTGGTATTTTTCATGTCTTAATATCATGACAAGCTGGGACTAGCTCCTACGAGAGACATTGGACACATGGTACAATCTCTCGGCCAATCAATCAGAAGCAGATTTTGGAGAGCATTCAAATTTGTCTCTGTACCATTTCAGACTTGTTTTAAGTCTCAGTTTGTACATCTCTCTCTACCATACAAGCCAACCTCTAATCCAAAGCTGTTGAATGAGGTCCAGTTCATTTATTACATGAATTTATATTTTTTTTATTGTAAATGGTATCCTAACGTAGTTTTATTCTCTCAATTGTATCAACAGTCAGCTGCATGTTAGTGTTTTGTTAACAAAACTATCTTGAATGAGCTGCCTTTGACTAATAATTAAATGTTATTGATAACATAACCGACAAAGAACCACCATGGTAATCATTTTAAACAAATTCAGGGATTTCATTTTCCTTACCAAAACTTGAGCATTTGTGTCTCTGATCATGAAAATATGCATCTCCACCTGTTCCAAATTCACCAAGAACGTATGACAGAGAGTAAGTAGAAATAAGCAAAACAAGCTGCACTATTATTTCTGCGTTAAAAAGGAGCCATGCTACAATATCAGTGGAGGAGGGGTGATACTGGCACAGTAATAATGTATCTTGACTAGAGATCAAGAACCCAAGGTATGTCATGGGCACAGTGGAATTAAAATGCACTTAAAAATCTGTAATTTCTACAGTCACAATTAGGTGAACTTTTGTCATTGTTACAAAAACTCAATTGTTTCACTACTATAAGACAAAGTGAGGACTGCAGATGCTGGAGATCACAGTCAAAAAGTGTGGTGCTGGAAAAGCACAGCAGGTCAGGCAGCATCTAAGGAGCAGGAGAGTCAATGTTTTGAGCATAAGCCTCATTCCTGATGAAGAGCTCATGCTCGAAATGTCGATTCCTGATCATCAGATGCTGCCTGGCCGACTGTGCTTTTCCTGCACTGCACTTTTTGACTTTGATTCACTAATATCCTTAGGGAAGGAAATATGCCATCCATACCTGATTTGGTCTATGTGCTTCCAAACCCACAGCAATGCAGTTCACTCTTAATTGCCTTCTAGCCAAGCAGTTCATTCAGTTCAAAGGCAATTAGGAATGGACAGTAAAGGCTGACCTGTCCAGTGACTCCCATATCCCAGGAACAAATAAAAAGAATAAAATTTGTCATTAAAAATGGAATATAGGCATATTTTTAATCCTCATCGCAGTCACATCATGTTTGATTGAATAGTTTTATTTACCTTTTTGATATTAAGCAACTGTTACAGTGGAGAGATTGGAGATGTTGTGATATGCCTCCATAATTATTTCTTGCTTTCGGTTGCAAAAGGGGAAGAAAAGGTTTATTAACTGACCCATCGGTTTGGGGGGACAAATGAAACTTGCCAGCATAAGTTTGTGCAGAGACTTCAACAATCTGAAACCTAATAATTGTGACCCTAGTCAGCCTTTTTTTAAGGGCTCACAAATTCAAAATATGGAGGGATGGATCTTTATTATTTTTGCTAGGTTATGATTTATGGTGTGCTTGTAGGTGGGAATAACTATAAAACAGTAGTATTATCAAATTCTTGAGATTGCATTAAGAAGGAAACTTACAATTTAGAATTTGCTTTTATCTAAAGGGAAAATGATTGTCTTACACAAACCTTTTATAAATTAGATTCTTAAGTCCATAATGGCATTTTATTAATTTTTGAGGATTTCTATTGTTTTTTGCAGTTAGTAGATGTCTTTGCATTTGCTAATGGGCAGTATGGTACATGCTATATGATAAAAGTATGACTGTTGATGAGGTAATCAGTGATCTTGAATGATGATCAACATGAAATAATGGCGTAAGTACCATTAGTGATGCCTTCAGAAGGCACTTCAATTTCTGTGGAAGCCGGAAAGTTAAATAGCAGTATCTTGTCTCAAGTTAGCATGCCTAGATCAAGTTGCTAACCACTTAACCAGTTCCACTGGACAGGACATATTGCCTGGTTGTATGCCTGACACCAGCCGCCTAAAGCAACTGTCTACTCTGACCTTGATTATGGCAGGGGACTCCCAGAAGAATAATAGAAACAATTTCAGGATGTCCTGAAAGCATCACGAAAGAGACTAAACATCCTCACTGACTCATGGGAGTCCCTATCTTCTGGACAGAGTTTATTCAGGAGAGACCATAATCTTTTTGAGACATCATGCTCTCAACAAATCATTTTTGCTGTTATTTCTATATTCAAATGGTGAGACTGTAAGTTTATTTTCTATTAAATTTTATTTTCAATTTATTTTCATCCTAGTAAACCATGGAAGCCAAATTTTAAGCAGAATCGATATTAATTGACAGCTTTAGATATTTCTGTTTCAGAAACCAGTGATGAAATAAGAGGAGGGTTTATGATGTGTTTTCTGGATAATGGTATTGGTATGAATCCAAGTAAGTACATTAAAAATTCTGTTTCCTGTAACTCTAGAAATTTGCCATAGGGCTTTCCTGATTGTTTGCTGTTGCCTTGGAAGTGAAATTCTGGATCACCACATCAGTTTAGTTTTCTGTCAAAGTTATGGCAACCAAAGGGCCTCAAAGTCATCCAGCATGGAAACAGACCCATTGCTCCAACTCGTCCATGCTGATCAAGTTTCCAAAACAAAACTTGTCCCCATTTGCCTTTATTTGGCCCATATCCCTGTAAACCTTTCCTGTCCAAATGTATTTTCAATGTTGTATCTGTAACTGCATCTACCACTTCCTCTGGCAGTTCATGCCACATGCGAACCACCCTCTGTGTGAAAATGTTGCCCGCCTTGTCCCTTTTTAAATCTTTCTCCTCTCACCTTAAAATTATGTCCTCCAGTTTTGAACTCGCCTACCCTGGGGAAAAGACCTTGGTTATACACCTTATCTCTGGCCCTCATAACCTCTATTAAGTCACCCCTCAATCACCTAATCTCCCGAGAAAAAAGACCTAGCCTATCTAGCTTCTCCTTATAACTCAAACTCTCCAGTCCCGGTAACCTCTTTGTAAATCTTTTCTGTTTCCTTTCCAATTTAATAATATCCTTCCTGTAGCAGGGTGGCCAGAACTGTACACGGTACTCCAAAAGTGGCCTCTCAAACGTCCTGTATAACTGCAACATGACATCCAACTCTGACTCAATGGTCTGCACAATGAAGGCAAACATACCAAATGCTTTTTTTTGCTACATTGTCCTGCTGCGACGCCACTTTCAAGGAACTTTGTACCTGAGCTGCTAGGTCTCTCAGTTTGATAACACTAACCAGGGCCCCACCATTAAGTGCCCTTGCTCATTTTACCAAAATACAACACCTCGCATTTATCGAAATTAAACTTCATCTACCACTCCTTGGCCCATTGGCCCCATTGATCAAGATCCCTTTATAATCTAAGATAACCTTCACTGTCTATCAAGAGTGTACCTGATTATATTAATTATTTACATTTTTATAGACCATATGCAACACAAAGAGTCTGTAAATTTCAGACAGATCTAGGCCTTGATTTGTCTTCATGTATACTTAGTACTCCCCACAATTTAAATATAAGTCGTTATAGTGTTGTTACCTGAGTTGAAAATGGATCTTAGAACTTGAGGGTCCCAGAAAGCATGGTTTGAGAAAAAAAATAGAGAAATTAAACTGGAGAAGCTGCAATAAATTTTCTGAATAAGAGCAAAGACAGAAATGAGACGGTACTGGTAACTGAAATGCTACAAAATGTAATTTTGAAAGAAAATCAACTAATTAAATAAAGATGCATGTATCAAAGCAACAGTTCAGTTTGAAATTCTAACTGAATGTAATCATAATAAAATTAGTTATTCCTGTACATATTCCTTTGAAAGAAACATTCAAGTATTTTTAATATGTTTGTTCTGGATTAGTGAACTGAATGTCTGACATTAACTGTGGAGAGAGTACTAGAGTTCATATTTTGAGTCCAAAAGGGCTCTATACTATGGAATTAGGCTCTGAAATCTGTTTGTCTCCACAGATGTTGCCAGACTTGAGTTGTTCCAGCACATTTGTTTTTTCTGATCTTGAGCACCTGCAGTATTTTGCTTTTATTTAACAAAAAGTTCTGGCCTAACTCCTCTGGGTTAATATACAAAATGTGCACGTAGTGAGAATTGTTGAGTCAAGTCAGTGAGTTGTTTGTTTTTTTGCGCAGTACTTCCTTCCTCATGAACTCATAGATGCTTACAGCACAGAAGGCGGTTTTTCCCATTATTTTCTTGGCAGATCTGACTACACTAATCCCACTTTACAGCTTTTAGCCTGTAACCCTGGAGGCTATGGCATGCAAATGAATATCTGAATATTGCTTAAATGTTACCTGAGTTTCTGACTTAACCATCTTTTCAGGCACTAGGTTCTGGACTCCCACTGTCCACTGAATAACGACATTTTTAAAACTCTCCTCTTAGCCTTATGTCTCTTGCCTTCAATCTATACTGTCTTGTAGTTGACCCCTGTACATTTGGAAAAGCAGACTTCCTCGCCACCATATTTATGTCCTTCATAATCTTATTCACTTCTCTCATATCTCGTATCAACCTTTGCTGCTCCAAGGAAAACAGCGCCTGCCTATCTCATCTTCACTTATAGCTTTGGCTTCTAGTCCAGGCAGCATACTGTTAAATCTCTTTTGCACTCTCTCTGGTGCAATCTTATTCAACAATATGATAACCAGAACAGCGCGCACAATTCTAGTTGTGGCCTAATCAGTGTTTCATATATTCTCAGTGTAACCTCCTTGCTCTTGTATTCTGTGCTTCTGCTAATAAAGGCGAATATCCTATATACCAGCTGAACTTTATCTACTTGCCTTTGTACTTCAGGGATATGTGAAAATGTACACCAAGACCCCTCTGATCTTCAGTACATTCCAGGGTCCTGCCATTTATAGCATAAACCTTTCCCTCATTATCCTTCCCAAAGTGCATTACTTTTCTGGCTTGAATTCCATTTAATTTATCACGGTTCTGCCCATCTGAGCATCCAATGATATCTCCTTCATTAGTGGGGTCATCCGCAAACTTTTCATCAATTTCCCTGCATTTAATTCTAAATAATCGATGTACACCAAAAACAGCAAGGTTCCCAGCACTGAGCCCTGCAAGTAACCCCATTGGAAACATTCGTCTACCATCATCCTCTGCTTCATACCTCTCAGCCAATTTTGTATCCAATACCAGTTTGTCTTGAATCCTGTGAATTTTGGTTTCTTCATGCGTCTGTCAAAGTCCATGTAGACTACGTTACCTTTGTCAATGTTCCTGGTTACCTCAAAATTCAATCAAATTTGTCAAACACAATCTTCCGTTCACAGGTCCATGCTTACCATATTTGATTAACCTGACTTTCTCTAAATTCTGTTGCTGAGAATTCTTTATAATAATTTCCATGCTTCTGGGGTTAGACTGGCCTGTGACTTCATTATCTATACTTTCCTTTTTTTTAATAATGGGACAATATTAGCAATCCTCCAGTCCTCTGGCACCTTGATTACTGTCTGAGGATTTGAAAATGCTTGCTATGATCCTATTATGTCCTCCTCCAACAGCCTAAACTACATTTCAACAAGACCCATGGAATTATCCACTCTTAAGGCTGCTAAAACCACTGGTGTCTATAGCTGTGTCATCCTTTTCCATTTTGAGGACCACACCCACATCTTCTGGGTCCATGCACTGATTACCATTATGGGTTCTACTCTTTCACCAGTTATTCTCTTGCTCTTTTATGACTATTTTTTAATGAACCCTTTGGATTATCCTTTATTGATCTTGCACTGATTTCTCCTGCACTCTTTGCTTTCCTAATTTCCTATAAGTTCTCCCAGCATTTTTATACTCCTTTTTTAATGACTATATCATAGAACATAGAAAAGTACAACACAGAACAGGCCCTTAGGCCCACGATGTTGTGCCGAGACTTAATCCTAATGTAAAATATAGTAACTTAACCTACGCACCCCTCAACTCACTGCTATCCATGTGTATGTCCAGCAGTTGCTTAAATGTCCCCAATGACTTCACTTCCACCACCTCAGCTGGCAACGCATTCCATGCATTCACAACTCTCTGCATAAAGAACCTACTTCTGATGCTTCCTTTATACCTTCCTCCTAATATCTTCAAACTATGACTTCTCGTACCAGTCAATCCTGCCCTGGTGAAAAGTCTCTTGCTATTGACTCTACCTATTCCTCTCATTATTTTATACACCTCGATCAGGTCTCCTCTCTTCCTCCTTCTCTCCAGAGAGAACAGTCTGAGCTTATTCAACCTTTCTTCATAAGGCAAGCCCTCCAGTCCAGGCAGCATCCTGGTAAACCTTCCTTGCACCCTCCCCAAAGCCTCTGTATCTTTCCTATCATTGGGCGATCAGAACTGGACACAATATTCCAAGTGTGGTCTCACCGGGGACTTGTAGAGCTGCAGCAAAACCTTGCTGCTCTTAAACTCGATCCCCCTGTTAATGAAAGCCAAAACACCATATACTTTCTTAACAACCCTATCCACTTGGATGGCAACTTTGAGGGATCTATGTACTTGCACACCCAGATCTCTCTGTTCCTCCACACTGCCAAGAATTCTGTCTTTAATCCTATATTCAGCATTCGAGTTCGACCTTCCAAAATGCATCACTTCGCATTTATCCAGGTTGAACTCCATCTGCCATTTCCCAGCCCAGTTCTGCTTCCTGTCTATGTCGCGCTGCATGCAGCCTGCAGTAGCCCTCAATACTATCAACGTCACCTCCAACCTTTGTGTCATCTGCAAATTTATTAACCCACCCCTTAACCTCCTTATCCAAATCATTTATAAAAACTACAAAGAGCAGATGCCCAAGAACAGAGCCCTGCAGGACCCCACTCAACACTGCCTTCTAGGCAGAATACTTTCCATCTACAACCACTTTCTGCCTTCTGTCAGCCAGCCAATTCTGAATCCAGATAGCCAAATCTTCCTGTATCCCATATTTCCTGATTTTATGAATGAGCCTACCATGGGGAACCCTATCAAATGCCTTGCTGAAATCCATATGCACCACATCCACTGCTCGACCGTCATCAACCTGTCTTGACAGCTCTTCAAAGAACTCAATAAGATTCGTGAGGCTTGACCTCACAAAGCCACGCTGACTGCCTTCAATCTGACAATGCTTTTCCAAATAGTCATAAATCATATTGAGCTTTTGTGTGCAGTAAGTTTTTTTTCTTCTTAGTCTTGCCCTTTATGTTCCTAGACATCCAGGCTTCTCCAGTCTCCACCTGTACCTTTATAGGAACATATTTGCCCTGGCCTCTTGCTATTTCCTTCTTCAGAGCCTCCAATGCTCCGAAACCTCTACCTGCAAGTAGCTGCTCCCAATGCACTTAGACCAAATCATAGCTTTGTGAAATTTCTCTATAACTATCCTAAATCTAACTGTGTTATGGTCACTGTGTGCAAAATGTTTCCCCATTGACACTGGATTTATTTCTATATATTAGGTCCAGAACTCCCCCTCCCCTTATAACTGGTCATACCAACCCCTTGAGAAAAATTCCACTAAGCTGTAAGATGTACATTTTGTTCCTATTAACTGTTAATGGTGAGTATAAATGAGTATCTGAATCCCATCACTCTTCCTGCTTCTAATATCTGACCAAGGAGATGATCCAATTTATCATGGTCAGATATACAGTGGATGATGTTACACTTCCCTAGTGCAGGAGAACCTTGGATTTTGTCTGTTATAGATTTGCAGGTTCACTTAGCCATTTTGTGTCCTTATATAGCTCCCTTCTCCTATCTACAAAATTTAATGTAGATAAGTTGGACATAAATTCTATTTTCCTCTATTAAGTAAATGAAAGATGCTGAAAAACTCCTTTACCAATTAGGGAACATTCAGTTTACTTCTATCCCGATCTCTAAACCAATTACAGACCTGTTCCACAAATTGCCTTCAACTCATGCTCTTTAATTGTTTATGACCACTTGTACTTTCATGGGCACGTCATACTGTCTATGTTGTATTACCCTTAAAAAGAAAAACAGGTTCATAGTTATAAATTCTCTGCCATTGCCTTTGGTGATCAAGTTCCAGAAAGCCAGCACAAAAATGTTGTCTGTTTATTGTAAATTATAGTAAACATATGAAAACAGGACTATAACAAAATTTCTGCATTTCACAGGTGAAGTAGCAGACATTATTCATTTAGGAAAGTCTATAAAGAGAACTTCAAAGTCCCAACTTGTTGGACAGTATGGAAATGGATTGAAATCGTGAGTTTCAGAGATAAGTTTGTCTTTAGTCTTGCGGAATAAATTAGTTTAAATCTTTGAGATTGACTTTTAGGATTAAGAAAACATTGTTTGCAACTCTTTTCTGTTTTGCTCTGCTGTTTGAAATGTTTATTGTTTCTAAAATGAATGTATGGCTGGCAAGTTGTGAATGACACAAAATAGGTGGGAACACAAATAATGAAAATATTCCCTTATTGCTGTTTGCCAGTGGGATGCCTATTTGTGAATCCACAGAATTCATTCCTTTTTGAACTAATAAGACCATGTGATGTAGCAGAAGAACATTAGGCCATCAAGTCTGCTCCACCATTTGATGAGTTCAGGGCTGATCTGATAACAGTCCATCATTCTCTTCCCTTATGCTCATAACTCTTGATTCTCTTTCTGAGTTTTTTAATGACACCGCTTGTATAGCCCTCTCCAGTAAGTATTCCACAGATTCATATGTTTTGAGATTAAAAATTCCTCCTCATCTGTCATAACTGGATGATCCCTTACTGAGATTATGCACTTTGGACCTAGATTCTCTTTCAGATAGAAAGTACCCTTCAACATCTGCCTTACCAAACACCCAAAAAATATTTTTTGTTTTAAATAGGTCACTTTTCATTTTTCTTACCTCCAGTGAGTACAGGCTCAACTTACACAAGCTCTCCTCCAATCTCTCCATGTCAAGGATCATTTTAGTAAATCTTCTCCGGATTGCCTCCAATGCCAATATATATTTTCTTCAACAGTAAGGAGCTCAAAACTCTTGTCAGTATTCTAGTTGTGGCCTGTGTGGTGTCTTGTATAGTTTGAGCCAGACTTCCCTGCTTTTATGATCCAATCCTTTGAAATAAAAGCCAACATTCCATTTCCATTTCTCTTCCCTGTTATCCACTGAAATTCTATGGTAGCTTTTTGTGATTTATGTGTGACAGCTCCCAATTTATCTTCTGCTGCTTATTTTGTTTGAACTCTTCCTATCTTTGGGACTTCAAACTTTTATATTGCATTTTCCTTTCTCTTTCTATTCTCTTTCCATTTACCTTTGTTCATTTTTCCCCTCACTTTCCAATTCAAGCTTTTTTATTTACAGTTCTGTTTTCTCCCTATACTTTCCATTGTTCTATTCACTTTTTTCCCCTTTCTATTTCTCTTTTCTTTCATCTAACTGAAGTTTTTCAATTTCCAACAGCTAATTTTACTGCTGACAAGAAGTTCAGGATTCTGTCCTTTTAACTCAATGCTGTGCAATCACGAAGCAGCTCATCCATGTGAGATCCGACTTTTGTTTCTACTCTGTTTGTGTTCTAACTCTGTCTAACTTTAGTCAAAGACTTCAAATAATCTAATGTTATGGTTTCTACTTTCAGAAAAAAAATACTAGCAGTTGAATCCGTTCCAAAATTCAATCTGTGTAATATGCTTCACAATTTTCCTCAGCCTCAGGTACTTTAATATTTGAGCACACTTCACTTGTTGCTGATTTATCTGTAAAGATAAAGTTGCCATAGTTGTACCGTTGTCCCATTAACCCCCCTCCCCCCGCCCCGCCGCCTGCCCACCTGCCCCTCAATCAAAATGAAACGCTCAGAGATACATATAGTTTTACCTCCTTCATCTTTATTCCGGGCCTTGGAGGGAGAGAACGATCCCGAATCATGACATAGATTCCTGGTCTATTCTGGAAGAGCAGTTTCTCAATAAACTATATAATCATATTACAGGGGGGAGCATCAAGATAAGGCAACATATATATTAATTGGATGATTGTTACAATCAATGAATATCAAAAGCAGAGACCAATGAATGTACAATGGGATTCATACAATGGAGGGGAAAGTGAGGTCTGCAGATGTTGGAGATCAGAGCTGAAAATGTGTTGCTAGAAAAGCGCAGCAGGTCAGGCAGCATCCAAGGAAAGGAGATTCGACATTTCGGGCATAAGCCCTTCTTCGGGATTCCTGAAGAAGGGCTTATGCCCGAAACGTCGAATCTCCTGTTCCTTGGATGCTGCCTGACCTGCTGCGCTTTTCCAGCAACACATTTTCAATTCATACAATGGATACTTATACCCTTGTTAGCTGAACTTGCATACTGAATACTTCCAATATTGTTAAATGACTGCTTTTCCACCTTTTTAACCCATTACCCTTGCCTCCAGCACTCCATTGTCAACTGTAAGTACTTACCTGATCTGAGTCATGTTCAACTGAACCTCTTTCGCAAAACTTAGAACTTAACTCTTTCCCTGCCTGATTATACTCTGTACATATTCTCACTATTGGACCCTTAGCCTGCTATCTCATTCAGAGAGAGAAAGAGAGGGAGAGAGACGACTAGAGGTGGTTTAGCCTGAGGGTCCCCACACTCAGGTATGGGGAGAAGTTGAGAAGGAGAATCCTTTCATGGTAATCTCTGCCAGATGTGGAAACAGAACCCATGATGTTACTGTCGTTCTGCATTACAAACAGCACACCAGCCAACTGAGCAAACTGACCCCATTTTTGTCTGGCCGAGCCCTCTAGTCTCCACAAAGAACTGCTGACAGCTGCTTCTGCCTCCCATATCTGTTTGAGTGCCTATTGAGTTCACTGTCTGTTGTGCTTTTACTCTTCTGGTGGCAGGTGTTGTAAGTTTGCTCTTACCCTTTTTTTTTGCAGAGCGAACTAAAACTGACTGTGGCTGCGTGGACTTTGTCTCCACGATTGGTCCTTTATGAAACACAAGCTGAATGTGCTACAGTCCAGTCGGTCATTTGGTTCTGCAGAGTTGAAACAGATCTTTCAGGGCTGAACTTTGTCCAGAGTTCATGGCTTCTAGGCATACCTGCATGGATTGCCGAGCAAAGACTATGTACCCATTAGCTAGCAACCCATGTGTATGCAGACCTGGAGGCCTGGCATTTGAATGCAGCTCTACACTCAGCTTGACATTCCATGGAAGGTTGTTAAAGCATGGTTGGCACTGAGTTCATGTGTACACCATGCTATGTTCATTCACTTCCCCCACTGCCTCCAACATACGGTAAAGCATGGAGCTGTCCTGTTTTCTGTGGGCCCTCCTGCTATCTCCCACACATTGGGCAGCACTCCATGACAAACACATGTGAGACTCGCAAAGCATTCTTCAGCAGCATCCTTACCCTTGAATAGGATTTCTGACCACAATTTCAGAGGATTGAAAAGTGGCAACGTGACATGTCCCTCATTTATAGGGAAGATTACCATGTATTAGAAAAGGAACTTTTGCTATCTTCACCCGACTTCCCTTCATGAAAGCAGTATGTAAAGAACAGCGCACAGATTAAAAGGTACAGTGGTGGTGTTCAGATAGATTGTTCAATTACTTAAATATCAATAAGTTTATGCTAATTTATCTTTTGGACAACAAAAAAGGCAGAAACTTGTAGGAACATTCTCAATAAATTGTTGAAGGGGTAGCATCCTAAATAAAATGTTTTTGAACCTGACATTTATCTGACTGTACAGAAAGGAGAACAAAATGGGCAATGGCAACGTACTTAATCCAAAATCCATGTTGGGAACAGAAAGACTGAGGATGTCCAATATAGTTGATGGAGATCTTTGGCAAAGAAATGAAAGTGTTAATGCCATAACAGTGAAACTTAGTGTTGGAATTTATGACCCTAACCCCACAGAAAAGTTAACCTATGTTTATCATGTTTTTTTCTCAGTATTTGAAAAATCTTTACCAAATACAGTGTATTGCACTTTTCCCTCGCGCAATGAAATTTTTCCTGTAGCGTGAGGAACAAATTTGTATGTAGTATTCCAGATAGGACCTAACATAATATCTGAATTGTCACGTAAGATTGTTTTCAGGAATCAAGAAATAAACACTTCCAATCTTCCAATTTTCAATTTGTTCAGCACGTGTTGACAACCTGCATCTTCTTGGGATTTGATGTGCAAATGGCAAATCGTTCTTGAGCCAGAGCATTGTTTTAAATGCTGACTGCCATGAGGTTTCAGAGAACTCTTGACACTGTGCTCCCGATGAAGAAACATACAAAGAAAATCATCACCAATCTAACAATTAATCCTTGACTACTGTTTCACTGGGAAGTGACATGCTGCACTAACACCTGCAATTCAGACACGTGGATAATATGTAGGCAGGGACATTAAGAAATAAAGCATCATATTCACTTTGGCCTTGGTTGTCTTATTCAAGAAGATTGCTTAATGTTGCGTGTTCTGATTGTTTGCCATATTTAGAACCTGATTGGTACAATGGGTAAGTACTTTGCATTTGGCTAGGTGTACTATTTGAGTAATGATTTATCAGTTGTTACACAAGTGCCCTAGATATCCTTTATGCTATACTAGTGAGCACATTCAGCTGGATATATTAATCAAAAAAAGATTACACTCACTTTGGGCCTGGTACTGCGTCTGTGTTGGCTAATACATGCATTGTGTCCAAGCAGGCAATTCAAAGATTGTAAGATCATACTTTGGCTCTTGTTTTGAGATTGCTTGGGAAATGATTATAAAGAGTGATTAAAAACAAGAATTTAAAGATAGTTGGTTCTCATTTATCCTAACTTCGATGTGCGTCTTGTTAGCAAAGAAAAGTCACAAACAATGAAAAAACCAATTTTGGCATATTTCACTAACAGTATGGTGTCAAAGCTAAGTGTTATTGAACAATAGAGCCCAAAGGAAAGCTTTGGAGGAGCTGTTGAACAAGATAGAGGAATATAGGAAAGCTGTCACTGGTTGAATGAAATTATCAGGTAGCTCACCTCTTGGTTTTGTGACAGGTTAATAGGCCATGAAATGAGGAAAGTATTTTTTTCATTATGTTCTGTCAGTAGTGGCAGTGTGGCTTTTAAGACTTTTTGTCTAAATTTTAAACAAACTGTTCTACTCATTGAGTTTGAAGACCTTGGTCTAACAAATTTTAGGAGTTAATAAACTTGTACATTTTGTCCTTGTGTTCTTGAGCTACATTGAGAAATACACCAAATTTTATCCTTATTCATTAATTTTCTGTATTGAATTGCATTTTCCACTAATTTGTTCCTTATCTGAAATAGCATCTACTTTTTGTTACTGCCAGCATAACACTCAATTCAATTTTTGTGGATTGTAAATTTGTAAACCAGAAACCTGACAAAAAGTCACTGAAGTTGTAGCTATTCTGTTAAATTGTGATAATACTACAGCTGTGTGAATCACAATCAGCCACTCCACTGTAGTTAATTATGACTTGACTTCTTTCAGTGGTTCAATGAGGATAGGAATGGATTTCATTCTCTTTACCAAAAAAGACAATACCATGACATGCATCCTTATGTCTCGAACATTTTATGAGAAAGAAGGTATTGACGAGGTAAGTGAGAGAGAATTTTATTTTCAGCATTTTGTTTTGTCAGTCCAATCCTGTAAGTGCTTGGTCGGTCCCCTGATTCATCCTGGATCTGAGAAAATGAGAGTGTAGACTATGTTGGATACCCTCCTTCATATGTCCTTCATATGTCCAGTTAACAGATTAGTACAGAACTTGAGTATTACCAATGAACTTGAGTATTACTGAAACGGCAGTACAAAAGCTGTTTCTGTCATTTTAAGTCAATAATGAACAGTATTCAAAACAATTACTCTGGTTAAAACTGTTAACAATCTTAATGTCCAAAATTAATGAAAACACTCGTATTCTCAGGACAATAAACCTGTTTGACTATATTACAACTGCACCTTCTATTGACAAGTCTTAGCATGGACTCAAACCCGGATTTTCTGACCAAGAGGTAGGGATGCAACCACTGCATGAATAAGACCACAAATCTAACTTACGGATCATTAAAATTGCTAGGTGAAATCCCATTTGGAGGTATGACCTCCTTTTGCCCTTACAGTTCAATGTTCCAATCTCACTGACCATACTAGCCTTCAGTTGTCCACCAAATCTATGAGAGCAGAATCCTTGCCTTCATCCCTTTGGTAAAAACAATGACTGCAGATGCTGGAAACCAGATTCTGGATCAGTGGTGCTGGAAGAGCACAGCAGTTCAGGCAGCATCCAACGAGACGTTTCAGGCAAAAGCCCTTCTCATCCCCTTTGTATCTCTGATAATGTAAACTATGAGCAGATACTTGATACTTTGCAAGACCAAGACTAATATATCTGGATACTTGTGGGTGTGGCTGAAGAACCTGTTTATGATGTTCTTGCATCCTTCCGCTGAGCATGAGATATGAGCACATTATAAATCTCAAGTAATTTCAGCTCTGGAGTTCCTAACACAATATTACCAAGCCACTGTCTTCTCAGTTGTTTTTCAAATCATAATGTATTTGGTATATTTGCCTGCAACATTGATATTCAGCATTTGACAGATCTGGACTCTTTCTAGATTATCATCCATTATGGTGTTCAGTGCAATCTGGTGACTAACTTGTGCCTTAATCATCTAACTTTCCTTTGGCACAGAAATGTTAGTATAATTTTGTTGTAAAGAAGTAAAAAATCTGTTTGCTATTTAAAATAAGGTGCTGAAGCTGCACAAAAATATCAAGAGTATACCTCATGGCACTTTTCAGTGTCTTTTTTTGTGCAGAAAAATGTTGAGCAGAAATATGAAATATGAAGTGACTAGCATGTTTGCGTTTGAGAATATGGAAGTGTTTTGTGCCTTTAACAATGCCCTTAATGAATGGAGTCAGACAGTATGGAAACAAACCCTTTGACCAAACTTGTCCATGGCAACCAAGTTTCCGAAACTGAACTAGTTCCATTTTTCTTTATTTGTCCCATAACCATCTAATGTATCCATGTACCTGTCTAAATGTCTCCGTTGTACCTGCCTCTACCACTTCTCTGGCAGCTTGTTCCATATACGCACAATTCTGTATTTTAAAACAAAATGTTGCCCCTCTGGTCCCTATTTCTAAAATACATTTTTATTGAAAATAGATTTTTTAGTATTACAACAAATACAAAATAATACAAAGAAAGAACACCAAAAAAATTTAATAACTCAAACCGCCCTTGTGTACAAATATATAAATATATATAAAAATATATTTTAAAAACCCAACTAACTACTTAACTAAATAAATAAATATTAGCTAACAAAAAATAATAAATAATAATAATACAGCTCAGCAAAACAAAACACTAACTCTCGAATATCGAGAGCATTATTTTTCATATAATTACATGTTCGCAGTTCCCCTTGTCTGGATATTGGACTCTTAAAGCACAGTCGTTACGGCTATATAAAAGCCTTTAATTGTGTGGCAGACAAATCTGTGTCCAGATAGTCCAAAAAGGGCCGCCATGTCTTATGGAAATTCTTAGTCTTGTTGTATACCATGCTTGTAAGAAAATCCGAGGGGATATGCTCCATAACAATCTTATGCCAACCTGACAGGCCCAGGAGATTTTGACAGCCAACCTAACAAGATATTCTTTCTTGCGCAGAAAGTGAGGATTACACTGGACAGGCCAGAGGGATTGGGTTCTTCTCCACCCTTACAACCCAAAATCCCTCATTGCACCTGCCACAGTGCTCCAGTATGTTTGAAGCTTACCACAGACAATGGGCCCGAGTGCCCATACTAACTGTACACTTGGGGCATGTTGAAGATACTCCTGGTTTAAATTTTGACAAATGATCTGGAACCAAGTGAACCCTGTGGAGGATCTTCAACTATAAAGCATGGGTCCTGTTGCAAATTGATATCTTTCTTGTGGTTTCCCAAGTATCTTCCCATACCTCTGAGGAGACCTCAATGCCTAGCTCTCTCTCCCATACCCTGCAAAGTTGATCAAACTCATCTGAGGGGCCGATGTTAGTATAAAGTGCTGACAGAAAATATACTCTTAGCGCTGCGCACCTTCCTCTCTAAGTCTCATTTGTAGAGATCAGTCAAAAGTGTAGTCTTTTTTTTAATAAAATCCCTAACTTGAAAAGAAAGCGGTCCATGCCAGATCGCTCGTATTTCCGCACGAACTAATAAAAAGTCATCAATGTGTTTCCCTCAAATAAATCATCCATGCAAGACACACCCCTTGCTGCCCAATGTTTAAATCCAGAATCCATCATCCCCATCATCAAACCCGTCATACCCATGATAGGTGTAAGAAAAGATGTTTTGCCAGTATTGCCTTCCCTCTGCCAAATTGCCTTCCATGCATAAACAGTATTGATAACTATTGGGTTATATTTGTAAACTGTCCTCATTTTGTCCAAAAACAGCAAACTAGTAAGTGGGCACTTTGCCTGAGAGGCTTCGATATCTAACAATGTTGAAAAAGGGTCCCCACAAACCCAATCACTCATGTAAGATAGAAGTAGTTTAGTTGATACAGTCATAGAGTCACCTGCCAGCACCCGGTCCATATCTTTCCAATCCTTCCCATTCATATACCCATCTAGATGCCTTTAAATGTTGCAATCCTAATAGCCTCCACCACTTCCTCTCGCAGCCCATTCGACATACACACCACCCTCTGTGTAAAGACATTGCCCCATAGGTCTCTTTTATATCTTTCCCCTCTCGCCCTAAACCTATGCTGACTGGTTCTGGACCCTCCCATTCCAGGGAAAAGACCTTACCTATTTACCCTATCCATGCCCCTATAAGGTCACCCCTCAGTCTCCAATGTGCCAGGGAAAATAGCCTCAGCCTATTCAACCTCTCCCAATAGCTCAATCCTCCAACCCTAGCGACATCCTTGGAAATCTTTTCTGAACCCTTTCATGTTTCACTACATCCTTCCGATAGGAAGGAGACCAGAATTGCACATAATATTCCAAAAGTGGCCTAACTAATGTCGTGTACAGCTGTAACATGAACTCCCAACTCCTGAACTCAATACTCTGACCAATAAAAGAAAGCATACCAAATGTCGCCTTCTCTATCTTATTTACCTGCAACTCCACTTTCAAGGAACTATGAACCTGCATTCCAAGGTCATTTTGTTCAGCAAAACTCCCTAGAACCTTACCATTAAGTATATAAGTCCTTTTGCATTCTCAAAATGCAGCACCTCACATTTATCTAAGTTCAACTCCATCTGCCACTCCTCAGCCCATTGGCCCATCTGATCAAGATCCTATTGTAATCTGAGGTAACCTTCTTCGCTGTCCACTGCACCTCCAATTTTAGTGTCATCTGCAAACTTACTAACTGTACCTCTTATGTTCACATCCAAATCATTTATATAAATGACAAAAAGTCGTGGACCCAGCATCAACCCTTGTGGCACTCCATTGATCACACCTCCAGTCTGAAAAACATTCCTGCACCACCACCCTCTGTCTTCTACCTTTGAGCCAGTTATGTATCCACATGGCTAGTTTTCCCTGTATTCTGTGAGACCTCACATTGCTAACCAGTCTCCCATGGGGAACCTTGTCAAACACCTTACTGAAGTCCATATAAATCATATCTCTGCTGTGCTCTCATCAATCTTCTTTGCTACTTCTTCAAAAAACTCAATCAATTTTGTGAGACTTGATTTCCCATGCACAAAGCAATGCTGACTATTCCTAATCAGTCCTTGCCTTTCCAAATATGTGTACATCCTGGGAGACCCACTCCCCCCCAGTTTGTGAGGCAATTGCAGTTTAGCTAATTTAATAAGGGGCTGCTTACGATGCCAAGTAAAAGAGCTAAAACAGCCGTTCAGTCTTCTGAATGTTTGCTTATTGAAAATCAGGGGGACCATCTACATAGGCTACAACAAAAGGGGAGAATATTCATCTTAATGAGAGCTATCTGACCTAACCATGAGACTGGAAGCACCTCTCACCTTTGAAGGTCTTGTTTGCTTTTGTTGAAAATTAGCTAATCGATCAAGAACTGGAATGATGAATATGCCCAAATACCTAACCCCACTGTGACCACATAAATGGGAATTGAGATTTGCCCTCAAGACCTTGCACCTTCATAATACCACCCATAGGCATAGCTCTGATTTTGCAAAATTAACCTTGTACCCTGAAAACATGCCAAACGTGCTGATGCATTGTGTCAGGCGAGGCACTGAAACTGTTGTATTTGACAAGAAAATGAGGACATCATCCACATACTATGAAATCTTATGTAATTTTGACCCACTTCTGGAGCCGATATATGGGGATCCCTATGAATTGCAACTGCTAACGTTTCAATCACCAACGTAAAAAGCAATGGCGAAAGGAGACAGCCATGCCGGCTGCCCCTAAAATGTTAAAATTATTTGATTGTACCCCATTGCTGATGACTGCAGTGAGAAGTTCACTGTAGAGAACCTTTACTAATCTTATAAAGACTTTGCCCAAACCAAACCGTTCAGAGTATAAAAAAGGCACGGCCACTCAACTTGCTCAAATGCCTTCTCTGCATCTAGAGAAATCACCAATCCCTGTATTGACTGTTGTTGACACGCTTGAATTACATTAAGCAGCCTCCTTACATTATTGGAAGATCTGCAGCCCTTTATGAAGCCTGTCTGGTCCTCTTTAACAATAGAAGGTAACACAATTTCCAGCCTTAACGCAAAAGTTTCAGAGAGGATTTTAAAATCAACATTTAAGATTGAAATGGGCCTGTAAGAAGGGATCTTCACTTTTTCAAGAATAAGCGAAATATTGGCCTGTCTGAGAGATGGCAGGAGATGATCATGACTGTACAAGTCATTGAACATGTTGAACATTGGGCCTGACAGAATGCTTATAAATTCCTCATAGAATTCGCTTGGAATTCCATTAGGACCAGGTGCTTTTTCACTCTGAAGCTATTTCACAGCCTTCTGCACCTCTTGCTCTGATAAGGGGGCATTGAGAAAAGACTCTTGTTCAGGGGTCACACACAGGAGCTCCAGATCCTTAAAAAAGGACTCCATCTTGGCCTGCCCCTCCTCACAACTCTCAGATTGGTATAATTCAGAGTAAAATCTCTGGAATGCGGCATTAGTCTTTTTGGAATTACATGTTAGGTTCCCAGACCCTTCCCTAATCGACATAATGACTTGAGGGGCACACCTTTTCCATGTGAGATATGCTAAATACCTGCCTGGTTTGTTACCATGCTCATATAACCTTTGTTTTGCAAAACCCAGCTCCTTCTTTGCTGTCTGCATGAGCACGGAATTTAATGCAGACTGCAGCACTGTAGTCCTTTGTAGCGTGACCAATGAGAGCCTGTCAAAGTAAGCCTTCAACCGTGCTTTGAGGAGATGTTGCTATTTGCCCTTCTGCCACTTCCTACTGACAGAGTAGGAAATAACTAAGACCCTGGCATAGGCTTTGACAGTGTCCCAGAGGACGGATGGGCTACTAACCGAGCCTGAGTTAATGTCTATAAACGCCCTAAATTCCTTAGAAAAGTACTCCACAATATTATTATCCTTAGGAATAGGACCCTCTAGAGCATCCTTAGTCTTAACCAACAGGTACACCGGAGTGTGATCAGAGATGGTAATATTACCAATCAACAAATTGCCACCAAGTCCAGGGTTGCCACGGGAGTCAGAAAAAAAATCAATCCTGGTGTGACGTCTGTGTGGATTGGAAACAAATGTAAAATTCCTGTCTGTAAGGTGGAGATGCCTCCAGACATCCACCATCCTAACTCCACACACAGATGCACTAATTGTTCAGTTTGTACAGAGGGTATCGGGGGGCCTTTGGACAACCTGTCTACTGTTTGATCCATGAGACAGTTAAAATCTCCCCCAATAATGATATGCTGGGACTCGAGACTGATTGATTTAGAGAACGCATCTACCAAAAATTTGAGGGGATGGGCCAGAGGACAGTAAATGTTCAAAATACCATATTCTTCTCTGTTTATCAGGGCTTTGAGGATTACAAACCTCCCATGTGTGTCTTTAACACACTCCAGTAACTTAAGTCGGAGATTCCTCCTAACCAATATAGCCACTCCCCTACTTCTGATATTAAAAGATGAAAAGTAAACCTAATCAAGGCCATTCTGCTATTTCAAATGCTCTCTATCATCCTGTAAAGCAATATTCACCTTTTCCTCTCTAAGACTTGAGAGTACTTTTTTCCTCTTAATTGGTGAGTGACTCCCCTTGATGTTCCTGGTACACCATTTAATCAAGTCATTAGCCATAACCTTCTGCAGTAACATTTAGAGTTCAGAGAGGAGAGACTTGAATTACAAATCATCGAGCTTTAATGTCACTAGATCCATCGAACATAAAAACTACATAAACTAAAACCACAACAGTTAAAAAACATACAAAGCTATCAAAGACTATATACAACAAAAACCAAATAACAAGCCACCATATAAAGCACCACTGGCACTGAATAGAGGAAATTGCTCCCTGGCCAAAGAGGGAATCTAGACCTCCCAAAACCCAACTTCCCAATCCACTGCCAATACTGCAGCCAGGGCATTTAAATACCTGAACTGGGTATAAATTGCCCATAAGTAAGCATTCAGCCATCCCAACAATTTTCTCTCCTCCTACCTAGAGCTGCACCACAAACACAAGCAGAAGAGAAAGAAAATACACCATGAAATAACAATGTGAACAAAGAAATTTTGGGAAAAAAAGGTAAATACACCACCCATCCTTTGTTATAACTTAACTTAGAAAATGAGAGTTCACATCCCAACCGCTCCTGAGCATTGTTTAGACCAGATGGTTATCAATTTAAAAAAAAGGAAAAAAATGACCCGACTAGACTTACTCTTTTTTGTAAAGAAAAGTAGAGACCTACCCAAACAACGCTACTATTTGTGCATACTAAATTGTTCAGATTAAGTTAATTTCTCCACAAAGTCTCTTGCCTTCTCTGACATGTCAAAGAGATGTACAGATCCATCTAAGGTGATCCAAAGGACTGCCACATTCCTCAGAGTACTGGATCCTGAGCTCCTTCAGTCTTTTCTTGATGCCGTCATAGGATTTTCTTTCTGGATCACCACCGCTGAGAAGTCCTGGAAGAGCGGCACGGTGGCACAGTGGTGGGCGGCACGGTGGCACAGTGGTTAGCACTGCTGCCTCACAGCGCCTGTAGACCCGGGTTCAATTCCCGACTCAGGCGACTGACTGTGTGGAGTTTGCACGTTCTCCCCGTGTCTGCGTGGGTTTCCTCCGGGTGCTCCGGTTTCCTCCCACAGTCACAAAGATGTGCGGGTTAGGTGAATTGGCCAAGCTAAATTGCCCGTAGTGTTAGGTAAGGGGTAAATGTATGGGTGGGTTGCGCTTCGGCGGGTCGGTGTGGACTTGTTGGGCCGAAGGGCCTGTTTCCACACTGTAAGTCTAATCTAATCTAAAAAAAACATGATCCTAGAGACCTCATAAACCAGGACTTTCGGATCCCTCCCCTGGATTCTGGAAGCTTCCACAATTCTCTCCTTATCTCTATTGTGATGAAACCACCAAGACAGGACGAGGACGTTAGTCCAGACCTGACATCCGCGCCATGACCTAGTGAATCCTCTCAATTATCAAGCTTCTCATTCCAGCCTCTAAGTTAAGGAATTTGAGCAGCCAGTCCTCAATACGTTCCACTGGTTGCTCACCTTCTTTACCCTCTGGCAGACTGTCAGTCCAAATATTTTTCTCCTGCCCCTGTTCTCTAGGTCATCAATCTGGTCAAGCAAATTATAGACCTACATCTCCAGAGCCTGGATCCTACCTTTTGGAGAGATCGGTATGAGCTTCCACCACTGTGACCCTGCATTTTACCTCCTCTGTCCTTTTCTTCAGGTCTTCCAGCTGCTGTTCATGCTTCTGCAGCATGATAGAGATCGGAGCCAGCTTCTCCTCTATCCGCTTCCCTTACATATTGTGAGATTGTGCAAGCTCTTTTACCAGGACCTGGTAGGAAATTTAGTCAGAGGATCCTGCAGGCTGGGCCGCGGGCTCAGCCTCAAATGTATGTCCTCCCTTCTTCAGCATCCCTGGATGGTGAAAACTGAGGCAAGTTGCTCGCTGACAGTTTCCTAGGATGCCACAACCTTTCCAGAGTCCCAAGATATCGTGGTGGTCCAGTTAGGGTGGGTTAGACCTTCATCCCACTTGCAATGCAGTGCTGAACTATATAGATCGCTGAAGTTAAAAATCATACAACACCAGGTTATAGTCCAACAGGTTTAATAGGAAGCACTGACTTTCGGAGTGCTGCTCCTTCATCAGGTGGTTGTGGAGGGCACAGAATTTATAGCAAAAGTTTACAGTGTGATGTAACTGAAATTATACATAACAATAGCTTGATTGTCAAGTCTTTCACCTGTTAGAATGACCATGTTAGTTTCACTTCTTTCATGTGTAAATCACAAAACTTTTTTAAAAGTTAAATTCTCAGGTTAACTTTAAAAATTGGTGTCAGCCCCCTGTTTGCTGTTGTTTAGACTGATTCTAATCTAAAAAATGAGTTAACAGAGTCTTACATGGATTCATGCAGTTTTTAAGCATTGTAACTCTGCAAGTACAAATTCACCCCCAAAAATTATATGTGTAATTGTGTATTTGGGTTTGTGTGTGTGTGTGTGGGGGGGGGGTGGGGGGGGGGGGGGGGGGGGTTGTGAGTGTCTGTGAGAGAGAGTGTATATGTGTGTGTGAGTGTAAAGGGGTCTAAGTCTGTGAGAGGGTGCATGGGGGAGTATGTGTCTTGTAGGAGTGTGTGTGTGTGTGTATAGTGCAATGGTGGTCACCTGTAGTGTGACATGAACCCAAGGTCCTGGTTGAGGCCCTCCCTATGGATACCGAACTTAGTTCGGCCACTTTTTGCTGCTGCCTGTGCCTCCAAATCTTTCCTAGATCACCCACTTTGGAAAGTCCCACAGGTCCCTTTCAAGTTTCTCCCCTCTCACCTTAAACCTCTGCCCTGTAGTTTTAGACTCCCCTACTTTGGGGAAACGACCTTGGCTATTCACCTTATCTATATCCCTCATGATTTTATAAACCTCAGTAAGGTCATCCCTGATATGCTTCAGGGATTTAAAAAATGGTGCAGTCTCTCCTTATAACTCAGACATTCCAATCTCGGTAACATCCTCGTCAATCTTTTCTGCACTCTTTCCAGTTTAATAACATTCTTCCTATAGCAGGGCAACCAAAATTGTACACAATACTCCAAATGGATTTTGTTTTTGGTTTTCTAGGTGATTGTGCCGATGCCATCCTGGTATGTTGCAACTAAGGAACCCATGATGACAGACAAAGAAAAATTCTCCCTTGAAATTGCACTCATTCATAAATATTCTCCATTTAAAAACGAGTTTCATGTGATGCAGCAGTTTAATAAAATTACAGGACCAAGTGGTAAGAGCATGTGCACTATGATAAATAGCCACTAAATTATTTTACTAAGTCATGGAAGTCATCAAAACTTTTCAATATTTGTATGTTATATATTGTACATAAAACTGTAAACACCTTTGAAATTTACTGTCTGCAACCAAACTTCAATAAATTTTAAATAGTTTTGAATGATATTCCCAATGTTGAAATCAAATTGATGTTACAAAAGACCATCTGACTTTGCTTTTTCTGTTGAACTTGCATGTTGTGATGTAGGCATACTTGTACAATTCAATCTATCAGATGACATTGAACTCAACACTGAGGTCACTCATCACTACTTGATTATCAAAGTTGGTTGCCTCATCTAGTGAGTTATGCAGTCTTTTGCAGAATTCATGTTTTCCTCTGTCAGTCTGCCTATTGGTGCATAACCTTGCAAAACAGTGACTTAGACATGAAAACAAGAAATGCTGGAAGTTGCAATAGATCAGGCAGCATCCATAGAGAGAGAGCTGTGATGGAGAGTTATCTAGATTCAAAACATTAGCTTGCTTTCTCTCCGTGGATGCTGCCTGACCCGCTGTGATCGCCAGCATTTCTTGTTTTCAGTATAGATTCCAGTATCTGCAGTAATTTGTTCCTGCAGTGACTTTGACATGTCTTGTATGGAGTCTAGTGATTGTGCATCATCTGGCTCTGCTTCATACAGATCCAAGGGAAGCAAACAGTAGCGAGAAACATAGAACACAGTTTCATCCTTCAGTTAAGTTGAACAAAATTTCCACCTTTTTCCAGTTAAATATCTGTTTTCATCCCATTACATTTCCATTGAAATTTTTACATGACTCCAATATTTTTCCTGTTATTGGTTCTCCTTAACTACACCCAACACACCAACTGCAGCTTAATTGATTTGCAAATTCAGTAGAATTTCATTTGTATTAAATGTCTCATTACCTTTTGAGGTTTATTTATTCTTAATTATCACCTGGTGAGTGCAAGTGAAAAAAGCTTCAACAGCACTTTTTTTTTGTGATTTTTATATATGCCAGATATGAAGACCATGCATCCCAACAATTGGTGAATCGCCAAATAGAAGTCTTAGAGTCATAGAGATGTGCAACATGGAAACAGACCCTTTGGTCCAACTCGTCCATGCTGACCAGACCCATTTGCCAGCACTTGGAACATATCCCTTGAAACCCTTCCTATTCATATGCCCATTCAGATGCCTTTTAAATGTTGAAATTGTACCAGCCTCCACCACTTCTTCTGGCAGCTCATTCCATACACGCACCACCCAATGTGGGAAAAAGTTGCCCTATAGGTGCCTTTAAAATATTTTCCCTCTCACCCTAAACCTCTGCCCTCTAGTTCTGGACTCCCTACACCAGGGAGATGACCTTGTCTATTTACCGTATCCATGTCCCTTACGATTTTATAAACCTCTATAACGTCATCCCTCAGCCACTGACACTCCAGGGAAAACAGCCCCAGGCTATTCAGCCTCTCCCATGATCTCAAATCCACCCAACCCTGGCAACATCCTTGTAAGTCTTTTCTGAACCGTTTCAAGTTTCACAACATCCACTTCTTTGGTTGTTCACAGCAGAACGAGCTATTTGTAATCAACCAGCCCATGCTTACAAACTTGGACCATGCTGTTGATTTGAAAATTGGTGAGGTGGTAAATAGTGAGGAGCGCAGCCTTAGATAACAGGAGGATATAGATGGGCTGATCAGTGGCAAATGGAATTCAATCCAGATAGGTGTGAGATGATGTACTTGGGCAGGAAAAACAAGGCAGGGGAGTATGTGATGAAAAGTACAATCCGAGGGTACACTGTGAATCAGAGGGAAGTTGGCAAATGTGTCCACCAGTTCCTTAAGATCAGGGACAGATGGATAAGTTGGTTGAGAAGGCATGTGTAGGATACTTGATAAAAACTGAAAGAATTGTGGATGCTGTAAATCAGAAATGAAAGCAGAAGTAGCTGGAAAAACTCAGCAGATCTGGCAGCACCAGTGAAGAGAAATCAAAGTTCTTCTGAAGAAGGGTCACGGACCTGAAATAGTGAGTGTGCAGAGGAGATTTGCCAGTACGTTGCCTGATCTGGAGAGTTTTAATTATGGAGAAAGATTAAAAAGACTAGTGTTGTTTTCCTTGGAGCAGAAGAAATTGAATCGAGGCATGATTGAGATGTATAAAAATGATGGGAGTCATTTATATGGTAGACAGAAATAGGTGTTTCCTTTTGATGGAGAGATCACTGACCAAGGGACATAGATTTGAGGTAAGGTACATAAGGTTTTGAGAGAATGTGAGTGAAAGGTTTTTCACCCGTAGGGTGGTGGGAACCTAGTATTCACTGCCTATAACCCTCCTACCATTTAAGTATTTACATTTGTGATGCCAAAGCACAAAGGTAAAATCACGATAGTCCTCCAGACCACAGGGGGAGAGAGAGAGAGAGAGAGACAACTGGCATTGATTTAACTTGAGGATCTCCGTGCCTTGGGTAAAGAAAGAAGTTGAAAAGGAGAGTTCCTTATGGTAACCTATGCTGCTGTGGAAATTGAGCACAGAGTTGGCGTAGCTCTTCACTGAAAACCAGCCACCCAACCAACAGAGCTAACTGACCGCTGACCAAAGTATACAAAGCTATGAGCTAAGTGCAGGAAAATGAAATTAGAATAGTTAGGTTATTTTTGACTAGCACAGACTTCATAGAATCCCTACAGTGTGTAAACAGGCCATTTGACCCATTGAGTCCATGCCTACCCTCCGAAGAGTATCACACCAAGACTCACCTGCCTGCCCTATCCCTGTAACATTGCATTTCCTTAGGTTAACCCACTTTGACTTCATGGACAGAACTGCCCTTTTTCTGTACTGTAGACCTTTGTGACACTTGGTATTAAATGTTATTCCATTATTGAATAACATTCCCTCAACAATTGTGCAAAGAATTGCACAATCAACCAATTTTGGATTTTCAGCCAGACTTTGGCTGACAGATTCGTGCTAGAAGTCACACATATTCATATGTAGGGCTCTGCCTTTTGCAAACACAACATGTACAGACTTCACACCTTTCTCAACTGAAAAAAAAACTTATGGAACAGCGATTCCCTGGTCTAATACCTCCAAAAATACCCTGACCAATTAGAATTGCAATTATTGCAGTTAACGGTACCCTGGTATATTCTCTCCATTGCAAAGCCTCTGTCAATCAATCTACTTATCAGCCATCCCGTGCCCTCTTGGAGTATAATTCATTATTCCCTTTTGAGATTTGGTATTCTTGAGATTTTGGTTTGATGAATGCAAGATATAATGCATATTTGTTTTTCTGCAGTACTCAACATCTGTACGATCAAGTGACTGTATAAGAATTCAATTTGATCTTTTAATAGACTACAATTGTAAAGAAATATTTAAAAATCATGTGTACTGACACCTAACATCATCTGTTTCTTTATTTTGTTGAGAAATTTATTATTTAAGCTTTTTACATTCTACACTTTGCCTAAAGATTACAACTTCATATTTTATTATATCTGCCATGTACCTACTATTACTATGCCATCTCCTGACCTCGCATTAAAATTAATTATTTTAATTAATACATATTCTTAACAGGAACTTTAGTCGTCATCTATAACATGAAACTGAATGATGATGGAGTACCTGAACTAGATATTGAAACAGATGCTTCTGATATACTGCTAACAGGAATGATAGCCAGTGGAATGTAAGTAATGAAATGAAAAACACAAACTCAACTGATGTGTTAGCTTTGAAATGTCATATACAAGACAGATCAGTCAGTTTGTAAAAACAGAATAATAGTTTCCTATAATTCTGCTTCTCACAGTACAATAGATTAATTAAAACAGACAGCAAGGCAAATAATTCAGTTGAGATTGTCTTCATATAAGAGTGAAGATTACTGGGTGTGCCTGACAGCTGAAGCATGATTACTAATTATAAATATTATAATCACATTTACTGGGTTGGGTGATTGTGGGGAGAATCAGTCAGGGAGATATGTTACTGCCAACAAGGTTTTTATTGAAATTGACAACAATAAATTTTGAAAATGGATGGGTGCATCAAAATAAGTCATAATAATGATGTTAAAACCTATGTGTTTTCAACCATGATCAATTATGACAACAGACAATTATCAACTTAAGCAGGTTACTGGCATCTGAATTGTTGAGCATGTGGATTGACACTGAGGTGGCAGTCAGGAAAGGGAAAGCTCTCAAAATTCAGAGCATGTAGCCTTTTTTTTGCACTGAGAGCGTAGTATCATTTGTGGTGGTTACTTAAGATTTCACGATTATAAATTATTTTTGCACTGAACATCATTTATTGTTTAAAATAATCAGAACAAGGTTGTATTTTCTGGTACTTAATACGACAGTACCAGAAAGTGGTTATAATTTGGTAATATTGATGAATAGATTATTATTGGTGGAGAGTTTGAATGATTATAATGTAGAATGGGTTAAACATATATTGTCCAGAAGAGCAAGAGCAGCAGGTGCTTGGAAATACCTCCACCTGCAGGTTTCCTGCCAAATCACATGGCATCCTGACTTGAAAATATATTCAAAGTCAGAACTTACATGACACCAGGTTATAGTCCAACAGGTTTATTTGAAATCGCAAGCTTTCGGACCGGTGGTCCTACATCAGGTGAAGTGGAGGGAAGCACACAGCCACAGAATATATAGATGGAGAGATAATGGTCTGTGCCCAGCAATAAATACTGGCTCGGCCAGCGAAGCCAATGTCACATGCATGAATAAAAATATATTAAAAATTTATTCCAAAATTCAAGTTCTGCAAAGATGAAAGGGCAGGCAACTTAAGGTTCTGCATATTTGTATAAATTTGTAACACAGAACTAAATCAAAACTCTGTTTTCAGGAGAAATTTAATCAGTAATCCCTTGAAATGTGCAATATTTTAATAAGCCCTATATTTCTACTGAATAGTATTCTGCGGTATTGTGGTTACATTACATAGTACTGTAATTCAGTAATCAAAAATTATATTTGTCATATTTCAGCCAACCAGAACAATATTCCTTTAGAGCCTATGCTGCAATATTATATATTGACCCTCGCATGAAGATCTTTATTCAGGGGCATAAGGTTCACGCTAACTGCCTCGTGTATTCCTTGTATAGACCTAGGTAAGAAAATAGTTGGCTAATATCCCAATTTTAGAGCCCTTTTGAAGTTCTGCATCAGTTTTAGAGTTCTAAAGCTTAGCTACAGGAAGAATCTGATTTCAAACTTTTTTGTTCTGTGCTTAAGGATGAAAGTTTCTTCAATTTGCTGATCATTTACAGAATTTTTTCAACCACCAAGATAAAGTAATTCTCACAGATGACTATTTAATTATAATGATTAAATATCTATTGTTTTCTTTTTTTTTCAATTATTTCACTTCATTGCAAAGATTTGATGAAAAATAAGGAACTCATGAGACTTAACTAAATTTTGGTTGTAATCCATGTGAAATCAGAAATGAGTTGCTGACATTTGGGTGGGATTTGTAGACTAGAACTGACCGTATTCAAGTTAAGCGTAACAAACATTTGAAATAGTGACTTGATGTTTAATTTTCACTTATTGATATATCTATAGGAAGTACATTTATCTCGCCAAAGGTTTCAAAGTGCGTGCTTTGAGAGAGGTAAAGGATGCAGAACATGCTGTGAAAATAGGTATGAGTTAATTGATTCAAGAATAATTCTGTCAGTAAATATCACCAACTAAATTTGTTGATTTTAATCAGAGATTAAAATAATCAAATAGAGGAAGTGACTACCAATTAAATGTTGTTGTTCACCAAAGTTTATTTGATTTCAAGCATCAATCACCATAACTTGTAAACAGAAATTCTATTGATTTATGATCTGTCACTCCTAATTATTATTTTAATAGGATAACATTGCATTACTTTTGTTTTCCTTCTGTGTTGAAAGTGATAATGGATCCTTGCATCTGGTTCACCCAATGAAAACTTGTGATTAATTTATCCAAGCATCCCACCCCCAAACCTGAATCTAAAGAATATATTTGCAGGAAATTCAGTTCTTCAGGTTCAGGATGAGAACTGAATCAAATTCCCTCAGAATCTTGCATCTCGCTAGATGTACATCTGCAGCCAAATTGCTTGCATTAATCAAAAATAGACTGTAGCTAATTTTCCCTTCTCTTTACCTTGCCAGAGAGATCAGAAATTAAAATTGGAACTTTGTATTTAATGCATCACTATTAGACATGTGATGAAAAGACCCCTTGAGTTATTAAGGGGTTGTGCCTGAGTTTTGTTGGCATTATTTTTAGTTCTGCTAATTCCTACCAAAGTTAGTAATTAAGTTGTTCTTTTTAATATTTTTCTTGTTTTGTTGATGCAGAATTGGATATCATATTTAAACAATTTATTAGAAGTTAAGATTCATGTAAGAAAATTAGAGTGACATCTAACAAATAATACTTTGTCACTAGAACTCTCGATGTTTTCTGCATTTGTTGCCTTCTTACATTAGCTTCAATTATTTTTCTCTTCCGGTACATACTATGTCAAATAAAAACAATGTTAAATTACTTGGGCTGAATCTCACAATATTTAGGCCGTGTCAATTCCATCAAGTTTCATTGAGGGTTTTCTCTGTGAGTCTATGACCTTTCACACTGTTATGATACTTCTTTTGTATGATGTTAGCCTGGTTTCTATCATCTTGCTGTAACCATAAGAATCATAGCCAGAACCCTGGATAACCTGGAATTGACTAGCATCCAAGATGCTACTGCCACTTATAGACCCCTACCAAGTATCTGACCAAGCACTGGCATTGCTGAGTTGTCCTTCATCAGCCAATGTAATGGCACAGCAGTCCCAAGCCCAGGCTGTTAATGGCACGTAGCTGGCTCTTGCTTTTAGTTTCACTTTCTGTCAGTTGTCCATCCAGCAGGTCTCCTAGCTTACCTAGTCTTGGCCATATCCTTGACCAACTTTTCTAAATCCCATGATTCTGTGCCCATTGCTCACTGCAGACCAGCATCTTATCTTGATTCATCGGGCGACTGTCACAAACAGGCAAGTATTCCAGTATTCCAGAAGAAAAGCTGTTACTTTCATTCAACAAAAACAAGCACAAATAAAACTAATAGAGGCCACAGTTTGCCCCATAATGTAAATAAAAAGCTGTCATGTTGACCAATAATAAGTAAACATAACTGTTGTCTATTATTGCCAGTTGTCATCGACTGAAATCAGGTGTCAGTCAGGACCTTTGTGGCTTGTAGGCTGACATAACTGAGCCCTGTCATGCACAGGAGAGCTTCCTTTAGTTTAATGTCCTTATCTTCTTCCTTGTAAGAACATTTCTGTTCAACCAGTTCCTCATCGTCCTCCACTTTACCTTTTTGCCTGTTCTGGTTATGCACTGAACAGCACACTAAAACGATGTGGCATACTGTGCATCAGTTAGGGGGTTGTACAATGATGTCACCCAAAATGGTGGCAGTGAGTGGCCCTTGTCCTCCAGTAACTAGCCTTGTAAGACAATTTGACTGTGAAATGCATCACATACACGAGGGTGCTCCAGGAAATAAGAGTTGGGGCAGCTGACAGGGTCACAAGTACACATCTTCAGGAACTGGTGATCACCGATTGCCTGCATGTTGATCGAATTGCTATTGATGAATTCTGTGATGGTGTGATATGATCTTGGTGCCATGTTTAACAGTTGATAACACCCTAAACCTGGGAAAAGTCAGCTATATTCCTAAGTCTTACTACCTGGCCTGCAGCACTAACCTCATTATGAGAAAACAAAATGAACCAGTGTGATCTTGCTCAGATGGTGTCAGTCACTGTCCTGATTCAATTGTAGGAGCACACGTGAGAGATTCTACACAGGTCACTTGTTGCTCCCTGGAAGAAGCTTATTGCATTGAAGGCCAAAGCAGGTGTTACCTTTACAGCAACTGGAAGAGGATATTCTCTCATGCTTTCAGTTTTCAAATCCAACTCCATCATCCAGCACACTTACTTTACATTGACCTACTACATACAGGATTTGCATCAACATTGCACCTCACTCCTCATCCAAAGAAAGTGGACTCAGGACCAAAGGTCTCTGGCCACCTGTGTTCCCAATGCATTCTGAAGAGCCTTACAACTACTACCACTGCCTGAGCTGCTTCTCAGCCTCCATGGAAGCTTGTTGTATTCCTGGGGTTGCTGCTGAAACTGCTGCTCCTGAATGTGCCTTTGCTTTTGTGGGCAAGGCAGCCACTGCAACCAACATTATATTTCTGGCTGCATCCATGGTTTCTAATGGCAGTCACCTGTGTTTGAAACATAAGGAATAGGACATATTCTTAGTCCAGTATAAGACCTGTGATGCCATTCTGCAGATGATGCCTGCACACTCTTATCAATCCAATGAAACATGCAGCAACCCAACTATGAGGACCATGTATGGAGTTCTAATGGCTGTTTTAACATAGTCTTCTACTTGTAGAGGTGTGACACTGGCTGGCTAAGCAACACAGAAGAGAAATTGTTGAATGTGCTGTAAAGTCTTCCTAAACCAGCCCCATACCAACCACGGAAGTTATCATTGCTTGCACATATGTCTCTCATTGTACTCAGTTCATGTCCCACGTTTGCTTATGTCGTGCAAGTTTTGAATTGGTTATGGTCAGTATCGCCTCTATTAATAAATAGAATCTGCTTCACTGAAATCTCAATGTTCAATTTACAATGGCCAGTGACAATGTGGACATTGCCTGTAACCAGCATTTCAACTTCAAACATTTTTTTCAGATTGAATGCATTTCATATATTCACTGATACAATTGCAATTGAAATGTCACAGATTTTGCAAGTATATGATTAATGCCTTTGCTGCCTTCTCACAGAAGTGGAACCTGTGCTTTTGCCAATCAGTGACTCTTCCTGTTCTGATCATTGGCTCAGGCATTTTCAAGTTGTGAGTTGCTTGTAGCAAACAGCAAATGATGACAGGGTGAAAGTTCCGGGTGGATACCTTCTGCATCAGGCTTGGCCTGGTCACTAGGTGATGTTAAAGTCTATTTTTGTTTTTCTTGTCACAGCCCATTTCTCCAGTGAGCAGACCCCTATGTGGAAACCCACCACACATAATTCATCCTGTGCCCAATATTACATCTTAATAGTGCCTACTGTCGAGGGCATAGTTACGGTCACTGCCAACACTTCCTTCTCTGTAGCCTTCCATGCCCACCCATTCTATACTGTTTTTACCCCCTTTATACCTCAACTTGCCCCTGTCACTGTTCTTGTCCCCATCCCAACAAATACATTTGCTCTTCCCACCTCAGCTTTAAATGCTCCCACCCCCTATTGCCATGGATCATTCGTTCACCTCGTTCCTCCTTTTGACTTGATGGAGAATTACCCCTTCATACGCTTTGCAAATGACAGTTTGGTTGAAAACTCATGCGGTGTCTGGCTGGGTATGTGATTGACATATGCAATGAAATTTCAATTCTGAAGGTTCATCACCAATGATGAGCATGACAAGCAGCCTGGTTTGTATGCATGCTCAACACCTAGTCAATACAACAGTTCTGTGAGTCTTCAGGCTCTGGCTGAAACACCATTGCAACAATAGACGCAGCACAGCAAGGCAATTTGAGTATGCTGTGAATATCCATGTAGTCGCTCAGTGAATGAACATTAAGCAAGCAACACTGAGATAGTTCTTGATCCAATCCATAAGCTGGGGCCCTGTTCATGCATGCAAAACACTCTTGCAATAACACATCAGAGATTGTTGCTGGGTGATCCAAAATGCAGCTCAAGAGCCGAAAGGTCCTGCAAGTGGATCAGAGAGGTGTCATGAGTGTTCTGAGAGATTGGCAGTTGTTGGATGTCAGTGTCTGTGGATGTGGGATGCATGTGGCTGTGCCATGAATTGTGTCCTGAAACCTTGTTGCCGGATGTGCAAGATGGCAAGCTGAAATCACCAGGACATGTCATCATCTAGTTTCTTCAGATGGTAGAATAGGAAGCTACATGTTAATGAGATGAAACTCAATGTTATTGAGGTCTTTGGTGAGCAACAATCCACGATCATAGGCATCTTGCTGCTCTATGGCAGGAACATCATCTCTCTTTGAAAATGTACTAAATTGCTCATGTCAACAAAGGTCTTGCCCCACTTCTGTCACAATTCTCCCACATTTCTGGCCTTAGTCCATATCAATCAGGCAATTAACTTTTGTCCATAGAATTGGAATTACACTCTGGAACCAGAATTTACACAACTGCAAAAACACAAAGTAAACATTATTAGAAATTGTTTGAACATTTTAGAGTTCTGCAGAACTGATATGAATTGGTTTTGAATTGATATTTGCAGCAGAGGAACATACACATGAAGCAAGATTTAAAGTGAAGGAATTAGAAAAGTCCTGTGACGATAACATGAAAGCAAAGGTAAATGATTTATGGATACTTTTGTCTAGTGAAGCAAGAGTCAGATATTGCAGCTTTCTTTTGCATCTTGCTATAAAAAAGGAAGAACTTTTATACTCGGAGATGAATGTACTAGTCATACTGGAATACCATTTTGAAGTAGATGAATATCTCATTTGCAGGTTTAATTGCTTTTCCCTCTGGAACTCTGCTGCTCTCTCTACTGTTTAAGCAGGAGGAAATAACAATGGAGCAGCAGCAGGAGCTGGGCAGCCTAGAAGCTAGAATTTGAGATTGGAAGGGATCAGTGGGCTAGAAGAAAGGACTGAGAAGACTGTTCTGTATTCTCTTCTGTCTTTGTCCGATCCATATCATTCTCAATGTTGGCAGCTGCCTGGGACTTCACTGTCAGTGATATCATGGGCATTACAACAGTATGTGTGGGGATGCCAGCTCTTGAAATTTTGAAGTGTAGTCATTGTTGCAACTGGGTAGGAAGAAGCTGCAAGCTGTTCATGCACAGGAAGATCGTACAGGCTGCAATGTGAAAACATACAAAGGCAGCAGAAAATGGTGTAACACACACACACACCATTTCTCTTCAACTGAAGAGTGTAACTGGACTGGACACTCCCCTTCCCTAGATCCTGTGTTTTCCCCATTCTCCCAGACTCTGCCCCACCTCCTCACCAACCTCTCTCTTTTTAGCTAACTTTTTTCCCTCCAACATCCCATTTTTCCCTCTTCCACCCCCACCCCCCTCATTCTTGTGCTCCTAATTCAGAAATGTTCCCTTTGTAACTTCAGGGGCTTACTTTTATGGTTTTCTTTTGCTCCTTGCTTTCTGACTGATTTAAGGTATTCTCTTTCCAAAATTTAAGCTTGCCAATGCTCACCACAAATTATCAAAGTCAGAGAGAGATTTAGACATAAAAAGGAAACTGCACCAAGAAAAGCTAAGGTATCCATTCATTTAATTGCAAACCTACTTTGAATTTAATATTGGTCACTTATTAACTCTGCATGCTGCGAAAATTTCTAACATTTGTGACAATCTCTATCAAGACTGAAAACTTTAAACAACATCTATGCACTATTGTTCGTTTACCTCAGCATGTTAGAACACAAGTGTATTATGCCACCATATTTGTAGATTTTGTTGGTATTTTAAATTTGCAAAACTAAATGATTAAGTTACTGCTATAAATATGCATCTCTGGAAGTACTTTTGAATTTTATCTCCTATCTTGAAAGTGCCAATTTTTACTTCTGATACCTTATATGAGAATGCAGAAATCTCATTGGAAGTGTCATTTGTTCCATAGTATAATACTGTGCCATGAATGTTACATGAAACACGTAATTTCTGATTTGCCTTCTTATTCCTAGAGCACTGAAAGTCCCAGATAAACTGACTTTTATTTTTGGAGTGAACGTTGAGAAGAGAAACTTGGATGGAATGTTTATTTATAACAACAGCCGTCTAATCAAAATGTATAAGAGAATTGGAGTACAGCTGAATCACATGTTAAGGTGCAGTCTTCTGCAAGAAAATTAATTTCTCTTGAAGTAGTACAAGGGCACTTTCATTTGAACAAATATTTTCAAACAAATTAAGTGAAAGAAAAACTGCTGTTCATAATTATTTGTTCTAGTTGAAAATGGACATATAAAGAAAAAAGTAAATACTTGGTGCTGATTGTTCTAACTGCCAAGCTGCACATGTTCATTGAGGTAGAGTTAGGTCATTCAGAAATATGGCTCTGCAACGTCATTTCACTGAGTGTAGACTGGGCCAAGCATCTCTTTTGTTGGTTGCTTCTGCCTGATCCTGAACTCCCCACTGTCGTGATTGGAATGAGGTCAGCCAGGTGAACCTGGTAGGAAATTAGTTTTTTTTCTATTGTATTAGATTCCCTACAGTGTGGAAACAGGCCCCTCAGCCCAACAAGTCCACACCAATACTCCGAAGAGCAACCCACCCAGACCCATTCCCCTCTGACAAATGCACCTAATACTATGGGCAATTTAGCATGGCCAATTCACCTGACCTGCACATTTTTGGACTATGGAAGGAAACCAGAGCACCCAGAGGAAACCCACGCAGACACGGGGAGAATGTGCAAACTCCACACAGGCAGTCCCCCGAGGCTGGAATCGAACCTGGGACTCTGGTGCTGTGAAGCAGCAGTGCTAACCACTGAGCTACCATGCAGCCCCTGATTGGGGCTGTTAACCTGGTCCAATCAGGGAGCCCTGGCTGACAGATGTAAATGGTAGTGTCAGGGGTTTTGCTCACTGGGGAACAGGTTCTGATCTGACTGGGTCAATAAAGGGTGACAGGGTACTGGCCTTTGTGGAGTTCTTCCAGTGGCAACGAGAGCAAAACATGCCTCTGAAGAGGTTTGCTTGCAACAGTCATCTTTGAGTTTGGATAAACATTTCTGGCATCATGCCGCTATTTGGAAAGCTTGACTCATTCAATCCTGCCATGGAAACTGGGGCCCAGCATGCAGAAAGAATGACATTGAGGCAGAAAATCAATGAGTAATTCTCCTCATCTTGACTTCCTCAAAGCAAAAAGCAATTTATTTCAGGGAATGAAGTTTGGTATTGAAACTGCAGAAATGACTCGACAGGGGTAAGAGACATGGTTAACACAAGGTTGTGTTCCATGACGTACAAAGTTCAGGTAGGAAAGGCAATTCTGAACAAGCACATGGACCACACAAAAGCTGGGACCTCACAGATGGGAAGGAGAAAAACATACCTGTCCCTTCAAAACATTGGCAAGGGTGTCAGAACCCTCGGGTCCTCCCCCTCCATCTAGCATCGAAGAAACCACTGAAGACAAGATGGACACAAGAATTGTCACAGCTGTTGCCACCTAAAGAAGATGAATTTCAGTCGAAACACTTCTGGTGTAAGAGGCGGGCTATGGTCAGGTACACGCTGCCAGTATCCAAAGCAGAGTCTAGAGAACCAGGTTTGCAGATCTGGTGCAAAAACGCTCATTTGGAATGAAGTCAGTTAAGTGAACTTCATAGAAAATGAGTTCCCGAATTGGTTCTGCTTGCTCTAGCCACTGGCTCTGAGCGAGCTGGGTCAGAGTCTTGGACTATGCACACCAAAATAAAGGGTGACTTAGTGACTGGATACTGGCCTTTGTGGAGTTATTTCCACCATTGCAGCCCATTCCTGGCAGTCTGAGTTTTCTTGGTTTAAGATTTGAATTTTAATGGGCATGCTGCACAAGGCATGGTATTGCCATGTGGTAATGCCTCTCAATGGATGATGTAGTTTTTTTCCCTTCTTGTAATTGCTATCAATTGCTAGTTGATCCAGCTGTAGCGCTACAGGTTTACATTTTACCTCATTTCACTGTAAGTTATGCATTTAGATCACAATTTGTCAATGAATACTGAATTTCTGGATAAATTATCTCTAATAGAGACTCCTCACACTCAGAGAATGATCTCTCCTCTTCTATCAGGCAGAAGATACAGAAGCCTGAACACATGCACCAGTACGTTCAGGGACAGCTTCTTCCCGGCCAGTTTTAGACTATTGAATGGACTCTCTCCCCTCAAATAATGCTAATCTTGCTAATGTTGATCTCTCTTCTACACCCTGTCCAATGTTACCTGTATGTCTCTGTCTAAATCTAGTTCTGTACAACCTTGCTTACTGTGATCTACCTATACTGCTTGTAAACAAAGCTTTTCACATACTTTGATACATGAGACAATCAATTAATTATATTAATTCATATGCTTGATTTATAATTTTGAAATCTTCCAGATTGCTTTCAATACCTCCCAGAAGACAGATGCTTATTCTGGTAGACTTCTGGTAAGGTCAGGAGTATTGGTAACTGGGAGGTGGGGTCTGTACCTTGGACAGTTAGAGCTCATATTGTCATCAGGCTTTGCTGAGAACATAGAGAAGTGTGGTACGCTCCTGCTTTGTGCTGCTTCTAAATTCCCAGCTCATCCATGTCCTTGTTGGCTGTTGATACTGTCACCGTGGGCTACTTGATTCTCACTATCCACCCATTCCCTTCTAATTTTTGACTTCAGACACATGAACTGTCTTCAGCCCAATCAGAACCTGAGGAGGAGAAAGAACAACAACACTACCAATGATAGGGCCATAAAACTCAATCTGTCACAGCAGCCAATTCAAATATTGGCACTGCTCATAACTGGTAGGCTAACGTAGAGTTCAGATCAGCAGAGTATGACAGGTTTGATAGTGAGAAAGGATGTTCATTTTTCATGCAGCTTCAGGAGGGAGATTAGGAAACAGATCCTGCTACAGATGAGTCTCATTAGAATCTTGATGAGCAACATACAGGAGAGTGCTATTGGGCATGCCCACCGAGAACTTAGTGTACTGCTGCCATGCCCCACAGCATCATGCCTCTTCTGAGGAGTACAGAGGAGTCCAGCTCCAAATTGACAGAAGGTAATGTACGGCCTACTGCTTTCCCTAATGTGCTGCAGAACCAGAGGCACTGCAATGACAGTGCCCATATCTGATTTATATGAATAAGTCATTGAAACCCCTGACTTCCATGTTAAGGATGTAGCAACACTGTCTGCCAAATATAAGAAATCACCCGAACATTTCAAAATAGTCTCGAGCCATGGTCTCTCTCTCTAACATGTTGCATGACTGATTTGAGTCTGATGGTTGATCTCACAACCTACTCTTTCTCCATCATCGCATATACGTCAATCATCATGCTGCTGCATGAGTTCCTTTCCAGAAGCTGTTTGGCTAGAGAAAAGTGCAGGCATTTCCAACTGCTTGTATGGTGTTTCAGTTTGGTTCAGGCAGACTGTATTACAGGTAAAGAATGTTTTGTGTACAAAAGAATAAAAAAAACCTAGGAACTGATGGTAAAGCCGATATATCACAGTGCTAGAAACGTAGGCAGTTCAACCCATATGGACTCTATGAAAGTACAGCTCAGCTTTTCCTACTCCTTTGACATTCTTTGTAGACCATCAGTCTTGTTTTCTTTAGCTGCTAATCTAATAGATCTGTGCAGGACAATAAAAATTTAAGGGGAATGCTGCCATGCTCCACATACAATAATCAAACAAACTAAACTGACCAGGGCCTTCAGAAGTAAATCATGACTGTAGAAGTGACCACCCATGCCTCCGCACTTGAAAGCAGCTAGCAACATTCTGAATGTCCCAGAGGTACTGATCCAGAGGCCTATTTGCAGGATAACCAATGGCAGAGTGACAGCATGAACTACAGGGTGAAGCAATAGTGATGAATGATGAACTTAACCATCTCAAAAATGTATAATTTCCACGTAGAATGGGAAATTTCCACTCACAATTTTAAAAGGTACAGGAGTTTGCCTTCTTCGCTAACAAAGTATATGATAAGTAAAAAGGGTAATTTGAAATGCAGAGTAAATTCAAGGATAGTTTTCCCTCGAACAGCATGCTTTGGAATGAGATATTTGACAAACTGAAGCCTTGTTGAAAGCTCAACAATCTTTTTTTTTGCTAAATCAGCATCAAAATGTAAGGCTTACAAAGAGGCATCATTTTGCATTTGCCAACTTCTGGCAAAACAAGAAATCCAAGAGGGATGGCAAAATAATTCAACAAGAATGACACTTTATTCAAAGGTTTAAACAACAAAGAAGAAATAATAACTGCAATCTTGAGTTTATCATTTTGTGCTTCCACTGTAGCATGACAAATGGGATCTTTATCCAAAGATCTCGTTCACCAACTACACTGAGACCTGAAGGACTATGAATGTTTCTCACTGCAGTTCAATGAATCTATCAGAATGACGAATGCACATTTTGCATCTGAAAGAGAGAACAGGGGGTGAGGATACCTGCTGCAGAACACTCCAGAGACTGGTTTTCATCACAACTTATGGTACACCAGCCATGCTCAACACAAATGCAGACTTTTTGAATTTTCTAGAAATTATCCTGATTTTCCCCTTTTCATTTTTTCTAATACCAGTGCATAATCCACCAGTAAAAAATGAGGTCTGCAGATGCTGGAGATCACAGCTGACAATGTGTTGCTGGTCAAAGCACAGCAGGCCAGGCAGCATCTCAGAAATAGGGAATTCGACGTTTCGAGCATAAGCCCTTCATCAGGAATGAGAGAGAGTAGCCAAGCAGGCTAAGATAAAAGGTAGGGAGGAGGGACTTGGGGGAGGGGCGATGGAGGTGGGATAGGTGGAAGGAGGTCAAGGTGAGGGTGATAGGCCGGAGTGGGGTGGGGGCGGAGAGGTCAGTAAGGAGATTGCAGGTTAGGAGGGCGGTGCTGAGTTGAGGGAACCGACTGAGACAAGGTGGGGGGAGGGGAAATGAGGAAACTGGAGAAATCTGAATTCATGCCTTGTGGTTGGAGGGTTCCCAGGCGGAAGATGAGGCGCTCCTCCTCCAGCCGTCGTGTTGTTATGTTCTGCCGGTGGAGGAGTCCAAGGACCTGCATGTCCTCGGTGGAGTGGGAGGGAGAGTTAAAGTGTTGAGCCACGGGGTGGTTGGGTTGGTTGGTCCGGGCGGCCCAGAGGTGTTCTCTGAAGCGTTCTGCAAGTAAGCGGCCTGTCTCCCCAATATAGAGGAGGCCACATCGGGTGCAGCGGATGCAATAGATGATGTGTGTGGAGGTACAGGTGAACTTGTGGCGGATATGGAAGGATCCCTTGGGGCCTTGGAGGGAAGTGAGTGTGGAGGTGTGGGCGCAAGTTTTACATTTCCTGCGGTTGCAGGGGAAAGTGCCGGGGGTGGAGGTTGGGTTGGTGGGGGGTGTGGATCTGACGAGGGAGTCACGAAGGGAGTGGTCCTTGCGGAACGCTGATAGGGGAGGGGAGGGAAATATATCCTTGGTGGTGGGGTCCGTTTGGAGGTGGCGGAAATGACGGCGGATGATACGTTGTATGCGGAGGTTGGTGGGGTGGTAGGTGAGAACCAGTGGGGTTCTGTCTTGGTGGCGGTTGGAGGAGCGGGGCTCAAGGGCGGAGGAGCGGGAAGTGGAGGAGATGCGGTGGAGGGCATCGTCGATCACGTCTGGGGGGAATCTGCGGTCCTTGAAGAAGGAGGCCATCTGGGCTGTGCAGTGTTGGAACTGGTCCTCCTGGGAGCAGATGCGGCGGAGACGAAGGAATTGGGAATATGGGATGGAGTTTTTACAGGGGGCAGGGTGGGAGGAGGTGTAGTCCAGGTAGCTGTGGGAGTCAGTCGGTTTATAGTAGATGTCTGTGTTGAGTCGGTCGCCCGAGATAGAGATGGAAAGGTCTAGGAAGGGGAGGGAGGAGTCTGAGACACCCAGATATGTCGATGACACGTTTGTAATCATCAAAAACACGGAAATAGAAAAAACACACCAGATCATCAACGCCACACTCACAGGAATCCGATTCATGAGAGAAGAAGAAAAGGATAGCCAACTCCCATTCCTAGACGTGATAGTACAGAGAACACCGAACGGAGAATTCACCACAAGGGTACACAGGAAAACAACACACACAGACCATGTCCTAAACTATGAAAGTAACCACCCCAACACACACAAACGAAGCTGCATCAGGACACTATTCAAAAGAGCCACAACACACTGCAGTACACCAGAACTGCAAAAAGAGGAAGAGGAACACCTATACAAGGTATTCGCCAAAAACGGATACCCACGCAACTTTATCAACAGATGCCTAAGAGACAGACCACGGAACGAGGACATGACACAACCAAAAGGACCAGCCACACTACCATACATCAGGAGCGTTTCAGAACTGACAGCCAGACTACTGCGACCCTTAGGACTCATAACGGCACACAAACCAACAGCCACGCTCAGACAACAACTCACTAGAACAAAGGACCCGATACCCAATATGAGCAAAACTAATGTAGTTTACAAAATATCGTGCAAGGACTGCACAAAACACTATATAGGACAAACAGGAAGACAGCTAACAATCCGCATACATGAACATCAACTAGCCACGAAACGACACGACCAGCTATCCCTAGTAGCCACACACGCAGACAACAAGCAACATGAATTCGACTGGGAAAACACTACTATCGTAGGGCAAGCCAGACAGAGAACAGCCAGGGAATTCCTAGAGGCATGGCATTCATCCACAAACTCCATCAACAAACACATCGACCTGGACCCAATATACCAACCACTACAGCGGACAGCTGAAACTGACACCCGGAAGCGGCAAGGACAGACCACTATAAATACCGGAAGAAACATCAAAGAAGCACTTCGCAGGAGGCTCCAGAGCAATGATGATGTCGTCTAGCCAGGGGATGAAACGTTTGCAACAAGAACTTCCAGCTCGGCGAACAGAACCACATCAAGTTTGGGTAGTTTACAGAAATAATGTCAAAACTGAGCAGGTTGAAATGGGAACACAGGGAAAGGACTGATACTTGACATTAAAGATCAGTGCTGTGAATGTATTCAAATTGAAACAGAGTTTGTGGTCCTCTCAATTTTACAAAAATGTTGCAACACTGATTTTCTTTTCTAGCACATCATCCAGACTCAAAACTAAAGAAAAATTCTGCATATTTCTTCCTGAGAAAGCTAGCAGGTGATTTCAAGAATTAGACATAATTAAACAAATTGCCATCAGATACATTTTTTTCAAGTAGATGTAGATTAGCTACTAAATTCTATTAGGTATCTGATTTACAAAGAAATGGAATTTATATGGAGATAATTACAATGCAAAATTATATTGAGATCAAAGGCCTGTGATTTTTGTGGATTTGTCATCTTGTGCTTTTAAAGTGAAAACATACTTTGAGCCCACATATACCAGACAGCATTCTCCCAAATGAAGATAACAAAATCTAAGTATCTCAGCCATTTGATGGACTGTACATAGCTAGAAGACTCAAACTACAACCCAAACTTCTAAACACTGACAGATAATGTCCAGTCACAGATGTAACACTGGGACTTGGCGAGTGGCAAACAAAACTAATAATTATATTAATAATTTGTTTCATGTTTATATAGCACAAACAATAAAATGGCTGTTCGATACTTTCTTACGGTCTTGTGTTATCCTTAAATTCAGAAAGTGATGGTGCACCTGAAATAGTTAGAGAACACGTCTCTAGAGTACCTCAGAGATTTTGTAATAGCAGAGGTTATTAAAAATTACCTTCGTTACATGTTGGGTGTCTAGCCCTTTAATTAGTACCGATGCTAAACCTTTCTTGCAATTGCACACTTGATCTTTGATAAATGATAACCCAAATATGTCCAGTGGAACTCTGTAGTCCAAAGTTGCAACAGCTGGTTTGAACTGAGCTATGTTATGATAGCACCACTGCAACTGCTTCTGACACAAGCAGCAGAGGCTTGTGAGAGTGCTCTTCTCAACATGATATTCCATGTGGTGTTGCTGTAAGTAGTTGGTGAGGTAAATAGATTTTGTTTCTGTAGTACCATCTTCAGCAACTTTACCGATCTGAATATCATGAAATTAGTTCTTGGATTATGAAATGACTATGCTGGTCAGGCAACCTAATAGTCTTCTATTTCACAATATGCTTAATTCACATGTTGATAAATTTGCAGCAGAAGATGCAATCTGTTTGTTATTCACTGTGAATTTATATTCTTAGGGCTTGTCGCGGTGTTGTGGGTGTTGTCGATGTACCCAGTGTGATGATGGAGCCCACTCATAATAAGCAAGACTTTGCAGATGCCAAAGAATACTCCAGTTTGCTTCGCATTATGGGTCAATTTCTGTATCAGTATTGGAAGGATCTTGGCATTGGTAAGAAAAAGATGTAGTTTATTGTGATTTGTAAAATAAACGCTTCTAGTGTGAGCTGTGTATTATATGCCTGAAGTAGATACATGCCTTCATTCTCACTGTTCTGTGCATGGGCTTTGTATGAGATGATATACAAGGATTTGAACCATACAATTGGATTAATTACTTCAATTACAAGTCAGTGATTGGGTGAAGTTGGTTTTTCTGCTCGCAAAGCATATCAGTGTCAAAGAAAAAAGTAAAACGCAGTGGAGCAAATGAATAATATGTTTAGATATTTAGAAAAAGCTTCAAATTATTATAGTCAGACAACTCAATTGTTATTGAATAGTTCGGTACTTAAATTAAATAGCCATCCAGCAAGTCTTTTCTGAGTCCTTTTGTGTACCACAACATCCTTCCAATAGGAAGGAGGCCAAAATTGCATGCAATATTCTAAAAGTGGCCTAACCAACATCCTGTACGGCCGCATCACAACCTCCCAACTCCTATACTCAATGCTCTGACCAATAAAGGAAAACATACCAAATGCTGCCTTCACTATCCTATCTACCTGCGACTCTACTTTCAAAGAGCTATGAACCTGCAATCCAATGTCTCTTTAAATATACTCAATGAACTGGCCTCCACAGCCTTCTGTGCCAATGAATTTTATAGATTCACTACTCTCTGGCAGAAGAAGTTTCTCTTTATCTCAGTTCTAAAAGATTTACTCTGAGGCTGTGCCCTTGGGTCCTAGACTCTCCTACCAATGAAAACATCTTCCCGACATTTACTTTGTTCAGGCCATTCAGTATTCTGTTTGTTTCAATTAGATCCCCCAACACATCCTTCTCAACTCCATTCAGTATAGGTTCTGGACTAGTGGTGCTGGAAGAGCACAGCAGTTTAGGCAGCATTAAGGAGCAGCGAAATCGACATTTTGGGCAAAAGCCCTTAATCAGGAATAAAGGCAGAGAGCCTGAAGCGTGGAGAGATAAGCTAGAGGAGGGTGGGGGTGGGGAGAAAGTAGCATAAAGTACAATAGGTGAGTGGGGGAGGGGATGAAGGTGATAGGTCAGGGAGGAGAGGATGGAGTGAATAGGTGGAAAAGGAGATCGGCAGGTAGGACAACTCCGGACAAGTCATGGGGACAGTGCTGAGCTGGAAGTTTGGAACTAGGGTGAGGTGAGGGAAGGAGAAATGAGGAAATTATTGAAGTCCACATTGATGCCCTGGGGTTGAAGTGTTAGAGGCGGAAGATGAGGCATTCTTCCTCCAGGTGTCTGGTGGCGAGGGAGCGGCGGTGAAGGAGGCCCAGGATCTCCATGTCCTCGGCAGAGTGGGAAGGGGAGTTGAAATGTTGGGCCACGGGGCGGTGTGGTTGATTGGTGCAGATGTCCCAGAGATGTTCCCTAAAGCGCTCTGCTAGGAGGCGCCCAGTCTCCCCAATGTAGAGGAGACCACATCGGGAGCAACGGATACAATAAATGATATTAGTGGATGTGCAGGTAAAACTTTGATGGATGTGGAAGGCTCCTTTAGGGCCTTGGATAGAGGTGAGGGAGGAGGTGTGGGCCCAGGTTTTACAGTTCCTGCGGTGGCAGGGGAAGGTGCCAGGATGGGAGGGTGGGTTGTAGGGGACCGTGGACCTGACCAAGTAGTCACGGAGGGAACGGTCTTTGTGGAAGGCGGAAAGGGATAGGGAGGGAAATATATCCCTGATGGTGGGATCTTTTTGGAGGTGGCGGAAATGTCGGCGGATGATTTGGTTTATGCGAAGGTTGGTAGGGTGGAAGGTGAGCACCCTACGGTTACGGTTGGAGGGGTGGAGTCTGAGGGCGGAGTTGCGGGATGTGGACGAGATACGTTGGAGGGCATCTTTAACCACGTGGGAAGGGAAATTGCAGTCTCTAAAGAAGGAGGCCATCTGGTGTGTTCTGTGGTGGAACTGGTCCTCCTGGGAGGAGATACACCTATCCACTCCACTCTCTCCTCCCTGACCTATTGCCTTCATCCCCTCCCCCACTCACCTATTGTACTCTATGCTACTTTCTCCCCACCCCCACCCTCCTCTAGCTTATCTCTCCACGCTTCAGGCTCTCTGACTTTATTCCTGATGAATGGTTTTTGCCCAAAACGTCAATTTCGCTGCTCCTGAACTGCTGTGCTATTCCAGCACCACTAATCCAGAATCTGGTTTCCAGCATCTGCAGTCATTGTTTTTACCTCCATTCAGTATAGACCCAGAGTTCTCACTGGATACCACAAAATATTATGGGCCTTGACAACAGTGCAGCAATAGTTTTCCTTTTATTTGTTCCAGGCATGTCACTGGCCGTGATAGCATTTATTGTCCATTACGAAGTGTACTTGAGAAGTTGATGGCCAGCTGCTTTCGTGAACCACTACATTTGGTATAGGTACACCAACAATGCTGTTGGGGAGGGAGTTCCAGGATTTTAACACAGTAACATTGGGGGAACAGTGATATATTTTCAAGCCAGGACTGTGAGTGGTTTGGAGGGGAATTTGCCAGAGGTGGTATTTTCATGTTTCTGTTGCCCTGTCCTTTTTGATGGTGATGTTGTGGGTTTGGAAGCTGTTGTCCAAGGATGTTTGAATTTCTATAGTGCATCTTGTAAAAGTTGCATTCTGCTGCTGCCACTGTGTGTCGATGGTGAAAGGGATATTTAAGAATATGATGACAATCATGGGCTACTTTATCTAGATGATGTCTGTGGTGTTAAAGATGCAGTAGTTAGAGATGATCTTGGTTAAGGAGATCAGAATGTAGAATGGGTTTGGATGGAGATGATGAATAATACCAGGAAAGACATAACATTGGGAGTGGTCTGCAGGCTCCCTAACTGTGACCACAACCTAGGACAAAATATTGAACCCTTGTCTTCAGGATAAAAAATTCCAGTCATGTAAATCAAGAGTTGGAAGACAAGGGGGTACTGTGGAAATTACTCTTGTGAGGAAAGCAAATTGAGCTTAGGGCTGATAAATCTTTGGGTCCAGGTGCAGATTATCCAAGGACCTTCAAAGAGTTGCTAATGATTTCACAATATTTCCTAGGTTCCAGAATTGTTCAATTTGACTGGAAAGTAATAAATCTAAGCCCTCTATTCAGGAAGGGAGGGAGACAGAAAATAGAAAACAATTGCCTAGTTATTTAATGTCCTTTGCAGGAAGGTAATAGAATCAGTTATAAGTAGATTACAGCTGCTCAGTTAGATAAACTTAACGTAATCAGGAGTCACATGGATTTAGCACAGAGAAATAATGTTTAATCAACTAACTGTAGTTCTGTGAAGGAATAACATATACTGAAGATAAAAGAGAGCCGGGGCATACTGTACATTGATTTCTGGAAGCAATACAAATGCATTGTATGATGTAATGTGAACTGGGAAAATGGAAGTTTGGACAACTGTATTGCAGAAAATGAACCAGTTTTGTTTTATGACTTGAAAGTAGAATTGTGTGGTGTTCATACATTGATTATGGAAGGACATATGACTTTTGGAGAGGTTGATTGCACTTTCATGAGACTTTCTGTCTCTATGAACAGGGAAAAAAAGAGAACTTGCCCTGGAATTGAGTTTTGTTGCACAACAGAGAGAGCAGTTGCACACAGATCTCCAATATCCTGCAATACAAGGAAGCTGACTTGCCCCTTCACCCTCTGCCCTCCCCCCTTGCCTTTCCGTCATCTCTGTGAATGGAAGAAAACCACCAACAGTAGAAATGCTGGAGATCACAGTGAGTCAGGGCACATCCATGCTAACGTTTTGAGTCCAGATGACTCTTCTTCAGAGCTGATATGAAGTGTGGAGGGGACAGTATTTATGCAATAGTTAGGTGGGGAGAGAGGGTGCTGGGAGTATTGAAATGCCGGGGAGAAAGGTGTTGATAGAGCAGACTAAGTGATTAGAGTGTGAGAAGGACAGAACAATGGTGTGTCGAACTGCCAGACTGGAAACAACAGATGGTTCTACTGGAGTTCCTCCACTTTCTTTCTCCCCCAGCACTCCACCCTCCACTATTGCATAAATGTTGTCTCCTCCACACTTCACATCAGCTCTGATGAAGAGTCATCTAGACTCAAAACGTTAGCTTGCTCTGTCTGCATGGATGCTGCCTGACCTGCTGTGATCTCCAGCATTTGTTTTCAGCACAGATTCCAGCATCCACAGTAATTTGCTTCCAAAAGGAAGTACTTCTGACTTGAGTAAAAACCCAGGTCCAACAGTCTGTCAACTGAATTGAGGATCACTCTGATCACTAGCACTGTAACATCATTGTCAGAAACTAAAAAAAAACTGTGATTATTCCATGCCTGTGGTTTGGACTCTTGATTAACAGAATTTGTTCCTTTTACCTGCATTTACCACTTACAGCATGGTTTTACATTTATATGGCATTGTTGATTTTCAGGGGGGGTCGTGATCACAGTTACCTAATATAGGCAGTCAACAAGTTGAGTAATATTCTGATAATTTGAGTTTAAGAAGTAGCAGTTTAGATATGATGCGTTATTTAATTAGATAAAGAAAGTATACAACCTTGAAAATTGAGGATGGTTCACTCGTACCAGAAGACAGACTGTCAGCACAGAAGGTTTTGGTCTCGTTAAAGTTGAGCATCCTACTTTGTAGATGATGTGTTAGGGAACCTTTCCCTGAGTCTTTCTCTTCTCTTCTGGTTTGTCTTCCATCTACTGATGAGGACAGCTCAATGAAGACTAATCTCCAGAAATGTCCAATGAAAAATTTCAACAAGGTCTGCTTGAGATCTTCCCTCGGCCCCTGAGCACTTATTGTTCTATCATAGATCTGCGGTAGGTAACTTACACTCTGTCAATCAGTTGTCTGAGCCTTTCTGGTCATGGGATAGCCACTCATGATGTAAGTAATTGTTGTCCCCTTGCCCAACTTTGAAGGAAGGTTAGTTTACCATTCTTTCTAAGAGCAAATACTACCTATTTTTGAAAATAACACTCCTACTATGGGTTGTATTTCGTGCCATATAAATTGTTGATGTTAGTTCAGTGGAAATTATGCCAACCGTGGTCGATGTAATTCTTTGTTTTCAAATGTTAGAACTCTGGAAAGTTTAGTACTGCCGTAATCACTGCTACATTAAATCTCCATGCTGCACAATAAATACTAGGAACATTCAGTTTTTTAAGGAATCCCAGTATTAACTGAACATCTGTGTCATTCTGACATTTCATGTGCTTTCAGCCCAAATGGGAGTTGTAAAATTTTGGAATGAGTTTGGATATTTGTCAACAAACTGGAACTTGTCACCTTCCAATGCACTTCAGTACAAGAGGAAACGTGCCATTGAGATTCCAGTTATAATGCAGTGTGGTAAGTTCCACTTATTTGTGAATTACTAGCACAGTAAAGAAATGTATTTTCTAAGTAGCATTTTATTTTATAGGTAAACATCAGGAACAGATTAATCAAAACTGTATAAAACAAACAAATGGTAATGTGTTAAACATAAAGTCAGGGTTAAATTTAATTGAGGTCTGGCTGGAAACTGATTTAACTGAAGTGTCTTGAAAGTTTGGGAGAGAACACTGAAGTTGAGCAGAAAGATACATTTCTGAACTTCAGTATTTTTTAAAGATGGATTTAAAATACTAGTTTTCACCGTTGAGGCACTAGAATTATTAATGGCGTAATTCAAAAAAAATGTTACAGAGAATATCAACATTTAACACTTTTTGGATGACATTCAGGGCTTGGAACATTATGTCCAATACAGTAGTGAATACCGATTAAGTAGTTGCTTACAAAAACATATTGGCTAAATATTTCAAGGAAAAATATAGCATGTGTATGGGGAAAGAATAGGGAAGCAAAACTAATTGGATTGGAAGTGCTGGCATAGAATCAATGAGCCAAATGGCCAACTTCTATTAGCAAGTTTTGAGAAGGTTTGTAGCTCTGGTTGAGGTTCTGGATGTAGGTTTGCTCAATGAGCTGGAAAGTTCCTTTTCAGACATTTCGTCACCATACTAGATAACATCATCAGTGAACCTCTGGATGAAGCACTGGTGGCATGGCCGGCTTGCTATTTATGTGTTTTGGTTTCCAAATACAGGATGCAGAGCTGGGCTGAGAAAAGGCAGATGGAGTTCAACCTGGATAAATGCAAAGCGATGCATTTTGGAAGGTCAAACTTGAATGCTGAATATAGGATTAAAGACAGGATTCTTGGAAGTGTGGAGGAACAGAGGGATCTTGGTATGCAACTACATAGATCCCTCAAAGTTGCAATCAAAGTGGATAGGGATGTTAAGAAAGCATATGATGTTTTGGCTTTCATTAACAGGGGGATCAAGTTTAAGACCCACAACATTTTGCTACAGTTCTACAAGTCCCTGGTGAGACCACACTTGGAATATTGTGTCCAGTTCTGGTCACCCTACTATAGGAAAGATACAGAAACTTTGGAGAGGGTGCAAAGAAGGTTTACCAGAATGCTGCCTGGACTGGAGGGCTTTCCTTATGAAGAGAGGTTGAATAAGCTTGGACTTTTCTCTCTGGAGCGAAGGAGGAAGAGAGGAGACCTGATCGAGGTGTACAAGATAATGAGAAGAATGAATAGAGTCAATAGCCAGAGACTTTTCCTCAGGGCACGATTGACTGGTATGAGAATTAAGATATTAGGAGAAAGGTATAGAGGCGACGTCAGAGGAAGGTCCTTTACACGAGAGCTGTGAATGCATGGAATGTGCTGCCAGCTAAGATGGTGGAAGCGAAGTCATTGGGGACATTTAAGTGACTGCTGGACATGCACATGGATAGCAGTGAGTTGAGAGATGCGTATGTTAAGTTATTTTATTTTACATTAGGATTAACCTTCGGCACAACATCGTGGGCCAAAGGGCCTATTCTGTACTATACGTTTCTATGTGTCGATGTTTCCTTGGGTTGGTGATGTCATTTCCTGTGGCTATGGCATGTCCTGTTCCTTTTCTCAGGGGTGGTAAATGGGATCTAAGTCACTGTGTTTGTTGATAGAGTTCCGATTGGAATACCATGCTACTAGGAATTCTCGTGCGTGTCTCTGTTTGGCATGTCCTAGGATAGATGTGTTGTCCCAGTCAAAATGGTGTTCTTCCTCGTCTGCAAGAAGGGTTACTAGTGAGAATGGGTCATGTCGTTTTGTGGCTAGTTGATGTTCATGTATGTCCAATGTAGTTTTTGTTATAGTTCTTGCAAGGTATTTTGTAAATGACATTAGTTTTGCTTGTTGCCTGTATAGGGTCTTTCAAGTTCATTAGCTCCTGTTTTAGTGCGTTGGTGAGTTTGTGGGCTTTCATGATGCCAAGAGGTCGGAGTAGTCTGGCAGTCATTTCTGAGACTACTTAGACCTCTTGGCATCATGGTAGCCCACAAACCCACCAACACACTAAAACAGGAGCTAATGAACTTGAAAGACCCTATACAGGCAACAAGCAAAACTAATGTCATTTACAAAATACCTTGCAAGAACTGTAACAAAAACTACACTGAATAAACAGGCAGAAAACTAGCCGCCAGGATACATGAACATCAACTAACCACAAAAAGACATGACCCACTCTCACTAGTATCCTTACATGCAGATGAGGAAGGACACCACTTCAACTGGGACAACACATCCATCCTTGGACAAGCCAAACAGAGACATGCACAAGAATTCCTAGAAGCATGGAATTCCAATCGGAATCTATTATCAAACACATTGACTTGGATCCCATTTACCACCCCTGAAAAAACAAACAGGAAATTACACCACCACAGGAAATGACATCACCAACCCAAGGAACCTAAACACATAAATAGAAAGTGGGTCAAAGCACAAGTGTTTCATCCTGAGGCTCGCTGATGATATTACCTAGTGTGATGATGAAACATCTGAAAACGAACCTTCCAGCTCAGTGAACAAACCTACATCAAGGCCTACCTCTGTGCTAGACTGTATGGTTCAATAATGTAATCATGTTTACTGAAAAAGCCTGTGGTTCAAAGTATTAGCATTAAAAAGGGACACTCAGTGAGGATTTGGTGTTTGAGAATTGTCCCTGAGAATTAAAACATTAGAAAGGAGGGGTAAAGTAAAAGGAAATTGGGGGAATCCAAGATGGCGGCGATCTGAGAAGAGCACACTGCAGAGCTCTGCGTCACAGCACAAGCAGGAAGATCCTTTAACCCATCCAACCCAGGCCACCGTGATATCTTGGGACTCCGGAAAGATTGTGGAGTTCCAAGAAACTTCTAAAAATTAACTTTATTTTCAGCCGCTCTGAGATGCCTAAAAAGGGAGGAGGAGCATCCAAGGCCGGGTCTGCAGTTCAGCCTGCAGCAGCCTTGGAGTCAATTACTTTCCAAGCCCTGGTGAACCAGCTCTCGGAATCTCACATGATGCTGGGGAAACAGATTGAAGAGAAGCTGACTCCAATCTCTCTCATGCTGCAGAAGCATGAGCAGCAGCTGGGAGACCTGGAGAAGAGGACGGATGAGGTTGAAGCTAATGCCGGTTCATCCAAGGATAGGATCCAAGCCCTGGAGATGCAGGTCCGTAATTTGCGTGACCGAGTGGATGATCTTGAGAACAGGGGCAGGAGAAAAAACATTCGGACCATCGGTCTGCTTGAGGGTAAGGAAGGTGAGCGGCCTGCGTAATTTGTTGAGGATTGGCTGCCAAAATTCCTTGACTTAGAGGCTGGCATGAGAGGATTGAAGATAGAGAGGGCTCACCAAGTCGCAGCGCGGAGATCGGGTCTGGGTCAACGTCCTTGTCCTCTCCTGGTGCGTTTCCATCATTACCGGAATAAGGAGAGAGTCATGGAGGCTTCCAGAGTCCAGGGGAAGGATCAGAAGGCCCTAATCTATGAGGGCTCTAAGATCATGTTTTTTCAGGACTTCTCAGCAGCGGTGATCCAGAAATGAAAATCTTACAATGGTTTCAAGAGAAGACTGAGGGAGCTTGGAATTCAGTACTCCCTGAGGTATCCGGCAGTACTTTGGATCACCTTAGATAGATCCATACATCTCTTTGACATATCAGAGAAGGCAAGAGACTTTGTGGACAAACTAACCTAATTTGAACAATTGTAGTATGCATAAATAGTGTTGTTTGGGTATGTGTTTATCATTCTGTAAAAGAAACTGAGGAAGTCCAGTTAGAGCTTTATCTTTGTTTTCCTCTATTGATAATAATTGGTTTAAACTATGTCTGGCAGTGGTTGAGATGTATATTTTCAATTTCTAAGTTAGGATATACCAAAGGATGGGTAGGGTATTTATTCCCCCTTTTTTTTAAAGAAATTTTTTTTTTAATTCATATTGATATTCTATGGGGTGTTTATTCTTTTCTGCTTGTGATTGTAGTGTGGCTCGAGCTGGGAGAAGTGAAGGTGGTTGGGATAGTTAGCTACCTACTTATGGGCAGTTTGGGATAGGTAGTTGCTCCCTCTGGGCAGGGGGTAAGTTCCCTATTCACCGATGTTGGCGCTTCATATGTTGGTTTGTTTTTTGGTTTTTGTTGTATTTTATTCTCAGTAGTTTTGTGGGGTGGTTAAATGTAGTGGTTATGTAGTTTTTATATTTGGTGGATCATCTGACACTAAGGCTCAGCAGTTTGTGGTTCGGGTTCCTCCTCTCTGGAATTTAAATGTTATTGCAGAAGATTATGGCTAATGATTTGATTAAATGGAATATCAAGGGAAATCACTCACCAATTAAGAGGAAGGAGGTACTCTTGAGTCTTAGAAAGGAGAAGATGGATATTGCTTTGTTACAGGAGATACATTTGGATGGCAAGAAGCATCTGACATTACAGCAGAATAGCTTTGACCGAGTTTATTTTTCATCATTTAATACCAGTAGTGGGGAGTGGCTATACTGGTTCGGAAAAATCTCCCATTTAAATTGTTGGAGTGTGTTAAAGACATACACGGGAGGTTTGTAAATGGGGAAGAATACAATGTTTTAAAATTTTATTGTCCCACCCAGCTCATCCCCTTAAATTTTTGGTAGATGCTTTTTCTAAACTGATAAGTCTTGAGTCCCGGCACATCATTATAGGGAGGTATTTTAACTGTCTCATGGATCCCACAGTAGACAGGTTTCCCAAAGATTACTCAATACCCTCCGTACAAACTAAAGTTAGTGGGTCTGTGTGGGGAATTAGGGTTGGTGGACATCTGGAGGTGTCTGCACCCTAGAGGTAGGGATTTTATGTTTTTCTCCAATCTGCATACAATGTCACACAAGGACTCCAAAAAGATTAATGTGGCATTCCAGAGATTTTACTCTAAGTTATACCAATCTGAGGGTTATGAGGAGGGGCAGGCCAAAATGGAATCCTTTTTTAGAGATCTGAAGCTCCTGAATGTGACTTCCGAACAACAGACCTTTCTCAATGCCTTGTTATCAGAGAAAGAAGTGCAGGAAGATGTGAGGCAGCTTCAGAGTGGAAAGGCACCCGGCCCTGACGGACTTCCCAGTGAATTCTATAAGGAATTTATTAAGTATACTGTCAGGCCCGATGCTCAATATATTTAATGATTCATACAGTCATAATTGTCTCCCACCATCTCTGAGAGAGGCCAATATTTCACTTATCCTTGAAAAAGGGAAGGACCTGGAAGACTGTGCTTTGTACAGGCCCATCTCACTCTTAAATCTGGGCTTTAAAATCCTTTCACATTAAGGCTGGAGACTGTGTTACCTTCTATTATTAAAGAGGATCACATGTGCTTTATAAAGGGTCGCAGATCCTCCAATAATGTTAGGAGGTTGCTTAATGTAATTCAAGCATGCCAACAGCAATCAATACAGGGATTGGCGATTTCTTTAAATGCAGAGAAGGCATTTGACCGAATTGAGTGGCTGTAACTTTCCTATACTCTCGAGCGGTTTGGTTTGGGCGAAGTCTTCATAAAATGGGTAAAGGTTCTCTACAGTGTACCTCTCGTGGCGGTCATCACCTACGGGGTACGATCAAGCAACCTCAATATTTTTAGGGGCAGCAGGCAGGGCTGTCCCCTTTCGCCATTGCTTTTTACATTGGTGATTGAACTGTAAGCAGAGGCCATCGTGGGGATGCCAATATATCAGCTCCAGAAGTGGGGTCAAAATTACATAAGATTTTGTTGAGGTCCTAATTTTTTTGTCAAATCCAGCAGTTTCAGTGCCTCGCCTGATACAATGTATTCGCGCGTTGGCACTTTTTCGGGGTACATGATTAATTTTGCTAATTCAGAGGCTATGCCTATGGGTGGTCTTACAAAGGAGCTAGCTCTTGAGGGAGAATATAGATTTCCATTTAGGTGGTCACAAGGAGGCTTTGTGTCTTTACTCCGGTTCAGGATTGGCTGTTCAAAGCCAATTTTATTCAATTATTTGGAAAAGTTAAACAAGATCTTCAAAGATGGGAGGCACTTCCAGTCTCGTGGTTAGGTCGAATAGCGCTTATTAAGATGAATATTCTCCCTTGTTTACTATACCCTGTATGGATGCTCCCCCTTATTTTCAATAAGCAAACATTCAGGAGGCTAAACAGCTGGTTCAGCTCCTTTATTTGGCATCGTAAGCGACCCCTCATTAAATTAGTCAAACTGCAACTGCCTCACAGACTGGGGGGGAGTGGACCTTCCAGACATTAAAAGCTACCAACTAAGCTTGATTTTGTCCTGTGTAAGTGATTGGGTTTGTGGAGATCCTCTTTCAATATGGCTAGATATTGAAGCTTCCCAGGCAAGGTGCCCCCTTACCAGTTTGCTGTTTTTGGATGAGATGAGGACAGTTAGGGAATATTGCTATAACCCAATCGTCATCAATACTGTTAAAGCATGGAGGGCAATTCGGCAGAGGATAGGCAATATTGACAAAACACCTTTGCTTACACCTTTAGTGGGTATGCCGGGTTTTCAACCGAGTATGATAGATTCAGGATTTAAACGTTTGGCAGTTAGGGGTGTGTCGTGCATGGGTGATTTATTTGAGGGAAACGTCATGATGTCCTTCGATCAGTTAGTACGGAAGTACGAGTTATCTAATAGAAACCCCTTTAGTTTTTTTCAAGTTAGGGATTTTACCAAAAAAAACCACAGTTTTGACTGATCCTTGCAAGTCCGATATAGAGAGCGGGGTGCTAAGGGCTAAGAGTACACTCTCTGTCACTACTTTATATCATCAGTTGGGGGGTGCCCCCTCAGATGAGTGATCGACACTGCAGAATGTTGGAGAGAGAGCTTGGTGTTGAGGTCTCCTCAGAAGCGTGGGAGGATATTTGGGAGAATGCAAGGAAGATATCAATTTGCAATGGGACCCATGCTTCACAGTTGGAGATTCTCCACAGGGTCCACTTGGCTCCGGACCGTTTGTCAACATTTAAACCAGGGGTATCTTCAGCAAGGTCTGCACGGGCACTCTTACCCATTGTCTCTGGTCTTGTGGTAGGCTTCAAACATATTGGAGTGCTGTGGCAGGCGCAATGGAGAGGATTTTGGGTGTAGGGGTTGAGAAGGACCCTATCTCTCTCCTTTTGGGCCTGCCCACTGTATTTCCTGCAGACCTGCATAAGAAAAAACTTTTCATTATTCTCACGTTCTTTGCAAGAAAGAATATCTTACTAGGTTGGATATCTGAACCCCCACCACCACCCCCGCCGCCCCAGGCCTGTCGGGTTGGCGTAAGATTGTTATGGAGCATATCCCCCTGGATTTTCTCACACATATGGAACACCACAAAACTGAGAACTTTTGCAAGACATGGCAGCTCTTTTTGGAATACCTTGACACAGGTTTATCTGCCGCACTAACAAGGGCTTTTATATAGCTGCAACAAGTCCAATATCCAGGGAGGAGAGACTGTGAATGTATGAGCATTTTATTTGGCAGGGCTGAGTTATTACTATTTATCTGTTTGTTTTGGTTATTTATTTAGTTAAATAGCCAGTTAGGGTTTTTCTTTTAATTCTATATTTTTCTATATATGTTTATGCATTTGTACATGAGGGTGGGTTGGAGTTAAAAAAAAGGAAAACGGATATTTTTTTGTACATAATATTAAGTAGGGTACATACGGGAGGGTACATTTAGGAGCAGCATTTCTCTCACAGGCCTCAGGACCTTGACATCATGGCTAAATTGGAGTCAATTGTGTGGGGAGTGAGATTTTCCATTGTAGCTCCTCCAGTACTGATGAATATGCAGACTGGTTTTACAAGTAAGTTAGAGAGAAGCTGCCTCCATTTTGAGGTGCCGTCACTCAATTTCTTAAAATTTTCAGCGAAGGCTGAGGTCACTAGTTTGGAGGTGGAGTCCCTCCATTGAGCAGCCAATGGCTGCAGCTAAAGCCAAGCAAGCAAAGAGGGTTTCAAATCCTGCCAGTGACATTGGCCTCCAGTTGGTCACCTGCAAGCCACCACCAGGCATCTACACTGTTCACCAATTCTCCTCTAGAGAAATAGATGAGAAAATGAGAAGCAGCATCCTGGACAACAGAGCATTATTTAGCATCCTCTTGTATTCTCTGCTCCCCTTCAGGGCTTAGACATTCTGTCCCAGGGGTTTGCACATACCAAAATGAATTATACATTTTGGGTTGCACTGCCCACAATTTTCAGATGATTAATGTTTTTTGTATGGTTAATAGGGACTTGCTATATTGTTTTAAAAAAAAACTGTTATTTGCAGACAGTAATTTCTTAACATTTGTTTACATTAGACATCTGTCTAAAGTGGAGAAATTTGCCATCTAACTTGGATATAAATAACAAAATATTTTCTGACATCTGGGTCTGCTCCATGAACCAAAATCCACAGCAAAATAGGTGAGTCTTATTAAAAATATTTTGTTAGTTATTATTAAAGGACTTTTTAGGTCCTTGAAGTGTTTTTGGCATATTTTATGAATGCTTTCAATGTCAAACCGTGTTGATGTTGTCATCATTAATGTGCTTATTGTTTGAATTAATATAACTTCTTGGATGACAGGCATGCTATAACATCAAACTTTACTGATCAGTTATAATTAATTTTGAGAGGTCCAGGTTATCTTTAGCTCTCTTTCAATATGCGTTGGCATGTTTTCAGAAAGTAGGCAGTTATTTTAGTCTCTGCAGATACCTTGGAGTGTAGAATGTGTAAATATGGCTGAAATTCACTAACCTCCAGTTTTTCACTGTGGATGTATGGAATGACATCATTGAGTTTGGGGAATTAAATATCCTAGGAGAAAGTGAAGACTGCAGATGCTGGAGACCAGAGTCGAGAGTGTAGTGCTGGAAAAGGACAGCAGGTCAGGTAGCATCCGAGGAGCAGGAGAATCGATATTTTGGGCATAAACCCTTCATCAGGAATGAGGCTTGTGGGCCAGGGCTGAAAGATAAATGGGAGGGGGCGGGGTTTGGGAGAAGGTAGCTGAGAAAGCGATAGGTGGACGAAGGTGAGGCAGAAGGTGATAAAGGTGGAGTGATGGATAGGTCCGGAGGGCAATGCCGAGTTGGAAGCTTGGGACTGGAATAATGTGGGGGAAGGGGAAATGAGGAAGCTGTTGAATTCCACATTTATCCCGTGTGGTTGCACAGCCCAAGGTGGAATATGAGGCATTCCTCCTCCAGGAATGGGTGGTAACGGTTTGGCGGTGGAGGAGGACCAGGACCTGCATTTCCTTGACGGAGTGGGAGGGGGAATTGAAATGTTCAGCCATGGGACGGTGAGGTTGGTGGGTGCGGTTGTCCCAGAGATGTTCTCTGAAATGATCCGCAAGGAGGCATCCTGTCTTATCCTAGTTATGGATGTGGCCCATGTGATACTGCTAAATGATAACCAGTAGCTGTGGTCATGTTATCAATTTTTAACAAAAGATTCTAATCATGATAATTAAAATAGAAATGAAGTACTGAATCTTAGCTGGAATTGTCTTAAGTGTCATTCTTGTTGAGTTTCCCTGGGGATTTCTCTTCATGCATTCTAATGAGTTTTCAGATATTGTTGTCCCAAACATGCTTCATTAACCATGCACTGTGCTCCGACGACACTCTGCTTATCTGATTTTCGCACTGGCTGTAGGCAGATGTACTTGCCACTGGCAGACATCCTGGGATTCCTGGTCCTGGCACCAATTTTAATAAGCTGTTGTGCACTTTGTGCAATGCTGCAGGGCCAGAGTTATGAGATTTGACCCGAATATGACAAATAAGGGAATGTTGGTGCCCCGCTCTATAAACTTGGAAGTCCTCTTGAACAGGTGCAAAGTAGGGTCATCTCCTTCCACCAGGACCAACAGAAGATGCCACAACACCAAACCCTGCCAACCTTGTCCAAGATTGACAATAAGTACAGTGTGAGCTATCATAGGAATGCCCAGCAGTGTAGGAAGAAGGTCAATAACCACCTCCACTCCACTAGGGGAAGTGTCACCATCTTCTCTTTGCTACCTCAACTCTATCTCTATCAGTGCACCCATCTTCCACCAAGGCTCTATTACTCTTACTATTATATGCTGTCACTACCCAATCCCCCATGCTTCTAACCCTGCTTGGCCCTTGCACTGCCTGCTCACTCGCTCAGAGCAGCTTACCCCTTTTCTCCAACCTGAAACTGCACTAGTATCTGTGCCAGACATTTCCATCTCATTCAATATTTCCCCTTTTGTCTCATTCAAGAAGAAAATGGCCCATAATAGGGCCACAAGAACCAGGATGGGAGGTGGGTTGTCCAACATTTGGCTCCTAACCATGACCACTCCAATGAAAATGCAGAAACATTTATGTCCTGGTGACCAAGTAAGAAGCACTGTCCATTACTCATCCATTGTTCCTATTGTGAATGTAAACTTAACATGTCCAACATTTACCTTTGTTTGCAGTGCATTCTCTCCTTTGTCTTCTGCAAGTATGAGTGGCATTAGCATAATATCATGGCCAAGAGGATGGTGATGCAAGGCATCCCTCTGAGAAGCACCAGCAAAACTGTCTCCTGCATGCCTCCCAGCAGCTCTGATAATGACTCCCTGGTTGAAACATTGGCTAGATTAGAGTTGGGAGCACCTGCTGGTGAGCATATCACTGCCATGTCACCACAGCTTGTTCACAAAAATATGCCACTGTTCACTGATCCTGGCATGGTCCATGAACTAGCTAAACCCAGGTAGAGAGGACCCCATGGTTTCAGCAATTTATGATACAATTTATAAATAGAGAAGCAACAGGCAGGTTTGTCAGGGGCACCAAGCAACCTGACATACAGGTTGCAGGACTGCAGAAATGTTATTGGGATCTTACCTTATCTCCATTCTGTCTGCCACACATAACCTAGGAGAAAGTGAGGACTGCAGATGCTGGAGTACCAGAGTTGAAAAATGTGGTGCTGGAAAAACACAGCGGGCCAGGCAGCATCCGAGGAGCAGGAGAATCAAGGGCTTATGCCCGAATCATTGATTCTCCTGCTCCTCGGATGCTGCCTGGCCTGCTGTGTTTTTCCAGCACCACATTTTTCAACTCTGCCACACATAACCCTTAAGGCAAGACAGAGATGCTGTGAGCATTCAAGTAGGCACAAAGTGAGTGAGTTCACGCTGAAAGCAAATGAAAATCCCTGAAATGCTTCCTGGTCCACTCTGTGAAATGGATTCCAATCTCTGTGCGTAAAGTCCTTGCAGTAGATTGCAATAAGCAATGCCTGTGTACTCTGAGGAACAGCATTGAAGTGCCAAACCATACTATGAGTGGATCAAAATGTGCCGTAATGAGGCTGGTATGTCAGATGTTGGGAGTGTTTGGTCACTGCTCATGAAGTGCATCCTGAGATGTTGGTGTCAGGAGTCCTAGGTGAAGGTCTAGAGGAGCAAGTGACTAGCTCAAATCGCCTTTCTGATTTTTAGGCTGGGAATTCTCAGTCTCTAATTTGTATCCAACCGGTGGAAGAAAGGGGAAACAGCATATTTACAGGCAAGTTTAAGTAGCAATGAGATTTAATGCATGCAGATAGGATTCTCACTAGTGACAATATTGTCTCTTCACTCAACACTTGTTTGGAAAGTTAGACATTTTGCTGTTATATTAAGAAGATCCACACTGGATATCTCACCCTATTTTTCCAACTTTAGTTCTTGCTTTTTTATATACATTGGTTTTTGATTGGATGTTCTTCTTTACCACCTTTGTTAACCGTGGTGCTTCATTCTTCTCACGGTCTCATGTTGCTCAGACTAAATCATTGCCCAGCGTACGAAATATCTGCTAAGATGTCTGCTGCTACTCATCTACTGACCACCTTCTCAGTCTGGTTTCCCAGCATACTTCAGACAATTCTCTTCATCCCTCTGTAACTTCCCTTATTTAAGTTGAGGTCCCTGGTTTGAGACCGAAGTTGTTTACCCTCAAACTGAATTTAAAATTCTACCCTGTTGTGATCTGTACACCTGAGGGATACTGCCCCATGAGATCTGTTATTAATCCTGTCTCATTCCATATCTGCAGTGTACTGTTCTAAGAAACAGTTCTGTGATGCACCCTACAAATTCATGCTCCATCTGATTTGTCCAATCCATATCCAGATTAAAATCACTCCTGACAATTGTAATGCTATTCTTCCATGCGACCATTGCTTCCTGATTAATACTTTGTATACCTCTAGGGAACTCTTTGGGGGCTATAGATGTTTCCTACCAATGAGTTATTTCCCTTGCTATCCTTTATTTCCAACCAAACTGATTCCACATTGCTACTTAACCATTGCACCTTATTCTATTAACAACACCACCAACCTAATTTTCCTTTTTGCCTATTTTTCCAAAATATTAAATACTTTTAAATATTGAGTTAATGTGAAACCATGTCACTAATAGCTATCTAATCATATTCATTTATTTCTACTGGCGCTGTCAATTCCTCTATGTTGTTACAAATACTGCATACATCCGGTTTCCTCCCACAGTCCAAAGATGTGCGGGTCAGGTGAATTGGCCATGCTAAATTGCCCATAGTGTTAGGTAAGGGGTATACGTGGGGGAATGGATGGGTTGCGCTTCGGCGGGTCGGTGTGGACTTGTTGGGCCGAAGGGCCTGTTTCCACACTGTAAGTAATCTAATCTAAAAAAAATTCAGATGTAGAGCTTTAAGCCTTGACTTACTGCCATGACAACTTATTACCATGATTCCTTATTTTAGTTCTAACTTCTGCTGCACTCGTCTACTAATATTTTCTTTCCCTTCATGTCATGTTATCATTCATCTCTTCACTAATTTGCGTGTCTACTTTTATATTATTCAGTTTAAACGCCTCTCCTATTAATTAGTTTAAAGCCCTATCTATTCAGCTCATTATGATTTGCCAGGGCACTAGTCCCAACATGGTTCAAATGAAGCCTAACCCAATGGAATACCACTCTCTTTCCCCAGTACAGGTGTCAGTGCCCCAAAAATCAGAATCCATTTCTCTCACACCAATCTTGCAAGCATTTACCTCTCTAATTCATTTGCCTTCCCTGATTTGCATGTGGCTCAGATAGTAATCTTCAGATAATTACATTTTATTGTTCTGCTTTTAGTGATACCCCATGCTGTTCATAATCCCCCAACAGAACCTCTTTCCTAGTCTGATCTATGCCATTGATACCTACGTGGACTACAACAGCTTGATTGTTTCCCTCCGACTTCACATTTCTCTCCAGCTTAGAAGAGATGCCTTGAACCTTGGCATCTGACAGGTAACTTAATCTTTAGGACTCACTCTTTGCTTCAGAAAATTGCATCTATTCCCCTAACCATGCTATTCCTTATTATTATTAATGTTCTCCTTTTCACCTCCCCTACTTGAATGGCACAGTATACCTCAGTGCTTTGTTCAGTTTGACTATCCTCTCTGCAGACTGTTCATTCATCCACCAAGGGGGAGAGACTCTCATACATTTTGAAGAAAGGCACTGTCTGAGGCTTCTCCAAATCTAAATTCTGTATTTCAATGCCTATCTCCCTCCCAGTCACACCCTCCTGTCCTTGAACATAGACCAAATTGAGTGTAGTTAAAGGGAAAGACTGTATCCTGAAAGTATGCTGATGTAAAAAAAATCACACAACACCAGGTTATAGTCCAACAGGTTTTTTTGGAAGCACTAGCTTCCGGAGCGCTGCTCCTTCATCAGGTGGTTGTGAAGCAGGACCATAAGACAGAATTTATAGCAAAAGGTTACGGTGACATGCAACGGAGATGATATATTTAACAAACATAGATTATTGTTAAGTCTTTCATCTTTTAAAATTGGTTGCAGGTTTTGGTTCTTTAATATGTAAATCCCAGAACTTCTTTTATGTCACATTCTCAAGATAACTTAAGGTTTTATTTAAAAAGTGACATCTCAAATCACGCAATGCATTAAAGGTGTGAGGTTAGAGTCTATCTGCATCCCAATCTTGAGTGAGATCGGTTCTATTTCCAAAGTGGAACTTAGAAAATATTGCATGGATTGACTGCCTGCAGGTTGTGCATTTTATGAGCAAAATAGAATGTATCTACAAATATAACTCTGCAAATACAAATTCACCTCATAGACATATATGTGTGTGTGCATGCAGGACAGAGAGAGAGACAGATTGTGCATTTGAATGTGAGTGCACGTGAGAGAGTATGTCTCCGTTTGTGCAACCTTGGTAAAGTGTGTATGCGGGTGTGATGGGATATATGCCTGTGAGAGGGTGCCTGTTGGTGTGAGTGTGGCGGGTGTATGTGTGTGTTTATGAGAGAGGGTCTGCGTGAGTTTGGGGATGTAAGTGTGAATGTGTATGTGTCTGAGAGAGTGTACAATGCAGTGGGGTCATCTGTAGTCTGGCATGAACCCACAGTCCCGGTTGAGGCCATCCTCATGGGTACTGAACTTAGTTATCAGCCTCTGCTCAGCCACTCTGCATTGTTGCCTGACCCAAAGTCCGCTTTGGAGGATGGTCACCTGAAGATCTGAGGCTGAATGTCCCTGACCGCTGAAGTGTTCCCTGACTGGGAGGGAACGTCTCTGTCTGGTGATTGTTGCATGGTGTCCATTCATCCGCCATTGTAGCATCTGCTTGGTCTTGCCAATGTACCATGCCTCAGGGCATTCTTGCCTGCAGTGTATGAGATAGACAACATTGGCTGAGTCACATGAGTACCTGCCACGTACATAGTGGGTTGTGTCCCCATGTGTAATGGTGGCTTTCCCCGGTGTCAGTGTTTATGGTCTGAACTCCAGCTCAGCAACTCTGAGGCCAAGTTCCTCAACTAACCAACACTTATCGCAGATCACACCAGCTCCAACATATGACAACTACAATACATTGTCTGTCCAGCATCTCTATTCTACGTAATGAATTAATTCAGATGTTAGCTATTTTAAAATAATTTCTTAACCAAACTCTTCAGCTGTAAGAACATCTACTGATCCAAAGAGACACAGAGTGAAATATCCACCAACCAATTACTTACTTACTCGTGACGTCTCACTTTGGCTTTGACAGGTAGAAACAGGTGAAGGAACTCTGTGTCACTAGTTTTTATTTCCCACTGTCACTGTCCTTCCTAATGCAGGTCTATTCTTCACTCCACTTTGTAGTGATCCGGATGTGCTCACACTCCTGGTGCCAGACATTAATATTTCATTAAAATAGTGGGCACAGCAATTTCTTATAGCAAATACATCATGTCCAGATGGAAATATTTTCACCAATGTGTTTGTATTACATTTTTATATTGAATTTGTTCAAATAGAATACAGTAAGCTTTAATTGTGTTAGTCAATTTTTGATTTTTTTTCAGCTGCGATCTACCAGAACAGTTACCCCATATTCCGTTTGGAACTCCACTAAGGGGATCAGTAATGTCTGATGAAAGGAAAGAACAACTGGAAAAAGCAGTTCAGCGGCACTGGGAAAATGTAGCTGCCTTACAATTTCAGGCAAGTATTCCAACTAAAAATGTCAGTTTTTCTTGTGTTCATCATTTTGAGATAAAAACGGAAACTTATTTTTCTACCTTGCCTTGGGTTATTGACAATTTCTAATTCTTTTTAAGTGAAAACAACAGAAAATAATAGAATTTAAAAACCAAATGCCATCAGTAATTGCTATGTCTTGGACTGAAAGAATAACATTCAAATGCTAAATCTCTTCTAATTCTTTCCTTCTTGAATATTATTAGTAGCATATAGCGCAATGGTGGGTGACTTTATTTTCAAGACAGGATTTTGTTTCCACAAGAAATTTGTGATGGGAGCTCCTAATCTCCCTATAATCTCTCTATGCACTGTCATTATCACCTCTTTATTGCTACCTTTGCTTCTGGAACCATGACTCACCTTCTCTCAGCCTAGTATAAATACCTCCCTATTTCTCCCTTTTTTTTAGCTTTGACAAAGGGTCAGTCAGACTCAAAACGTCAGCTCTTTTCTCTCCTTACAGATTCTGCCAGACCTGCTAAGATTTTCCAGCATTTTCTCTTTTGGTTTCAGATTCCAGCATCCGCAGTAATTTGCTTTTATCCAAGGGCTATTGAAATATTGTCCCCTTGCTAGAAAGTATGTTCGGTGTTGTATCAATATAATTAACACATTTTATGGCAGATATGAAACTATTTGGAGGCCTCCTAGCTCTAAAGCATTAGTAGCTCCTCAATTATGTTATTCTTGGGTTAGAAATTTAAATGATGTTTGTACCAAGTGTTTATGATGAGGATTAATGCCAGAGGATGATCATAGACTTTTCAGTTGCTGATGAACATCTAACTCTCACCAACACATCATAAGACCCAAAATTCCAAGTGGATCGTTGCCTCACCGCTACAGAAGCTCATGTGCTGCTGTCAACCAACCAGGAAAAACATACACATGCTCTTCTTGATGCCAGTTAATTAAACATTCAGGCAAAAGTATTGTGCAATCAACAACAATGAACTGAACACCACGTCCAGATGGCCAGGAAGTGTGTCCCTTGCCAGGCTCTTTTCTCGACTTTCAAAGCAGCAATGCTCCAAGGGAGGACGAAGGGAATACTTCAACAACCTGCAGAAACCTTGCTTTGAGCGTAGCAGCATTGGCATTAATGACTGGGAAGAGCTTGCTGTCAATCTTTCCAAATGGAAAGAGTTTATCTATTATCAAATATTACATGACTCCAGATATTGATGAAGATGTATACAGTATATACATTATTACAGTATGTTAATGACTTGGATGATGGAAGTAAATGAACTGTCACCAAGTTTGCATATGACATAAAAATAGCTGGAAAGACAAGTGATGAGGATGACTGAGCCTGCAGAGGATATAAACAGATTAAGTGAATGGACCAAATCATGGCAGATGGGATATAAAATGGAAAAATATGAGGCAGAAGGAATTGAAGAGCTGAATATTATTTAAATTAAGAAAAACTGCAGAAATCTACAGCACAGAGGCATTTGGGAGTCCTACTACATAAATAGTAAAAAAAACTAACAACAGAGAACGGTTGGTAAAAAGTAAGGCAAGTGGAGTGTTTGCCTTTTATTTCAAAGAGAGTGGAACATAAAAATGGGAAGTTCTGCTAAAGGTGCACAAGGCATTGGTTGACCACACCTAGAATACTGTAAACAGATTTGGTCCTCACTATCAAAGAAAAATTGACTGGCATTAGAAGGTTCGTTTAGGTTGATCCCAGATATGAAGAGATTTTCTTATAGGAGTGATTGAGAATGTGGGCTTGTACTTTTTGGCATTCAGAAGAATGAAAGGTGATTTTATTGAAACATGTAAGATTCTTGGGGCCTTGAAAGGGTAGGTGCTGAGAAATTGTTTCTGCTTGTAGGAGAGTCCATAACCAGAGAGCATAATTTGAGGGTCAGAGGTCGCCTAGTTAGGTCTGGGATGATGAAAAATTTCTTCTGAGGCTGGTGAATCTATAGTGAAATTCTTTAGAGCAGAAGACTGTGGAGGCAATGTTGTAGTGCATATTCAAGCCTGAGGCATATGGCTCACTTTGGTCCCTACATTTTGCGATTCTTAGAGGATTTTGAAAGATTGACTGGCCTTTATTGTTTCAGTGCCTAGGTTGATGTCAGATGGTCTGTCCAGTTGTATTTGTATTCAAATTTTCTATCACAATTCAGTACTATTGAGTCATTTGCTGAACTATTCAGGAAAGCTGTTATACGTCTGCAGTGATCTGGAGTTATATCTGCCAGAGCAGGTCGAGATGGCAAACATGCTACCCTGAAGGATATCAGTGAACAGATGGACCTTTATGACTGAATTGATTTAAATAATTATTGTCACATATACTGAGATACAACGAAAAATATTGTCTTGCATGCTAACCAGACAAATCATACCTTACACAAGTCCATCAGGGTAATGTTATAGCTACAGAGAAAGTGCAGAGAAAGATTAATATGAGCTGGAAGAATCTGTTCTTGAATCTGTTGATACATGTTTTCAAACTTTTGTATCTTCTGCCCGATAGAAGACAGTGGGAGAGAGTATAACCGGGTTGAGAGGGGTCTTTGACTACCTTGGCTGCTTTCCCGAGGCAGCGGGAGGTGTCGACAGAGTCAATGGAGGGAAGGCTGTTTTTTTTTGATGGATTGGGCTGCGTTCACAACTCTCTGTAATTTCTTGTGGTCTGGGCAGAATAGTTGCCATACCAAGCTGTGATGCAACAGAATAGGATGTTTTCCGTGTTGCATCTATAAAAATTGGTAAGTGTCATTGTGGACATGCTGTATTTCCTTAGCTTTCTGAGGAAGCAGAGGCATTGGTGTGCTTTTTTGACTGTAGTATCAACCTGGATGGACCAGGACAGTTCATTGTTGATATTTACTTTGAGGAACTTGAAGTTCTTGACCACCCCCACCTCAGCAACTTGATTTGGACAGAGCCGTGTCCTTTACTCCACTTCCTGAAGTCGATGATCAGCTCCTTCATTTTGCCGACATTGAGGGAGAGATTGTTGACTTTACACCATGTCACTAAGCTATCCATCTCTTTCCTGTCCTCTGTATCATCATTGTTCCAGTTCTGACCCACTACAGTGGTGTCATCAGCAAACTTGTAAATGGAGTTTGAGCTGAATTTGGCCACACGGTCATGAGTATGTAAGGAGTATATTAAGGGGCTGAGTATGTAACCTTGGGGTCGAGAGTGCATTGCTGGAAAAGCACAGCATATCAGGCAGCATCTGAGGAGCAGGACAATTGATGATTTGGGCAAAAGCCCTTCATCAGGAATTTTCCTGAGTATGTAACCTTGTGGGCACCAATGTTGAGAATTGTTGTGGAGGACTACTCTTACTGCTTGCAATCTATGGGTCAAGATGTCAAGGTGCACAATAGGTTCAGAGTCCTACGTCTCTGAGTTTTCGAAATGAGATTGATTTGTAATTATGGTATTGAAGGAAGAGTTAAAGTCAATAAATGGAAGTCTGACATAGGTGTCCTTGTTATCCAGATGTTTCAGGGAGGAATAGGGCTAGGGATACAGCGTCTGACGTGTCCTATTGTGATGGCAGACAATTGATCAAGGCAATCCAGGAGGCTTGAGCACTTCATAATGGATGTCAGAGCTACCAGGCAATAGTCATTAAGACACATTACCTGATTTTTCTGTGGAACGCGAATGATAGTGGTCTTCTTGATGCAGTTAGGAACCTAATATTGAAGTAAGGAGAGATTTAAAATGTCTGCAAATACTCCTGCTGCTTCCAGGGACTTCATTCCAGGCCAGTCATTTTCCAGGGGTTGATCCACAGGAAGACCAGTCTGCCATCTGTGGTGGTGACTGTAGATCCTGGTGTATCCAAGGCTGTCAGGGCACGTAACATCATTTCACTGACCTTCTGTTCAAAATAAACATAGAATTCATTGATGTCATCAGAGAGGGATGCATTGTTGTCAGCGATTCTACTCAACTATGCTTTGTGCCCTATTATATCATGTAAGCCTTGCCACGTTTGATGTGTGTTTGTGTGGTTAGTCTGGGACTGTAGTTTAATCTGGTATTGTCTCTTGGCATCCCTGATGGCTTTGTGAAAATTGCACCTAGATTTCCTGTAAAGGACAGGGTCACTCGACTTGAGCATCTCAACCCCGGACTTCAGTAGGGAATGGATCTTCCTGTTCATCCATGGTTCTGGTTGGGGAACACTCAGATTAACTTCTTTGGTGTGTCACCGTCTACACTCTTACTGATAAAGTCTGTGATGGTGGTGGCATAATCATTTAGGTTATTTCCTGAGTCCTTGAATGTGGACCGGTTCACATTCTTGAAGTTGGCCTGATTGAAGTCACCAGCTATAATGATCTCTGAGTATTCCGTCTCACTTCTGCATGGGGTGGGATGTAAATTACTGTCAGGATAGCAGAAGTAAACCACTGTGGTAGATTGTAAGGATGGCATCTCACCGTTAGATATTCTAGGTCTGGGGAACTATAACTCACAAGGATTGTCATGTCCAAGAACCAAAAGGTGTTGATCAGGAGGCAGACCCCTCTGCCCTTTGCCCTGACTGAGGACACTGTGCAGTCCATCTGGTGGATTGAGAAGCCCTCAGGTCGTAAGGCACAGTTAAATGAAGCAGGAGTGAGCTATGTCTCTGTAAAATAGAGCACACAACAATCTATCAATTTGGTTTTTACATAAATGAAATGTCAATTAAATTCCTCCAGCTGCCAAGGTGTTTTTGAAAGTCTGTCTCCTGGCATAATATTTCCACTATGCTACACTTCTACAACCCAATAAGTTGTTCAATGGGCAGAAGAAAATGGATGAAAAACAAAACTGACAGACCTGAGCTTGCCTTTGCACATTCTGTATGAAGAGGATAAAATTGTACTGTAATTATTGATAATTTAACAGGCTCATTAGCATTACATAATAGATGGGGATTAAAACACGAGGCCACATAGTTAAGAAGGCATACAGTGTGTTAGCTTTTATTGGTAGAGGGATTGAGTTTTGGATCCATGAGGTCATGCTACAGCGGCCGCACTTGGAGTATTGCGTGCAGTTCTGGTCACCACATTATAGAAAGGATGTGGAAGCTTTGGAAAGGGTTTAGAGGTACTAGGATGTTCTCTGGTATGGAGGGAAGGTCTTACAGGGAAAGGCTGAGGGACTTGAGGCTGTTTTCATTAGAGAGAAAGGCTGAGAAGTGACTTAATTGAGACATAGATCATCAGAGGGTTAGGTAGGGTGGACAATGAGAGGCTTTTGTCCTGGGATGGTGATGGCTAGCATGAGGGGACATAGCTTTAAATTGAGAGGTGACAGATACAGGACAGATGTCAGGAGTAGTTTCTTTGCTCAGAGTAGTCGAAGCTTGGAATGCACTGCCTGTAACTGCAGTAGACTCACCAACATTATTGGCATTTAAATGATCTTTGGATGGACATATGGATGAGAATGGAATTGTGTAGGTTAGATGGGCTTTAGATTGGTTTCACAGGTCGGTGCAACATCAAGGGCCAAAGGGCCTGTACTGTGCTGTAATGTTCTATATTCACAATTTTGCTGTGCCTCCATAACTGAGATAGTGTGGGAATTATGAATTCCCAAGATTTCCATGATCAGGCAATTTATCCAAAATGTGGGAAAACTCTGTATGGTCATATCCTGCTAAAGAGTGGGAGATTTTTTTCCAAAAAGGTCTGTCATGTTTGCTAACTTTCAAACCATTATTTACTGTTTGTTTATTTATCCAGTTTGTCTTTTTTCTACTCTTTTGTAAAGTGCTTCTGGACATTTCCCAAGTTAATCATAGTTTTTTTTAGTTGTTGTTATTTTGCAACCTGCATGAAACAGAACATATTACCAATGAAAGCCCAGCTGTTTTATCATTGCCTTAAAGCATTTCAAAGTGATTTACAATAAATTCTATTTGACTTACAGAAAACGTCTCCAATCAAGCCCTTAACATTCAAATTGCCACCAGACTTACACAGGAAGTCTATTTCTAAGGTAATTCTAAATACCTGCACAGTCTTAATGCAATAGTCATATATGTAATTATAACAATTTCCTGCAAATAGTTTTTAAAAATTTCTTCATTTTTACAGGTGATTTCTTTAAACCTGTATAGATAAAATAACTAGATTTTTGGGTGGTGGTTAAAATAATTTTCAGAAACCTTAACTGCTATATCAGCATATTTTGCTAAATTTGTTATGCATGTGATTATGTGCACTGTATTTTAAGTAAACTTTTTTTTATAAAATGTCATCATTATCTGCATATAGTCGGCAACTTTGCTTACAGGCTGCTGAGAAGAAACGCTTCTAAGAATATAATGTGAATCTTTGTTTATTTTAACAGGACATTGCTCCCTCAAAATCTAATCCATTCCCTTTACCTTTTTCCACTCGAAAAAGACGACTTTCATCTTTTTCTACCAAACATAACAGAAGGTCAGAATCTTTAGAAAGCATTCCCTTGTCCCAGACCAAATGCTACAAATCGTCAAGAAATGGGAAAACATTAAGAATCTATGGAAAATCTAGATCCGTTCCTGTAAGCTTGGAAAAACAATCCTACAGTTCTGTGAATTCTACTGAAGAAGAAGCTATTGTGAAGACACTCCTGGTAATATAACTTATACATTTATATTTTTTAATTGGCCTGTGCTTCACTGTGGCCATTCTGACAGCAACTCTCAATGGAGATCACTGGCTACTGATCCAGATCGAGGCGATCCTTGACATCCACCTGATCAGTGGTGCAAGTAACTCTCATTCAATGTAAAACTCAACACCACACAGCTTCAATGGACCATCAGACCAACTAGTTACTAAATTTGGTGCCCACTTTGGTTTGTCAGACAGCCAATCTGTGCCCACTACTGCTACTGGAAAACTTGCCCAATTACAGTCTGTCAGGAAGCCATTCCAAAATGGCGTCATGCTCTTTTCCCATCTCCAAGCTTCCTAAGCAATTCCTAGAAGCCCCAAAAACTAACAGTTATCAGGGCCACCCAATGTAGTGCTATTTTCTATAATATCCTCTTTTTAACCATCTGGCTCATAAGTAGCATCACAACAGAAGTTCTACTCTACACCCAAACAAGGAAAGTGTTCAAAGTTAAAAATCACATAACACCAGGTTATAGTCCAACAGGTTTAATTGGAAGCACCCTAGCTTTTGGAGCGATGTTCCTTCATCAGGTGATTGTGGAGGGCTCGACCGAAACACAGAATTTATAGCAAAAATTTGCAGTGTGATGTAACTGAAATTATACATTGAAAAATTGATTGTCTGTTAAGCCTTTCATCTGTTAGAATACAGTGATAGTTTCACTTCTTTCATGTGTAAATCACAAAACCTTTTTTTTAAATGTTGCATTCCCTGGTTAGCTGTTAACAATGGTGATAGCTAGACAATATGTTGAAGCTGTTAGCCCCCTGTGTTCTCTGTCTATGACCTGATGTTTAGATTGATTCTAATCTAAAAAGTGAGACAACAGAGTTTTACATAAATTCATGCAGTTTTTGAGCTCAGAGTCCTACATGAATGTATACAGTGACATCAACAAGTTTCATCCCACCATCAAACTCACCATGGACTACTCTCGACTGTCTGTCTCATTCTTGGACACGTGCATCTCCATCAAGGACTGACACCTCAGCACCACACTCTACCGCAAACCCACAGACAACCTCACAATGCTACACTTCTCCAGCTTCCACCCAAAACATATTAAAACAGCCATTCCCTATGGACAAGCCCTACGCATACACCGGGTCTGCTCAGATGAGGAGGAACGTGATGGACACCTGGAAGTACTCAAGGATGCCCTCACAAGAACTGGGTACGATGCTCAACTCATCGACCACCAGTTCCGACGTGCCACATCAAGGAACCGTAATGACCTCCTCAGGAGACAGACACATGCTGCAACTGACAGGGTACCCTTCGTTGTTCAGTACTTCCCAGGGGCTGAAAAATTACGCCATGTTCTTCGTGACCTGCAACACATTATCAATGAGGATTGGCATCTCACCCCAAGACCTTTCCCACACCTTCACCAGTTGCCTTTAAACAACCGCCAAACCTCAAACAAATCATTGTTCGTAGCAAACTGCCCGGCTCTCAGGACAACTCCATACAACCCTGTCATGGTGGACGCTGCAAGACGTGTCATATTGTGGACATAGATACCACTATTACGCGTGGGAACACCTCCCACCTTGTACATGGTAGGTACTCATGTGACTCAGCCAACGTTGTCTATCTTATATGTTGCAGGCAAGGATGCCCGGAGGCATGGTACATTGGGGAAACCGAGCAAAGGCTACGACAACTGATGAATGGGCACCACACAACAATCAACAGACAGGAGGGTTCCCTCCCAGTTGGGGAACACTTCAGTGGTCCAGGACATTCAGCCTCGGACCTTCGGGTGACCATCCTCCAAGGTGGACTTTAGGACAGGCAGCAGAGGAAAGTGGCCGAGCAGAGGCTGATAGCTAAGTTCAGTACCCATAGGGAGGGCCTCAACTGGGACCTTGGGTTCATGTCACATTACAGGTGATCACCATTGCACTACACACACACACACACACACACGTCCCACATGCACACATATGTTTTGTGTGGTGAATTTGTATTTGCAGAGTTACATTGCACTTTGCTCAAAAACTGCATATATTCATGTAGAACTCTGAGCTCAAAAACTGCATGAATTTATGTAAAACTCTGTTATCTCACTTTTTAGATTAGAATCAATCTAAACATCAGGTCATAGACAGAGAACACAGGGGGCTAACACCTTCAACATATTGACTAGCTATCACCATTGTTAACAGCTAATCCGAGAATGCAACTTTTAAAAAAAAGGTTTTGTGATTTACACATGAAAGAAGTGAAACTATCACTGTATTCTAACAAATGAAAGGCTTAACAGACACTCAATTTTTCAATGTATAATTTCAGTTACATCACACTGCAAATTTTTGCTATAAATTCTGTGTTACAATTGAGCCCTCCACAATCACCTGATGAAGGAGCATCGCTACAAAAGCTAGTGTGCTTCCAATTAAACCTGTTGGACTATAACCTGGTGTTGTGTGATTTTTAACTTTGTACACCCCAGTCCAACACAGGCATCTCCAAATAATGGAAATGTTGACCACAACCTAATTAGATTCAGTAAATCTTTCTTTAAATTTCACCAGTTAACGTTGACTGGAATTTTACATTGTTTGTAATTTATTGTACTTATTTGCAGGTTCCAGTTAAAAAAGTCCACAGTGAAGATCCTGTACTGTTGAGCAGTAAGAAACTTGTTATTTTGTACCAACACTACTATGAATTGTAATGCCTTATTCAGGCCTTTCGAAGTTAACTTAAATATGCTTGGCTGTTGGCTTAATGTTAGGAGTAAAATAAAAGAGAGCCTGTAGTGCAGTAATATTGATGCTGAAATAATAATCCAGAAGCCTAGGCCACTGCTCTGGGAACATAGTTTCAAATTCTTCCATGGCGGCTGCTAAAATTGGAAGTACTAAATCTGGAATTGAAACCTAGTCTTATAATAGCATGAAACTTTTGTTGGCCGGTGTAAATAAAAATCTGATTCAAAAATCTCCTTAAGGAGGGAAATCTACCATGCTTGCCTGTTCTACGCGTGACTCTGGGCCCACAATAATGGCCCTATGAAATGGGCCTAGCAAACTCATTTATTCAATGGCAGTTAGGGATATGTAACAAATGCTGACCATGCCAGTGACCCCCCACATCCATGATAAGCATGGGGGGCAGGTTTGGAGAAAGGGAATAAATTAATCTTTTAGAATAGGTAATTCTGAACATAATAATCAAGTACCGGTGGTGGTATTGTTTAAAGATGTTTCAAGTGAATGTCTGAAACATGATGAACTAAAACCTGTTCCGTGCCTTTTACTCCAAACAATTACATGTTTGATATTAGAAAGTGTATAGATCGCATCGTTTTCAAATTCTGATTGACCAGTTTCGATTACTTCAACTGAAATCATTTGTGATCATCCTAATGGGAAGATAGTAGTTTGTGGTAATGATTCAGAAGCACAGATTAATATTCTGGGGGTATGGATTCAAATCATACCACTGCAGATAGTGGAATTTGCATTTCAAGAAATCCAGAATAAAAAGCCTAATGGTGGCCATGTAACCACTGCTAAATACTGTAAAACCCATCTGGTTCATTCATGTCCATATTAGGGAAGCATGTTTATTGTCTTTACCTGGTCTCGCTATATGTGCTTCCAGACCTGAGTCTTAACTTCTCTCTGGGCAATTAGGAAGGGACAATAAATGTTGGCCTCTCCAGTGACACTTGCATCTTGTGGATGAGGATGACCTGAGAGTTTCGATAGAACTTTGTAGGACTGTTGGTTCTGTCAGTGTGGTTCACAAATGCTTTGGTGATTTTCTGAGAATTTGTAGGCATGTGTGGTTTTCAAGTGGATTGCAAGAAATGTGGGAGTTTTGGGAGGGATTGGCACCTCATATTTTGAGGGAAGTATTGTGAGACAGAGCTTTCAGAAGGATTGCAGATGTGTTTGAAATTGAAAGATAGTTAGTACAGGTGAGCATTCTAAAGTTTTTGAGGGTTTTTTTAAATGTGATAATCAATGTATACTCATTAAATTGTAGGTGACTACATGGCACAAGCATTAGTAAAGAAGGAACCTCTGAAAGATGGAGTTAGTGTTGAGTCCATGTGCTTCCATTGGGAAGTAAAGGAAAATATAATAGTTTCTTCTGGTAGTGAAAGGTGAGCAAATTGTCAAGCTTTTAAGACAATGCAACAGATTGGGGATAGACATACATTCAATGTATTACAATCTTAACATTTTTAATGGAAAGTTTAAATATTTATGCATTCCACTTTGAGTTCACATTTTTTAAAAAGCCATATGTAAGTTATTCATACAAGCTATGTACTAAATATTTTCTTTCAATTGAATTTCTTTGCATCCAATTTTAAACCACGCTGCCTTCTCTGTTTACTTGATGTGATGAAAAGAGGATCACATGAATAGGAAAAGTGGCTGATTTTGTGTTATGGGTTTGTATTGTATACAGTCATCATGACAAAGTGCTGGTTGAATTTTTTTTGTCTTTACTTGTAAAGTATAATACTGTAAATGGAAAAAGACTAATGTGTGAATGATCATCAAATGATTGAAATTTCACCATTTTGTTGACGGCACATTGATAATTATTCCTTAGTTTCCAGAGCAAATGTGTGCAGGATGGCAGTACTGGTGGCTCATTTTCTGCTCCTTGCAGCATAGCAGACCATGTATATATTAAAAAGCCTGGTATCAGTAATGAAACAGTAGAAGGAATTGTATCCAGTTTTCGGTAGGTTTTTTTTTCTCTAAGAGTTCCAATTTTTAAATTGCTCAAATAATGTCACAAATTAAATTTCAATCTATACCATCGTTATTTCATATATATCACCAAGTTTCCGGTATATATAAAGTGTTCCAAAAATCTTGTTTTCTGTCTTCCAAAGTGCTAACAAGAAAATTATACAGTAATTCAGAACTTAAGTTAAACATTGAAGATCCCACAACATAACTGATGGCATTTTCATATTGTACTTGATTTAATGAAACTATTGAATGTTATATTTGTCACTCAAACAAAGCAAATAGGAGCAGGAGCATATTATGGTGAATTGGCTATGCTAAATTGTGTTCAGGGATACGTAGACATTAGTCAGGAGAAATGTAGAGTAATAGGGTGGAGGAATGGATAGTGATAAGATACTCTTTGGAGGGTCAGTGTGGACTCATTGGGCCAAATGGCCTGTTTCCACACTGTAGGGATTCTATGATTCTGTTATGTACCCCTTTGAGCATTCTCCAGTATTCAATAAGATCAAGTCCTGTCCTGTCCATAAATTCTACTTTATCACACTTCTTCATATTCTTGAATGAAAGAAAACATTTTCCAGGTGCTGGAAATCTGAAACACATTAAGAAAATACTGGAGAATCTCACCAGGTCTGTCAGTGTCTGTGGAGAGAAAGAAATAAAGTTAATGTTTCAAGTCTAATATGACTTCTTCAGAACTGAACAGAATAAAACCGAGTTAACTAGCTGCTAACCTTATTTTTGTCTTGGCAGTTGCTACAAGGGCTTCTATTCTTAATTCTGTTTGTACCCTCATGTCTATCTATTTCAGTCTCTGAATATACTCAGTCATTCTACTGCTTTGAGGGGTAGGTGATTCCCAAGATTCACAACCCACTGAGCAGAAGACATTTCTCCTCTTCACAATCACAAATGACTGATATTTATCATGAGACTATAACCTCTAATATTGTCTTTTAAATAAATAATAGTTTATCAGAAGAAATAACTAACAGAGGACTTTTTTTGATTGTAAAGGAATCTCCTGAGTCACTTCTTACCACCAAACTACCATATTTCAAAGGAGAAGCTTAATTGTATGGCAGCAGAAGAACTTGTTACTTTCCCTATTGTAAGTCTACTGTTATCAATTTATAGTGTATAAAATATTACAGTGAAAGAGACCAGCTTTCCATAATCAATTTCTATTGTATAGTGTTAAAAGTTAGTTTCTCTAGCCATTTTCTGTAGTATATATAAAAGTATTGGGGTTGAATCTTACATTTTTATTGCTGAGTGCAAATTACATCCAATCTTTTGGAGGAATTCTCACCATGAGGCCCAGTGAGAACTCTCATCATATCTTATCAAATACACCTCATTAACTACCCACCCTGTCTCTATGGATCTCTCACATCCTGTTCTATCCCCATCTTGCCACATGCCATTTACCAGAACAACTCCATTCTGGATATCTACCAAAGGACAGGCATCCAGTGCAGCCATGCCATCTTTGAGATGCTACTCTGCATGTGTACATTGGCAATCCAGCACTATCCCTTACCAGCAACCTAATGGAACTGCAGTCAAAATAAAAGCATTCTCCCCATGGCACACATGGCTGACGCTCTCTCACACATACTAACCCATTCTCTCACTTAGTTGCCATTTAAACAACACCCATAGTTTGCCTGTCCTTAGATATATCCCATCTGAGGCCTAGCTTTGAGGCCCCAGTACTTTTTCCCCAATGCCCACTGGTCATCTGTATGTTGCCATTGTCCTTAGAGGAACATCCCATGTGGGAAGGCAATTTGGACAAATCCAAACATGAGTTTTATTGTTAGGCAGCAAAAGATAACACAAAGGAAACAAATGCAGGCTGCAATTTGGACAGTGTGATCTAAATTGCTGGCATTTCAACCTTGACTGTTCAAACATGGCCTTCAATACCCAGTTAGAATCTACTAGAATTGTGTGTCAGTAAGGTTACGTCTGCCTTCTGGGGTCCTGACCTGAACTCCAAAATCTACAGGAGCACTTCCTCCTCCCTAATGTCCTTGTCCTTCTCTTCAGAAGTCAACTCGTTTCTCAGATCACATCTCCCTCATTGTCTGCTACAATTATGGAGAACACAGCATTCCAGGATGGTGTGACACACATGTTTAGGCTGTATTGGAAATCCTACCCCTGCCGAATCTAAGGTGCAAAATTTGGCCATAAGTAGTCCTATTATTTGCTCCACCACAGTCTAGCATGTAACACATGCGTCAGTTTGTTCAAGGTCCCATGTCAGCTGAGTAACCAACATGCAACATGCACTCTGACCTCTTTCCCATCCTAGACTCACCTTAATCATTCCATTTTCCATTGCATTGCTTAGAGTCCATTGTTATACTTTCATGACCTATGATGTCTTTCATCGCACAGCACCTTTGGAAATTCCACAAGTGATGCATTGCATTTGGCTAGCACTCACCTCCTTTTAAGTCATTGCTGCTAACTCCTTCATTACTGAGATGACAGTGCTTAGTGAGCATCATTGACAAAGTTGCAATCCACCTTTCACCAGTGTTGACACAGAAGTATGTTCACTACAATGCATTTTGCTTGTGCGAAGAAATGTTTACAAATGAGATGAAGCAGGAGTTTGCAAACCCAAGTTTCATGTGTTTGCCCTCACATCCAGCAAATATGGATCCCATGCTTTTGCCTATCAAAGTGACATTGACATGACACATTCTGGGTGTTGTCCAAATGACATTTTAGTTGCAGTTTTCAAGAGCAGCAAAGGATAGTAGAGAATACAGCTCATGATGGAGACAATCAGCACCAGGCTCTGTCTGGTCACCAGGCAATACCACCCTCTGCCACCAAGAGCCTGCATACCCCTTTTACCTCACAGTACCCCAGAGGTCACTTTCATCCGCTGTCTAGCAGGAAGCTTGCTACACTGCTTATCAAAAGCAGACAAGGCAACATGAGAGGCTCCTCCTGCCAAGACAGGTTTAATCAGCTCTGTCGTCTGATACTGACACAAGTCTCACTGTAGCTCACATTTCTCAGACCCCTTAAAATTTACCCATGTCTTTATAATCTCATGATGTGGAGAAGCCAGTGTTGGACTGGGGTGTATAAAGTTAAAAATCACACAAAACCAAACTCCACAGCTATTTGATGAAGGAGCAGTGCTTCAAAAGTTGGTGCTTCCAAATAAACCTGTTGGACTATAACCTGGTGTTGTATGATTTTTAACTTTATAATCTCAGACTAATGAGCCCAGCAATTAACTAAGGCGATGCCTGTGAAAGGAACCTTTTGGGTTTCAAGATAAAATACCTAATTAGCTTTCCATTAACAAGTCTCACAACAAATGGGGACTTTCTGAAGACATTCATTATACTGAGTGTGTTGGGAAATCCAGTAGAGTACATCTGAATTGGATGGGGGAGGATGTAACAGGAAGCCAAGCTTCCCTTCAGAAAAATATTTGTAAAGTTTCCATTTGCCATCTTGGCAAATGAACAATATTAAAAAATGCTTACTCTTTTAATTGATTAAAATTCTTTTTTCTTCAGGATCCAGATTAAGCCCTAATAGAGTCTTTTTCTCAATTCCAATCTCCAAATTGCACCATATATCCACCAACCAAATCCAACATCTCACTGAAAATCTAGCAAATGAGAATTTTGAGATTTATTGCCCTGCTCTTACCCTCACATTTGTGGTTATGCTGAGAGTGTGTGATGGTTCTCTTATTTGATACATAAGTTCATTGCACAAGTGAAAAATGTGAACTATATTGTACTAGACAAGAAACATTAAAACAATCTCCTTAGAAACACCAGAAAGAAAATTTCAGCCTTTTTACCCACAATACCCTTACAGGTACTTGTACGTCAGTGAAGAGTTACCACCATCTCCATATGATTACTCAGCTAGCAAAGGTTTATTAGGGTTCCTAATGACAAATTTCTGTACGTTTGTTCAATACAATTTTCTTTTGTTAATGCCTTCTCTCGAGAAACCTAAAGCTGCGATTTCAACACTATTAATTTGTGTTTACTAAACTCATCTTCAATGGTGCGTAAGATGTCTTCTTCATTGATAGCCTCCTTCTGGGGCTTTCTTTTCACTAACACCTAAGTAAACTCAGAATTTTTCTGACTGCTGGGACACTATGTCACCTTTTGTTATAAAACCATAAGTTAGCTTGAGAGTGTGACTTAAAAGAAGTTCTGGGATTTACATATTAAATAACCGAAACCAGCAAATCCATTCTAAAAGATGAAAGACTTAACTATCTATTAGGTTTGTTCAATATATCATTTCAGCTGCATGAGACTGTAATCTTTTTCTATAAATTCTGTCTCTTATGGTCTTGCTTCACAACCACTTGATGAAGAAGCAGAGCTTCAAAATCTGGGGCTTCTAAATAAATCTGTTGGACTGTAAACTGGTGTTGTGTGATTTTTAACTATTAGTAACAGCATCTCTGCTGTTGTACCTCTTCCTCCTGCCTGAACCTGCTTCTAGCCCCTTTTTTTCCCCTCTCTCTCTCTCTCTCTCTCTCTCACTCTCACAACACAACTCAAGTCAGCAAACCCTTGGCTTGCTAGTCATTTAGTGTAAATCACATGACTTCTGATAAAGACTGAACTCCTGCTCAAAATTAACTTCTAATCTTTTATAAAACAAGTCTCAAAACTGAAAGTAAAGATTGATCTTTCCTCCATTTTAGAGCCCAAATGCTCAAACTAGAATGTTATGAACCTTCATCATACTTCAAATCTGAATTGTGAAACAACATCTCTCCATGTATACATAGTTTTATTTTTAATAGTCACACGAGACTCAAGAATCCCTTCCTATTTTGCTTTTCATTTCCCCCTTCTGCAATCTTATCTTAAATTTTGAATTCTTGGGTTTTAAACTTTAATTTTAAACTTCACAAACTTTTAACTGTTTATTTGTTGGTTAGCTAACCATTGTGTGCTTACCTTTATGTAGCATCACTATTTTTTCAATTATGAGAAGAGTTTAAGAGAACGACTCCAATCTTCATCTGAAAATGTGATCACAAGAACTCAGGAAATGGAGCAGAAGCTACATCAGGCTGTAACAAAGCTGATAAAAATTAAAGAGAAATTGAATATTTATCGACAGCTCTCTGTCCAATTATTGAACAAGGTTCATACTGTATGTAAATCCTGAATACTTCTATTTATTTTCTCAAATTAGTAGTAATTACATTAATTTGAAAGTAGCTTTACTCCTGAACTCATGCAATACTAAAGGGGTAGGCAAATAAGGAAATTACGGATAGCAGGCCAGAACAGAAAGAAAGCGAATTAGTGATGATAAGTGCTAAAAATGATAAAATGGGATTGTGCTAAATGCAACCCATATAATGTAGTAATTAGTCTAGGAGTATATGAGAATGGGTGACTCATGTCATAACAGGACCAGCTGTGGGGTAGGTAAAAACAAAAATGAAAGGATGGAATCGGACTCTAAATGTATTGACTCAGTGTTGAGTACCAGAAGCTACAGGGTCCCCAAGTAGAAATGAGATGTTCTTTCTATTTGTGCTGAGGCTCGCTGGAACACTGCAGAAGGCCTACAATAAAAATATTGGCGTGGAACATAGTAGTATGTTGAAGTAGCAGGCATCTGGAAATGCAGGGTCATTTTTGTGAACAGAGCATTGGTGTTATACAAAACAGTCACCCAGTCTGTGTTTTGTCTCCTCAATCTAGAGCAGATCACATCATGAACAGAAAAAAACAACAAAGCCGAAATTCCTGGAAAATCTCAACAGGTTTGGCAGTATCAGTGGAGAGAAATCAAAGTTAATGCTTTGGGTCCTTCCTCAGTGTCACTGGACTCAAAACGTTAACTCTGATTTCTTCCAGGGATGCTGCCAGCTCTGCTGGGTTTTTCCAGCAATTTCTGTTTTTGTTTCTGATATCCAGCATTCCTATTATTTGTAGTATCTGTTTATCTAACATAGTAGACTGGACTGAATAAAGTACAGGGAAATTACTGCTTCACCTGGAATGTTTGTCTTGGGCCTTGGATGGCGAGGAGAGAGGAGATAAACAGGCTATATTACACTTTATTTGGTGTTTCATCATTTGATAGTTTTTAGTACAGATTGTTCTGCTATAATTGTTATAATGCAATTGACTAACTGGGGAAAGTTTCTAAAGCATGAACTTTTAAAACCTGCGTTGCCTGCGCTGTGATTGTATGGGAAGGTGCGATGGGTGTGTGAGGAGATTTTGAAAATCAAGAACTGTACCTGAAGGAAATGGTTCCTGTGGAATAATGACAAGTATGTGTCTGGTTGTGGATTCCCATTGGAGGTGACAAAAATTGCGGCTTACAACTTTTGGTTGTGGAGGTTGGTGAGGACGGTAAGTGAGGACCTGGGGAGCCCTATCATTTTTGTTGTAGGAAAGTGAAGGGCGAAGACAAAAGATAGGTTGAACATGGCTACGGGGCTTGTCGACCACGGGAGTGGGGAATCGTCAGTTGAGGAAAATAATGGACATTTCTGAGGTAGAAGGTGGCATCATCAGAAAAGATAAAGATGGAGAAACTGGGAGAATGGGACGGAGTCTTTACAGGAAGCAAGGTGTGAGGATGTATAGTCAAGGTAACTGTGGTAGTCAGTGAGTTTTAGTGTATATTTATGGATGGCCTATCCCCAGAAATGAAAACAGATGCTGAGGAAGGAAATGCAGGAATCAAATGGACCAGGTGAAGGTGAGGACAGGCTGGAATTTAGAAGGAAAATTGATCATTTTTTGCAATTGCAAATGAGAGGGGGAAGCAGCACCAGTGGTGTTATCGATGTTTTGTTTAGATTAGATTACTTACAGTGTGGAAACATGCCCGTCGGCTCAACAAGTCCACACCAACCCTCCAAAGAGCAACCCACCCAGACCCATTCCCCTACATTTACCCCTCCACATAACACTACGGGGAATTTAGCATGGCCAATTCCCCTAACCGGCACATTTTTTTGGACTGTGGGAGGAAACCCATGCAGACACAGGGAGAATGTGCAAACTCCACACAGACAGTTGCCTGAGGCGGGAATTGAACCTGGGTCTCTGGCGCTATGCGGCAGCAGTGCTAACCACTGTGCCACCCACCATCTATTGGAGAAAGATGTGGAAAGGGATATGAATAGGATTGGAACAAGAATGTTTCATATATCCAACAGGGGAAGAAGCTGCCTGACAGTTACCTTCCTCCAAATGCTCTGCATAATTTTAATGAACCTAAGCTATGCTACAAACATTGCAGATATTTCTAAAAGTCCAGTATTTCTTTTCCAGAATATATAATTATCCACTTAATATATAGAAAGTATGATTAATTAAAGTTGTAACAGAAAATCTTAGAGACAATTTACTAAATTTACAATCATATTACCAAACAATGCAATTCAAATAGGTAAATATATGACCATACAGGTGGTTCTTCTATAACATGATGATTGCATTGTTGTGCAAGCCCACATTATAGAAAAATTGCAATTTAGAAACAGCACTTAGTGTTGGCAATGTAATTGCATTACAGCCAACACAAGTTTTAAAAGTCCAGTATCTCCAGTTCGTCAATTGCATTACAGTGAATTTGCTTTGACGAAATGTGCAGTATAGCAGAACGATCTGTACTAAAAACCATCAAAAGATAAAACACTAATTCACATGGAATTCATTTTGATATATGTGTAAATATTCCAGAATATCTAAGAACATATAGGAATATTTAAGAATAGCTAGGAATAGAACATTCAACATTGAAAGTATAATTTACCTTAAAGCTCTGGACAAGGAAGATAACTTGCTCTAGTGAGAGAACATGTCATTTGATCTGAAGCTTCCAATTACTTTTGGAATTATTTGTATTATTTGGATTTCTTCTTTCTTGCAAGTTGACAAACAGCTGTGTAGGTTCCTCCCACTTTCTTTTTGTTGCTGTATCATTTAGCATTGTTTGTGAAGGTTCCTTTGTGAAGTTGTGAACATTTACCTAGTCAATTTATTGTGATTTTTATAATCTTGTACAGATATCTTTTTCATCTCTCACTTATTCTTTTAATTTTATCCTTTGTCAACAATTTATCAATGAAGGTGTTCCATTTGTGAGTGTTTTCTTATCATTGTTTCTATGATATTCATATAATAAGGATCTTTACCATCTCACATCAGTTGGGTGACTCCAGTATCCCACCAGTAATTAAAGTCTTATTTTCATGGATATGTGCAGTATTGCCATGTCTCTTTTCATATCTTTTTTGGTGATTAAACTATTGTTAATATTTTTGTATGTTTATACTTGATTAATAATGTCCATGTTGTCTCCATGACCATTTATTTCCTAATTTCAAAGCAGACCTTCCTGGCTTTTGTTCCTCCTAGTTGCAAGAATATTTCATGTTTAACTCCTATATGAATTCTAGTCTCTGTGTCCTATTTAATTAGTTGTACTTAGTTCTTAATCAAACCTATATTTGTAACCAAATATATTTACAACTGACTAGGCCAGCATTTATTGCCCATACCTAATTGCTCAGAGGACAATAAAAGTCAATACATTTGAGAGTTTAGAGTCACTTGCAGGCTAGGCCAGGTAGGGCAATGGCAGATTTCCTTCCTTTAAGGACATTAGTTGATCAGATGGGTTTTTTTAATGACAATGGTCAGTTAGTTACATCGTCTCCATTAGGCCAGTTTTGAATTCAGATTTCCTTATCTGGCTGATGGTATTCAAACCCAATACATTAGCTTGGGTTTGGATTACTAGTCCAGTGTCATTATGACTACACCATTGCCTGATTGAGTGCCAACAGTAGTGCCCGAAATCTGCTTTCTCCATCAGAATTCAGGAAATTCATGTACTCCAGCTTCCTAAATCACAGTCCATCACTTGCTAGTTAACTTTGGTGTACTGTATTCATTACCTCCAAATAATGTCAGCCCAGGAAAATTAGCTGCAATATGAAGAGAGTGAGAAAAACACTGTTTATGTCCGACATACATTTTAAATCAATTCATTTAAGTCGTGGCATTTGTGACTTTACAAATTAGTTTTACCAGCAGAATCACACAATTGTGGGTGCATGCACTGCACTCTAGTGACAGTGCTGGCACACGCTTCTCTGACCTTTTGAGGTCAACTCCATTGATGTTTGCAGGGTCAGAGGAGTTAACAAAATTAAGTATTCTACACAGTCACCTGGACTGGCAAAGGTGTTTGGGAATCCTTTTGGAAAGGAATGATATTAAATGTAAAAGTAAACCACATACATTAGAGCTAAATTTGAATGTCATTTTTTCTTGAAAGGTTTCATGTAATATTCTGATTTTTCTCTTTTTTTCAACAGCCAGTTACAAAGCAATCTGAAGATAACTGAATATTTGGAAGAGTTTCTTAAAAGAGGAAGAGGAAACAAATCTTCAAATGCATTACTTGGAAATTTTTTCTATTCATTATCAAAGTGATTCATTTGATTAGCAAGGCAAAATAACATAAGCTAATATTAAGGATTGTCTTAAGTTCACGAATTTTCGAGACAAACACATTTAAGTCTCCAGCAGGAAGAAATGGAACAAAATCAATCCTTTTCTTTACAAATATTTTTTCTTTTATATCAGAGAGGACTGTTATATCACTCAAAAATATTACCGCTCTGCTGCTTTTCATCTTATTTTTCATGCTATTTGAATATGCGCTATATGAGTATGTCAAAATATTATATTTGTTTAAGTGTTTAATGGTTTAAATGTAAGACTTAGCCTAATCTTTGACTAGTAAAGCTCTGAATCATGTTGAAGGCTAGAATATTTCGTTAATCCACACTTACTGCCTGCAATTTTGTTAACCAAGGATATCTGAAACTTCAATTTAGCTGCTGTCAAAATATCCTGTATTTGACTCTTGATAGTTTAAAAATGTTTTGGGATGATTGGTAACACTGGACTATCAGTGCATAGTTAAGATTTCAATGTACTTATTTTTCTGTTTTTCAAATAATGCTCCGAGGAAGTTCGAATTTTTCGTCATTTTAGAAGGAATGTTTTCAGTTAAATAATAAAATGAAACGGGGTTTCTACCTTATAAGATGTTTCGACTTGTTGCTGTTTTTCAAATATTGTTTGCCATGTTGGTCGAGAGAATTAAAAAAGAAATGATTCTACCTTTGACCTCAGAATTAACTATTTTTTTCTTCTGTCAAATGTATCATATTCACGATAACAGCCATAAATGGCACCAACAACACATCCGAAGATTAGTTTGACAGGTTGGAACTACTTTTAAGTAACAGATTAAGAAATGTGAAGTCATCCATTTCTGTAGGAATAACAGTAAAAAGGACTGTTTTTGAATGGCGAATAATTACAGCATGCGGCTTAGCAGAGGGACCTGAGTGTCCTTATGCATGAATCACTGACGTTTGATTTGCAAGAGCAACAGGTAATTAAAAAGGCAAATGGAATTTTGTCCTTTATTGCTAAAGAGATTGAGTTTAAAATCAAGGAGGTTACAATACAGCTATATAGCATGCTGGTGAGGCCACATCAGGAGTACTGTGTGCAGCTTTGGTTTGTATACTCAAGAAAGGATGTACTGGCACCAGGGGAGGTGCAGATGAGATTCACTAGGTTGATTCTGGAATTGAGAGAGTCGGTTTCCGAGGAAAGAATGAATAGACTGGGATTATATTCATTGGAATTTAGAAGAATGAGAGGGGATCTTATAGAAACATTAAAAATATGAAGAGAATAGATAAAATAGAGGTAGAGAGAATGTTTCTACTCAGTTGAAACTAGCACAAGTGGGCATAGCCTCAAAATTAAGGGGAGCAGATTTAGAACCAAATTGAGAAGAAATTTCTTCTCTCAGAGGGTTGTGAATTTATGGAATTCCCTGTCCAGTGAAATAGTTGAGACATCTTCAGTAAATGTTTTTAAAGTCAAGGTAGATACTTTATTGAACAGTAAAGAAATTAAGAGTAATGGAGAGAGGATAGGTAAGTGGAGTTCAGGTCATGAAATGCTCAGCCATTATCATATTGAATGGCAGAGTGAGTTCGAAGGGCCAGAAGGCCTATTCCTGTTCCTAGTTCTTACATTCTAAGCGTATCTTACTTGGAAATCAACTCCTATCCTACCTTCTCTGTTTCTTGTCTGTCATTGACAGCAATTACATGATTCTGCCCTCTGGAATTTTTTTGATGATACTGATCTATCTGTTCCGACATTTGAAAATGTTCTCAACTAAACCTTCTGTCACTGTGAAGACCATAGAGTCATAGTCATATAGCACAGAAACAGACCCTTTGGTCTAACTCACCAAATTTTTCTCTTGTGGACTAAAAATATGGAATAGTTGCCACTTTAGATCAAGGAAATGGTGGAAGAATATGTTGCAATTTAAAAATTAGTTTCTGGACCTAATCGTGAGTTGTGTCTTCACTGTTACTGTATTCAAGTAGAGGGGAACATGTTAGACACTTTGGCTATGTGCGTCTCTATTCAGGGTAGTTTTGGCCAGAGATGATCCTTTGGTTTTGATCATTTGCTGTGAGCTCAGCAGAGTAAGCATCTAGGTCTGTCTCTCTCTTCCACCTATGTGGAGAAATAACAGAAAATTTAAGAATGGCACAGTGATCAGCACAACTGCCTCACATTGCCAGGAGTCCAGAATTGATTCCAGCCTGGGGCAACTGTCAGCATGAAGTTTGCATGTTTTCCCTGTTACGCATAGGTTTCCGTTGGATACTCCGATTTCCTTCCACAGTCCAAAGATGTGCAGGTTAGGTGGATTGGCCATGCTAAATTGCTCAAAATGTTCAGGGATGCGCAACCTAGGTGGGTTATCCATGGTAATTGCAGGGTAACAGGGATAGGTCTTGCTGTGATGCTGTTTGGAGGGTTGGCGCAGACTTGATGGGCTGAATAGTCTCCATCTGCACTGTAGGGATTCTGTGATTCTAATCTCCTTAATGCTGTTATAGAGTCATTGAGATGTACAGCACAGAAACAGACCCTTAGATCCAACTCATCCCTGCTGACCAGATATCCTCACCTAATCAAGTCCCATTTGCCAGCACTTGGCCCATATCCCTCTAATTCCTTCCTATTTTTCTACCCATCCAGATATCTTTTAAATGCTGTAATTGTACCAGCCTCCAGTACTTCCTCTGGCAGCTCGTGTGAAAAGGTTGCCCTTTAGGAACCTTTTATATCTTTCCCCTCTCACCCTTAACCTATGCCCTTGAGTTCTGGACACCCCCACACCAGGAGAAAGAGCGTGTCTATTTCTCCTATCCATGCCCCTCATGATTTTATAAACCTCCATAAGGTCACTCCTCAGCCTCCAACACTCCAGGGAAACACCTCTGGAGTTTAGGGTCAGAGGTGACTTAATTGAAACATAATATCCTGAGGGGACTTGATCTGATGGATGTGGAAATAACATTTCCTGTTGTGGGAGGATCTAAACCTCGGAGTCATAGTTTATTGCTTATTCACCATCTCATGATAAGACAGCACCCAACCAAAGCCATTAGCATCAATTGCCATTTTAAAAGGATTACTAAAGTCAGGGGCAGTCAGTAATGTGTTATTCATTAAGATTGCCTTCAGCTTCTTAAAAACCATTTGGTTTATTAATTTCAACAGGACCATGTAGGTAATTGCAGGAAGAAAGTTCACAGTAACTGGGAGTTCAGAATGAAGTGTCATGGTCTAAGGATACAAGATAAGCCATTTACGGTTGAGATGAAGAAGAATTTCTTCATTCAGTGTATTAAGCCTGTGGAATTTTCTATTGTAAGTTTTCAAGGAATTAGACATAGTTCTTAGGTTTAAATGCTACTGGGAGAAAGTAGGAAGAGGGTATTGAGATGATCAGCAATAATAAATGGTGGAGCAGGGCCAAATGGCCTACTCGTGTTTCTGTTTTCAATTATTTATGTTTCTAATTCTTGCTAACTCGAGTGGCTTGATATACCTAGTTCTTCTTGCATTTCTTCTAATCCAAACGATATGTCAATGTAAATTAGCTCTGGCTTCTTGGCTTTTTACAGAAAATTCCATTTTTAATTTGTTTGCCAATTTTATTGCTTTTGCATTGTTTTTGAAGACTTAATTAATCAGGAATACAACTTCCATTTGTGGATGTATTTAGCTGCTTCCACTGCCATAATATCTAATAGGAGAGATACCTTGTTTCTCATACTATCAATTACTAAAGACTCATTTCATGTTAAATCTCATGTTGTCTACACTCAAAAATCTTACATCGAGCCCCAAACTTTTGAAACAAAGACATAGGAAGGGTGGTTTGGTGATAAATTCATTGTTCCATAAGCAATCACAAATAATTAAATTATCAGTTGAATCAGTGGAGTTGTTCAATCATTTGACTTTGACAAGATGCTCACACCAGATTGCATTAGTAAACAGAAAAAAAAACATTTATTATAAACAAACATATTTGTTAACAAAGGGAAAACATTAACTTTTGCTTTCATTCTCAAATAGTTCATATAAGATGGACTGGTCGGCAGAAGTGTCATGGGGGAAGGGGAAATAAATGGAAGGGAAAAAGTAACAAAATCTTTGGTCGAGACCAAACTGCAAAGGGTCAAATTAGATAATTTTCTCATTGCTCCTTTGGTTTTTAGCAATAGCATGTTGATGTAAGTCAGTAGTTGGTCAGTTGAATCTTGGTCTTTCCCTGAGTCAAAAATCACACAACAGGTTATAGTCCAGCAGATTTATTTGAAAACATTAGCTTTCAGAGTGCTACTCCTTCATCAGGTAGCTGTGGAGCAGGATCATAAGACACAGAATTTATAACAGAAGATCTCAGTGTCCTGCAACTGAAACGATATATTGAACAAACCTAGATTGCTGTTACGTCTTTCATTTTTTAGAATGGTTTGCAGGTTTTGGTTCATTAATATGTAAATCCCAGAACCTCTTTCAATCATGTTCTCGCGATAACCTAAGGTTTTATGAAAAAAAAGTGACATCTCAGCTCAGACAATGCATTAAAGGTATGAGGTTAGAGTCTGTCTGTATCCAAATCTTAAGCCAGACTGGTTCTATTTCAAATGTAGGAATTTGTAAAAGGTTACATGGATTGACAGCTTGGGACATTGATTGCCTGCAGACTGTGTGCATTTTGAAAAAAATAGAAGGTATCTGCAATTACAAATCTGAAAATGCAATTCATCCCGTAGACTTATATGTGCATATGCGTGCATGTGAGGGTGAGAGAGAGAGTGTCAATGTGTGCATATGAGTGTGTGCATGCTTGGTAGAGTGTGTACATGAGTGTGATGGAATATAAGCCTATGACAGGGTGTGCGGGGGAGGGGGGGGTGTATGTGTGTGTGTGTCTGAGAGAGGCTGCGTATATGAGACATAGTCTGCGTGAGTGTGTCTATCTGTGTGCTTGTGTGTATAGTGCAAAGTGGTCACCTGTATTGTGACATGAACCCAAAGTCACAGTTGAGGCCATCCTCATGGGTACCAAACTTGGCTATCAGCCTCTGCTCAGTCACTCTGCATTGTTGCGTACCCCGAAGTCCGCCTTGGAGAATCGTAATCCAAAAGTCCAAGGCCGAATGCCCCTGACCATTGAAGGGCTCTCCAACTGGGAGGGAACATCCCCATCTGGTGATTGTTAAATGGTGTTCATTCATTGGTATTGTAACGTCTGCTTGGTCTTGCCAACATACCATGCCTCTGGGCATCCTTGACTGCAGTTTATGAGATAGGCAACGTTGGCCAGGTCAATCAAGTTTGTGAGACATGATTTCCCATGCACAAAGCCATGCTGACTATCCCTAATCAGTCCTTGCCTTTCCAAATACATGTAGATCCTGTCACTCAGGATTCCCTCCAACAACTTGCCCACCACTGAAGTCAGGCTCACTGGTCTATAGTTCCCTGGCGTTTCCTTATCACCATCCTTAGCCGCCCTCTGGTCTTCCAGCACCTCACCTGTGGCTATAGATGATACAAATACCTATGCAATGGTAGTATCCATGTCAACACACTAACATGTCTTGAAGTGGTTGCCATGGCAATGTTGCAGGGTGTTGTGGTCGATGTGCGAACAATGGTCTGTTTAAAGTTTGACAGTTGTTTAAAGGTGAGATGTGGAGGCGGAGGGAATGTCTTGGGCAAGTTGCTCATCCTCATTGATCATGTGTTGCATGGCGTATTTCTCCACTCCCGGGAAGTACTGGACAACGAAAGTCGCATTCCCTGTCTTTCTCTTGAGGAGGTCATTACGTATTTTCGCTGTGACACGTCCAAACTGGCGATCGATGAGTTGAGCATCATACCCTGTTCTTATGAGGGTGTCCTTCAGCAACTTCAGGTGTCTGTCTTGTTCGTTTTCATCTGAACAGATCCTGTGTATGTGAAGGGCTTGTCCGTAGGGGGTGGCTGTTTTAATATGTTTAGGGTGGAAGCGAGAGAAGTGCAGTATCGTGAGGTTATCCATGGGTTTGCAGTAGAGTGACGTACATGATGGAGATGCATGTGTCCAAGAATGAGAGATACTGAAGTGGTCCATGGTAAATCTGATGGTGAGATGAAACTCCTTGATACCACAGTACAGTTGTTTCAGTGACTCTGTGGGTCCAGAGGAAGAAAATGTCATCAATATATCTGGTATATAGTGCTGGTTGAAGGTCCTGTGCAGCAAAGAAGTCTTGTTTGAACTTGTGCATGAACATTTTGCCGTATTGGGGTGCAAATTTGGTTCCCACACTGTTCCATGTGTCTGGATGAAGAACTGGTTGTCAAAGGTGAAAACATTGTGGTTGAGGATGAAGCGGATGACCTGTTGGAATGTGCTTGGAGATTGGCAGTTGTTGGTATTGAGTAGTGAGCCTGTCGCAGTAATGCCGTCATCGTGGGGTGTGCTGGTGTAGAGTGCTGAAACATCCATTGTGACGAAGAATGTTCCTGGTTCAACTAGTCCACGGGTGATGAGTTTCTAAAAGAAGTCTGTAGTGTCAAGACAGAAGCTGAGGGTCTCCTGTGCAATGGTTTTCAAGATGCCTCGACATAGTCAGAGAAGTTCATGCACACAGTTCCGTTGCCTGACACGATGAGGCAACCAGGTATGTGGCTTTGTGTATCTCCAGAAGGCAGTAGAAGTCCCCCATGTGAGAAGTACGTGGGATGAGAGTGTGTAGGGAACTCTGTTAGACTGGATCAAAAGTCTTGATCGATCTGTTTAGTTCCCGGTGTGTTCTTTGGTCAGATTGGTCAGTAGTCTCCTATAGTGTTTCTGGTTGTTCAGTTACTGGTACACTTCCTTGCAGTAGTCTGTTCTATTCTGAATAACATGGCTCCTCCTTTATCCACTGGTTTGATGACAATGTTGTGCTTGGTTTTGAGAGCATGGATGGCATTGCATTGGGATCGGGTGACATTTTGTTCTACTTTGTGGGTGCAGCTGATGAATCTGGCATTTACACATTTCCTGACAGTTCGAGCAGACGTGTCAAGCCCAGGGCAGCAGCCCTCCTGTGGGGTCCAAATCAACTCCTACTTTGGTCACTCCACTACAGTCATCTCTCTGATGACTGTTCCGGTTCATCTGTTGTCTCATTGGGATCGCTGCTGACATCTTGGAAGAATTCCTGGAGTGTCATTCGTCTGATGAATTCTTCCGTGTCTGCCACAAGACCAATGGGGTCCATTTTGGTGGTGGGGCAGAAATTGAGCCTTCGGCTAAGAACTTCAATCTCTTCCGATTGGAGGGTGTGTTCTGATAAGTTGATGATCGATTTCCCCATGGTGTGAGGGGACAGCAGCCACCATATACGTGGCAGGTACTCATGCGACTCGCCCAACGTTGTCTATCTTATACACTACAGGCAAGGATGCCCCGAGGCATGCTTCATTGGCGAGACCAAGCTGACACTATGACAGCGGTTGAATGGACACCACGCAATAATCACCAGACGGAGATGTTCCCCCCTAGTCGGGAACACTTCAGCAGTCAGGGATATTTGGCTTCGGATCTTTGGGTGATCATCCTCCATGGCGGACTTTGGGACATGTAATAATGCAGAGTGGTTGAGCAGAGGCTGATAACCAAGTTTGGTACCCATGAGAATGGCCTCTGCCAGGACCTTGGGTTCACATCACACACAGTCAAGCAGACTCTCTCTCATACACACACTCACACCTACACACACACTCTCTCACAGGCTTACACTCCATCACAGTCACGCACACACTACCAAGCACACAAAAGCACATTCTCACATGCACTCACACCCTCATGCACAGTCACAATCTCTCTCTCTCTCTATCTCACATGCACACATATAAGTCTATGGGGTGAATTGCATTTTCAGAACTGTAATTGCAGATACATTCTATTTTGTTCAAAAAACATACAATCTGCAGGTACTCCATCCATGTAACATTTTATGAATTCCTATCTTGGTCAGTGTATAGCTCATAGTCTGGCTCAAGATTGGGATACAGACAGACTCTAATCTCACACCTTTAATGCATTGTATGAGCTGAGATGTCACCCTTTTTTATAAAGTCTTAGATTGTCTCGAGAATGTGACTGGAAAGTTCTGGGATTTACATATTAATGATCCAAAACCTGCAATCCATTCTTAAAGATAACAGCAATCTATATTTGTTCAATATATAATTTCAGTAGCAGGACACTGAGATCTTTTGCTAGAAATTCTATGTCTTATGATCCTGCTCCACAGCTACCTGATGAAGGAGCAGCACTCTGAAAACTAATGCTTTCAAATAAACCTGTTGGACTATAAACTGTTGTGTGATTTTTTAACTTTGTCCACCCCCAGTCCATCACCAGCACATCCTCATCACATTTACCTGAGTCAGAAGTCCTTTTCAGGGTCTCTTTATCCATTTTCAGGATTTGGGTTTTCCTGGGTGTTCAATTTGGGTGCATGTTTGCCCACTCTGTGCATTCTGAACGTTGGTTCAGACCTAGCTTATTCAAGTCACAAACAGCATATTTTCTATGTTCAAACATGACCCTGACCTTTTGGGGTAATTATCTTTTTGTATTCACTGCCTTGTTCTCAACGTGCACTGAAGTTCAAGTGAGGCTTGAGGAACAGCACCTCAGCTGTCAGTTAGGGATCTGACTGACTTCTGGACTGAAACTAGACTTTTTGACCAATTCCCCCATTTTGATTAGTTTTACCATGTTTGACAAATATGTCCCTTACCAGTTATCCCTGTTTGTCTTTCACTTCATGACATCTTTTTGCCATTCCCTCTACAGTTCTCCACTGTCTCCCCCGCCCCAGCATATAACAACTGAAATCTCCAATCTGTAAATCTGAGGGAATTCCATTCCAATTTAAACTTTAGTCAATGTTTCTCCCTCCACTGATGTCATTGCATGCTCCTTCTGCAGTCAGTTCAGTTTTCCCGCTTGCGCATTACTGCATTTCTCGGTGCGCTTTCGAGTACGGCCGGTGCCTGCTGTGACGCGTGTCCGTAGTGAGCCAATCAGAGGCGCGCTTCCTCGGATTTGAATGTGACGGCCGTTAGCGGAGTTGCTCGGCGCCATGGCGGTAGATGAGATCCGGGTCTGTGAGAGACTTAAGCGCAATGGCTGCAAGTTCAGGAGGACAATGGAGCGAATATTCCAGGAGGTAGTGAGAAGCCCGGTGCTGCCAGACGGCCTGGGCTCGCTGACGCGCGCGAGTCGGTGCATTTCTGCTGCCGTCACGGCCACATTGTGCGGATTTGCAGCCGCTCCCCGGCGAGTGGGGAGGAGGTCGGGGTCAAGACTAGAGTGGTGCTGGAAAAGCACAGCAGGTCCGAGGAGCAGGAGCCCTTCATCCGGAAGTTTCCTGCTCCTCGGACGCTGCCTGACCGGCTGTGCTTTTCCAGCACCATCACTCTAATCTCCAGCATCTGCAGTCCATCACTTTGGCCGGGGAGGACATCGGGGAGAGGATGGGGAGGGTTGTAACACCGGATGGATAGGGCTGGAGAGGTTTGGACAGGCGGAGTGAAATCCGGCGAACAGGATGAGGTGGGAGGCACCGTTAAAGGGATGGCCACTGAGGACGGGTTTGGGAGCAGGCACTGAGCCACCCTATCAAGGGGAACACCGAATAGATAAAAAAAACTCGCCGAAGGTGTGAGATGGCAATTGGGATGCCACTTGTCAAAAACGCACAGATAAAATACCATAATAAGATTGCAGACCAACTGCATGTCAGTAAGTACAACTGGACATGATGCATTGAGCCCAGGTTCTTTGCAAAAGACAGTCCACTGTGGACACACATTCCCATATTTCAGAAAGATCAAAAGATTGTTATAGTCGATATAACAGTGCGGTATGAAAATGACAGCAAAGCACTGGAAATGGCATAGTGTGAAAAAAGCAAGAAATTATAAACACCTTAATGCCAAGATAATGGAATTTTCGGGAGGCTCTGAACCCAAGTACTTTGGCTTCATGATGGGCACACGAAACAAGTGGCTGGGCCTGAATAACAGCCTCATGAAATTCCTCAGCATTGAAAGATTTGAAACCTTTTCCCAAAAGACATCCAGACTCGCTTTATCATTGACACTCGGAGTATTACAACTCTTCAGTGATAAGTAAGCAACCTATCGTTAACAGGCTCTGGCTGGAGACTCGGACTGGCTAAACCCCACCAAAAAAACAAAATAAGAATAAAAAAAGGGAGCACCGGTCCACCAATAACACAAACAGTCTGATACCAGACTAATGGAAGACCACCGAAGCCGAGCCCCTCATAACACCAGTACCACCCTGGCCCTTGGCCTGTGGTGATGCTAGAGAGTCCAAAATATTGACGGGTGACATAAAGGTTTGAAAAAGGCACTCTTGTGAGTGGTTCAAAATAACCCTTCCCCCCCCACTTTAAAATCTCTTCTGTAAATTTCTGAATTTTCTAAGATTCATTGTCACCACTTCTCATTCTTCTTAATTCTGGTGTTTGGAGGCCCATTCCCCTCAAAAACATATGAACATAGTCTGTCTCTGTCCCTCGAGTCAGACTGGTCCTATTTCCAAAATAGGATTTATAAAATGTTACATTAATTGACAGCCTGCAGATTGTGTGCTTTTTGAGCAAAATAGAATGTATTTGCAAATTCAGTACATTGGCTTATTTGGATGTGTATGAGTGTGTGTGTGTATGTTGTGTAACCTGGTGTTGTGATTTTTAACTTTACCCTCTCCAACCTAACACCAGCATTTCCACAATATGATTCAATAAGGTCATGGCTGAACTGTACACTTTTGCCATCCAAGCAATTGGTCTGGTGAACCTCAACTGCACCCATGTTTAGCAAATATGTACCTCCTTTAGGAGACAAAAATTGGACATTATTCTGGGTGCAGTCTCACCCAATGTTCTCCACAATTGAAGCCAGGTGTTTTTAGTCCTTGGCTCCTTGGATTTTGTGATAAAGGCTAACATAGCATTTGCCTAATTTTTGCTGCACCTATATGCTATCTTTCAATGACTTATATACATGGAAAAGTGGGACTCCTGTGGCACAGTCCTAGTGTCTGTTTCTGAGCCAAGAGACCTGGGTTAATGTCCTGTGTGTCCCAAAGATGTGTCATAACATCTGAGTAGGTTAATTAAAAATGCCTGGCATAGTTTTCCAATCGCTCATCATTTAAGAAATGCTCTGCATCTTCAGTCTTTCTACTGAAATGGATAACTTCACACAAACTGCATTATATTTCATCTGCCACATTCTTGCCCATTCATATAGCCTTTCTAGTTCCCCTTGAAACCTCTTTGCATTCTTTTGAAATTCCCATGAATGTACATGAATTTCTATCCATCACCCTTTTCAAGCAGTCGATTCCAGAGCATGACTGATCATTACATAAAGAAATTCTCACCTCACACTGGCTTTTTTGCCATTTACCGAATTTATATATGCTTTGCAAATCAACCCTCTTGCTGATGAGGCAAGTTTCATATATACTCCATTAAAGGCCTTAATGATTTTGCCATTGCTACTGAGCCACCTCTTAAACTTTTTCTGCTCAATGGAGAGCAACCCCAAATTCTCTCTTATATCTACATAACTAAAGTCTTATCCATGTTGTGGTTCCAGTTAATCTCTGCATACTAAGCCCTTAATACATTCTGAATTTATGTTTCCTGAAGACTTTAACAAGTATAACTCCTTATTTTTAGTAGTGATTTTGGAAAGATTTACAGCTCCAGTTGAGGTTCTGGATCTAAGTTTGCTTGCTGAGCTGGAAGGTTCGTTTTCAGATGTTTCACCACCATACTAGGTAACGTCATCAGTGAGCCACCAGTGAAGGCTAGCGTTTTGTCCTGCTTTCTATTTGTCTCGGTTTCTTAGCGTGGGTGATATCATTTCCAGTTCTTTTTCTCAGAGGATGGTAGATGGGGATCAAATCGATGTGTTTCTTGATGGAGTTCCAAATAGAATGCTATGCTTCTAGGAATTCCCGTGCGTGTTTCTGTTTAACCTGTCCCAGTCAAAATGTTGTCCTTCTCTGTTGGTATGTAAGGGTACTAGTGATAGTGAGTGATGTCTTTTTGTGGCTAGTTGATATTCATGTATCCTGTTGGCAAACTTTCTGCCTGTTTGTCTGTTGTGGTGTTTGTTACAGTCCTTGCATGGTATTTTGCAAATGGCATTTATTTTGCTGATTATTTGTATAGGGTCTTTTAGATTCATGAGTTGCTGTTTAAGTGTGTTGATAGGTTTGTGGGCTACCATGATGCCAATGGGTCTGAGTAGTCTGGAGATCATTTCAGCAATGTTTTTGATGTAAGGTGATGTGGCTGGAGTTCCAGAAATCAACCTAAAAGACCTTGTACAAACAATTAGCAAAACAAATGTCATTTACAAGATACCATCCCAGGACTTTAACAAAACACTACATTGAACAAACAGGCAGAAGACTTGCCAACAGGATACATGAACACCAACTAGCCACAAAAAGACATCACCCACTATCACTAGTATCCTTACATACGGACAAAGAAAGACACCACTTCAACTGGGACAACACATCCATCCTAGGACAAACTAAACAGAGAGACACACGGGAATTCCTAGAAGCATGGCATTCAAACCGGAACTCCATTGATAAACGCATTGATTTAGACCCCATCTACCATCTTCTGAGAAAAAGAATCAAAAATGATATCATCCACCCTAAGACACATAAATAGAAAGCGGGACAAAACACCAGCGCTTCACCGGGGGCTCACTGATAATGTTACCTAGCATGGTGACAAAATATCTGAAAACGAAATTTCCAGCTCAGCCAGCAAACCTACGTCCAGAACCTTATTTTTGTTTTTATCATAGTTTGTGTATAAAGGCACTTTAAATAAATGTTACGAAGCAAAAAAGCCACATAAAGTAGTGGTTGGCACAGATTTCCAAAAACTTGATCAAAGAGGTAAATCCTTTTAAAAAGTGAGATGGACCATTGGAAAGGATTATGGAGAGAATTCCACTACCTCGGACAAACTCTAAGCTGCTTAAAGCAAGGCTCCCAATGGTGGAGAAACTAAAATTGGGATTCTGAAATGGCTGGAATTAGATCAATGTAGTTACCTGAGAGTGTAGTGGGACTAGAGAAAATTATTGTGATATGAAAGGATTTACAAGCAAGGATGAGGAACTTTTAAAATGTAAATTTTGCTTGACTGGAAGTCAATAAAATCCGAGAGCATAGATGATGGGAAACATAAATGAGACTTGGAGCAAGTAAGGGTAAAGAATTTTGGATGACCTCAGTTTTAGAGGATGGAACATGGGAGACCAGCAAAAATGTTGGACTGGTCATGTCTAGATATAAGAGGGGCATGATTATAGGTTTTAACGGTAGGCAAGCTGATGCAGAGTAAAACAGGTTGATGTTACGGACGTAGCAACAAACCATCTTGGTGATGGCTTTGGTCAGAATCTTGGCTTAGGTTCAGATATGACACAAAGGTTATAAACAACCTCAGTTGCCAAGGAGAAGGATAGAGTTTTGTCTCAGAAACTTCATTTTTCTAGAACTTTGAAGTCAAATTTAAGACCATGCAGGATCAGATTGTTTCCAGCCTTTGCCAAAACTTGCAACGTGAGGTCTGGGGACTAATGTTTAAACAGACTTTTTTTTTCTCAAAGTTATAGCTCACATGTTTTTTAAACAGCCGTCTCAACTTTGTCATGTCACGTGCCTTCACTGCTAGATGTCTATGAAGCCTTATTGAAATTGTACCATTTAGTTTGTGTTGCATCCATTATTTCTTATCAAAATATATCAATGTATTCACTTTCACATGCTATGTCTATTATTTTACTAGTCTCTTACTATCCTCCTCATTTAATAAAGAAAGGCTTATGCCTGAAGCGTCGATTCTCCTGCTCCTTTGATACTGCCTGACCTGCTACACTTTTCCAGCAACACATTTTTCAGCTCCTCATTTAATGTACAAGATTACAAAAAATAGTAACAACACAGTCAATCGCAAACATTTAGAGCCAAATGTATGAAAATGTTGGTATGATTCCCATGCTTTGAAATATAATGTCAAAATATTAAGTTTGGAAAAAGCAATACTGTTTGAACGCAAATAAAACGTACTTAGGTTGCAGTTAAAACTTTTTGAAAGGTGTGTTAATGGGGTCAGTTTGCTCAGTTGGCTGGACAGTTGATTTGCAATGCACGGTGATGACAATTGCATGGGTTCTGACTGAGGTTGCTATAAAGGTCCTTTCCCAATCTCCAGCAGTGTGGCAGCCCTCAGGTTAAACCATCACCAGTTGTTTCTCTTGAATGGGAGAGTAATCCTGTGGTTCTATTATCTTTTTGTCATACACTTATAAAGTGCACAAAATAGTGCAATTTTTATATAGAAGTTTAATCACTTAAGATAATAAACACAAATCAATCTAATCTTTTCTGGATTTCTATAGTACAACCATCCATTTGAAGATGACCTAATTGTTAATCTTGAGGATATGACTGTTGATGCTCCATCAGGTAAGACACAATAATTCATCACATAATATCATCTAGAAAACTTACTGGAGTAATTTTTTAATCGGTGTAGTATTCTCAGCAGTCTAACGCCTTTTTCATACATTAGAGTTGCTTGTCATCATATAAGTAAGAATGGCAAGCAAAAAACAGTTATACTTTGCTGAATAATGGAGCAGTATTGGACTATGCCAAAAGGTTGGGGTGGGTGCAATAAAGTATTCTGGTCATAGCTATACATTGTGCCATTTTTTAAACTTTGTGGACCATTTGAATTCCGCAGCAGGAAAGAAAGAGAGACCACAATATTGATTCTGGGGAGAAATGTGAACAGATTTGAGGTTAAGTTTAATCAATTTTTGGGGCATTTAAAGATGAGGTGGTATCGTGCAAGGGTGGAGGTTTTGAAGATGGGGCTTGATGATTATTGTTTTGAAATGAAGAGGAGACCATTACAATTCCAGCTAGCATTGGCCCAAAAGGGATGTTTTGTTCGAGTAATTTAGTGATAGTGAGATTAAAGGCGCATGAGTGAGTGTTATGAACAAGAAAGGAGAGTAGAGTGAAAATAGGATTTTGTTTGGAGGAGGGTTAAAATTGCTGGGTTTGCCCTCAAAAAAAAAAGCAAACATCCACCTTTTTAATAGCTTATAGTTGTAATAGCAATCAATTGTCAGAGCAGACAATTGAACTTCAAACTGATGGCAATTGCATTGGTTGGTGGTGGTGGGGTGATTTTGTTTGATCCTTTTGCATGATTCTGAAGCAGTGGAGCTCAGCAACAAAGTGTTTAATATTGTTCAATTAAACCTGGTGATGGATAGCTAAAATAATCTTGCATGTAATATGTTCAAGCTACACCCATTTGTTTTGAGTGAGAAAGATGAGTCCTATGGTCAGGAGGAACAACGTAGGAGACAGATAATTGACATATTGCACCAGACAAGCTTTTAAAAATGGAGGTTTAAGACTTGTTGAACAGACTGATTGATGCATTAAAGGTAAAATTGGGGTTTAAAAGTGTAGTTGTGCATGACTAGCAGGTTGAAATGAGATGTGCAACAGAAGCGTGATACATTGAACAAAGAGTACTGTAAGGGACCAAAGCTACTGGAGAGTTTGGATGTAAAAAATAAACTGAGGACCAGTCTGTCAAAGAAAAGATATTAGAATTAAAATATAACTAGATCCTGTGGCTTGTGCCAAGTCTCAGTTGAAGCCCAGATAATAATTGAACCTTTTCAGAATAAGGTCATCTGTGAAAAGAGCCTTGTTTAATGATTTTTTAAAAATTATGATGAAAATCCAATGATTGTTGCTTCACAAGCAGATGCCACATGGTTTTTGGCAGATGAGGTGAGCAGCACAGATTGGAGCAAATACAATGCTGGAGAAATGCAACAGGTCTGGAAGCATACATTATACTGCCGTACATTAAAGACATATCAGAGATGATGACGAGACTACTCCACCGCTTGGCATCATGGTAGCCCACAATACCAACCAACACATTGAAACAGCTCCCGATGAATTTAAAGGGCCCTGTACCAACAACCAGTAGAATGAACATCATATATAAAAGACCCTGCAAGGGCTGTAACAAACATTATATTGGACAGACAGGCAGGAAACTAGCCACCAGGATACAAGAGCACCAACAAGCCACCAAAAGACTATGACTAGTAGCCATACCCACAGATGAAGTGGGATACAAGTTCAACTGGGGCAATATTGGGGCAGGCTAAATAAAGACACGTGGAAATTCCTAGAGGTTTGGCATTCAAACCAGAACTCCACTAACAAGCATATCAATTTGGACCCTATTTACCAACCTCACATCACCAGAAGTGATATCACCCGCCATAACAGACCAAGACACACGCATAGCAAGTGGGACAGAACACCACTTAATCGGAGGCTCACTGATTATATTACCGAGCATGGTGACAGTGTCTGAGAACAAATCTACCAGCTCAGCATGCAAACGTACAACCAGGTCTGGAAGCATCAGTGGAGAGCAAAATGGTTAACATCTCCAGTCTGGTATGACTGTTGTGAAGGCCTTCACATTTAGAACAAAATGGACTTGTCGGTGACAGGCAGCATGGTTTTGTACAGGGAAGGTCATGTCTCATCAACCTGATTTTCACTTCTTCAAAAAGTTCAAAGATAATTGATGAGGGAAGGGCTGTGGATATATATGGACTTTAATAAGGCATTGGATAAAATCCCACATGGTAAACTAGTACAAAAACTAAAGTCATATGGGATTCAGGGTGGGCTGGCTAGATGGATACAAAACTGGTTTGGTCATAGACAGAGAAGGTGGTAGAAGGGTGTTTTTCCGAATGGTGACTGGTAATTAGTGGTGTTCCACAGAGATCAGTCTTGGGTTGTATGTTTGTAGTATATATAAATGATCTGGAAGAAAATGTGGGTGGTTTGATTAATAAGTTTGCAGATGACATGAAGATTGATGGAATTGCTGATAGTGCCGATGATTGATTGTGAAAGGATACAACAGGATTTAGATTGGCCACTTGGATACAGAAATGACAGATGGTGTTTAATCCAGATGAATGCAAAGTGATACATTTTGAAGGATTGAATTAAAGTGTGAATTATATTGTCAATGGCAGAATCTTTTAGAGCATTAACATGCAGATGGATCTGGGCATGCAGTTCCACAGTTCCCTAATACCGGCAACACAGGTTGCCAAGGTGATTAAGAAGCCAAATAGCATGCTTCGTCAGTTGGGGCATGGAGTACAAGAGTTGGTAAACCAGGTTGCAGCCATATTAAACCCTTGTTAGGCCAAGTTTGGAGTATTGTGTGCAGTTTTGGTTGCTACACTACCAGAAGGATGTGGAAGCTTTGGGGAGAGTGCAGAGAAGGTTCACCAGGATGTTGCTTGGTCTTGAGGGCATTGGCTATGAGGAAAGTTAAAAAGACTGGAAAGATGGTAGCTGAAAGGAGACCTGATAAAAGATCTACAAAATTGAGAGGCATAGATAGGATGTGTAGTCAGAGGCTTTTTTTTCCCCAAGGCTGAAGTTCCAATTACAAGGGGGAGGGGGAGGGAGTTTTTAAGGGAGATGTGTGAGGGAAGATTTTCATGCAGAGAGTGATAGTAGCCTGAATCGACTGCCAGAAGAGGTGGTGGAAGCATGTTGGCAACATATAAGAGGCATCTGGGTGGTTACTTGAATGAGGAGGGAATAAAGGGATACAGACTGAGTAAGGGCAGCAGATTTGTTTTTAGTTTAGTTAGGGCATGAAGATTGGTGTAGGTTTAGAGGGTGAAGGGCCTGTTCTTGTGCTTTGTTTTACTTTTGTTGCCTTGAAATGTTGACTATCTCTCTCTCTCCACAAATTTTCGCCAGCATTGGTTTATTTTTCCAGGTTTCCAGCTTTTGCAATATTTTGTTATCATAGTGGCAAATTAGGAGGTTAGCTGAGTTAGTCTCCAGTGTGTGAATTGGATTGAAGGAAATAAATAGACCTGTTGCTTTCTTGATATTTTTAAAATTAATGTTAATACACACCTCTGAACAAGTGAAACTTGAACTCGAGCCTCTTGGGCCAGGGGCAGGAACACTACCTCTGTGCCACAGGAAACCCCCCTGTTGGTTTCTGTTCTTACAAAGACAGTGACAAATGTCACGATGGCTCCTTAAGTAATGGGCAATTCAGTAAGCTGCACAGAATTAATGGAAGGCATGTAGGAAGATAGAGGGATTGTGATGTGTCAGAGGACAAGTCCATGAGAAATACCACAATTCAAAAAACTCATGTGGTTGATCTGTAAAATCTAGTGCTATTCCTTCAATGCTATTTTAATCTCTGCTACTGATTTATTATGTTTTGTTAATGGTCTCCATTTTATTTAAACATCTCTTAATATATTTGTTTCTGATCCCACTTCATTTAGAATATTTACTCATAAGTATGCATGATTGGTACAGTCTCCATTGTTTACAGCTGCTACATTGGTTTAGGTGGTTAATGCCCAAAGTAGATACATAGAATATACGTGGAACCCTGTTCATGCCATCCATTCCCTATGTTTAGGTTTGCCATGCCTCTTGCATAATGATTAAAACGATTGACAATTTGTTAGTGAAAAGTATAGCACATCAAGCCTAATTATGATATCTGGCAAGAAAAGTGTGCAATTAACCAATCCATTCATATAAAGTGTTTCTTCTTTGTAGCGCTGATGTGAGTATGGTGGTTATTGTGTACAGTACATTTGTTAACTTCACACAAACATTCAAACATTTTTGTTTAATTCTTCCATTTTCCAAATGCTATTGATATTTTCGGTATTTGAAGATTTCAAATAGCAATGAAAACATTTTGGTTATGTTATTATTTCCAATTCAACTCAAGCTGTGTCCGATCAGAAAACTTAATTACTGTAGTTATTGCTTAACAAACTACATGGTAATTAGTAATTTTTCCATAATGACAGTTTAATATGTTGTGACATATTTGTAATTCAACTACATGGTACTAGAAACTAGTTGTCATTGATTAACTGGTTTAGACATTTACCTACTAAAATAACCAGCAGTAACTGTAAATGAAGCCTTCAGTTAATTTATCTTGTGTCTGCTATGTAATGGCAGGTTAGAGACACAAACTGCAGATGCAAGAATCCAAAATAGACAGGCAAGAGGCTGGAAAAATGCAGCAAGCCAGGCACCATCAGGTGGAGAAGTTGACATTTTGGGTATAATGGCAGGTGGCTTAGTGGTTAGCACGGCTGCCTCAGCACCAGGGACCCAGGTTTGATTCCAACTTCGGGCAACTGTCTGTGGGGAGTTTGCACATTCTCCCTGTGTCTGCTTGGGTTTCCTCCCACAATTCAAAGACGTGCAGGTTAACTGAAATGGCCATGCTAAATTGCCCATGGTGTTCAGGGATACGTTAGGTACATTAGTCAGGGGTACATGTAGAATAATAGGGTAGGGGAATGGGTCTGGGTGGGTTACTCTTTGGAGGATCGTTGTGGACTTATTTGGCCAAAGGGCCTGTTTCCACACTGTAGGGGTTCTATAGTTCAATGAATAATTTACTGAAATTTAAATGGATTCAAGTTTACCTTTTACATCTTGACATAAGAATTATCACAACTTAAATGAAATGTTAATTCCTGTGCAGATTGCAGACTTGTCATTAATTACATTATTGTGGGAAAATATTTGGTTTCTACCCGAGCCCTTTCCCTGGAAAGACTGGAGATTCTGTCCAGTTAACTGTAGTCTTACCTTGATGGAGGCTGACTTAAAATTTATTTGCAAGCAGGTTAACTTGGCCAAATAAAGGCCTTATTAAAAATTAACAATGGAAAGATAAAATTTTATTTCAAAGATAGATAAATCTTAATTTTTTTAGGGCTATGAAATAGAAACTATGAATATTCTTTGCAGCGAGTTTTTTTAATATTGTATTTCATGAAGAAGGACATTTAGTAACATTTATAGATAATCTTTTATCTTTTTAGGTCCAGTAGCATGGTGTCCCATTGACTCTCCGCATTCTTTCTTGAGAAAACAAGCCAGAGTTAACCGTAAGAAAAAGGTGCAGATTGTATCCTGTAGATTTTCTGTTAATTTGCAATTGGTTTACCAGTATTATGATGCTAATTTTAGCTTGAATTTCAACTGAGAATTTTTTGACTTTGGTCATGATCTACATAGATATGTAAACTTGAGTATTTTTAAATTATGCCAATTTCAAACATTAGAATGACTTTGAATTGGATCATATACAGTATTTTGAAGATTGGTTTGTACTGTGGTGCTTTAGACATGGGGCCACCCTGTTCTTGATTAATTGCTACACTTTCTGATCATTCTCTATTTCATTTTTACTACTTGTTTGTTACACTGACCATGTAATCTAGCTAGTTGAAGTAATTTTTGTCTTGATCAGCATTTTAATTTCCTGCGGCAATAGTGAGCCATACTTCTGGAAAAGTTTGGTTACAGTTACAGTCACAGCAAACTTAAAAACAACTTTTTCCAAGCATAAATGTCATTCGTGGCTGAACAGAATCAGGAGAAAATTACTGAAATGCTTTTTTTTTAACTATACTTCAGTCTGGAAAACATTATGCACCTGATGAAAGCCTGAAGGACCTGATGAGCACAGAGTTATCAGGTTAGTTAAAATGTTTTCTTATTACTTTCAAGATATGATTGCGAAGCTATTTGTGAGAAACAATGCATTAAAACTTTTACAGACAATGCATCAATTTTCCAACAGTTATAACATAATACCCTAATGTGGGAACTAATAGTTTCTCCACAAGAAACAGAAATTTGAGGGGTTTTTTTGGATCAAAGGGGAATATCTCAACTTATTCCAAAGTCCTCAGCTGTCGTGCGGGACCTTTTGAACTTGAGTCCATCTTTCTAAATTTTCTGGCTACATAATCTTCTGTGTTTCATAATTTAATATTTTAAAATTTGGATATTTAAAAGTAGAACCTCCAAGGTCGTAAACTTGGGTTAAACTCTAAAATAAATGATCAGATACTGGAAATCTGAAACAAAAATCACTGCAAGAACTCAACAGGTCTGGCAGCATCTATGGAGAGAAAGCAGAGTTAGCGTTTCGATTCCAGTGACCCTTTAGAACTGGTTCTGAAGAAGGATCATCACTCAAAATGCTAATTCTGCTTTTTCTCCACAGAAGCTACCAGAACTGCTGAGTCTCTCCAGCAAAATGATTTTGTTGGGCATCTTGCAATTGCCTGTGATTTAGGTAGTGTATTGGCATTGGCTAAATTTGGAAAACAAAATACTCCAGATTGGTGTAGGAGGAATGGATTTCAGTTCATTGGGCACAGGCATCAGTACTGGGTAGAAAAGATCTTTTCTAGTAGGGCAGGCTTCACTTAAACTCTGCTGAGGCCAATCCTGATTAATTGAATAATTAGGGCTTTGGAGCAGGCTTTAAACTAAATAGGGTGGTTTTGGTGAGGGAATGCTTCTCCTCACAAACAAAAGGATAAGGTAATATTACAGAACAGCTACTTGGGTATTGTTCCCAGAATGGAAAAGGAAGGGATAGAATGTACAAATATAAAAATAGTGCAAGTACATAGAACATAGAACAATACAGCACAGAACAGGCCCTTTGGCCCACGATGTTGTGCCAAACATTTGTCCTAGCTTAAGCACCTATCCAATTGCCACTTAAAGGTCACCAATGATTCTAACTCTGCCACTCCCGCATTCCATGCCCCCACCACTCTCTGGGTAAAGAACCTACCCCTGACATCCCCCCTATACCTTCCACCCTTCACCTTAAAATTATGTCCCCTTGTAACACTCTGTTATACCCGGGGAAAAAGTCTCTGACTGTCTACTCTATCTATTCCCCTGATCATCTTATAAACCTCTATCAAGTCAGCCCTCATCCTTCGCCGTTCCAATGAGAAAAGGCCTAGCACTCTCAACCTATCCTCGTATGACCTATTCTCCATTCCAACAACATCCTGGTAAATCTCCTCTGTACCCTCTCCAAAGCTTCCACATCTTTCCTAAAATGAGGCGACCAGAGCTGCACAAGTACTCCAAATGTGGCCTTACCAAGGTCCTATATAGCTGCAACATCACCTCACGACTCTTGAATTCAATCCCTCTGCTAATGAACGCTACCTCACACGACCATCTCTTTCCTGCCTGACAGGTACATACATATCAAGGACACGTCGTATCTGTTCCTTGAAAAAGTTCCACATTTCAATGACATACTTCCCTGACAGCCTATGCTCACAATTTATGCTCCTCAGATCCTGTCTTGCAGCATCGTATTTACCCTTCCCCAATTGTAAAACCTGCCCTGTTGCACGCACCTATCTCTCTCCATAACTAAGGTGAAAGTCACAGAATTGTGGTCACCATCACCAAAATGCTCACCCACTAACAAGCCCATCACTTGTCTCAGTTCGTTACCAAGTACCAAATCCAATATGGCCTCCCCTCTGGTCGGACAATCTACATACTGAGTTAGAAAAGCTTCCTGGACACACTGCACAAACACTGCCCCGTCCAACCTACTTGATCTAAAGAGCTTCCAATCAATATTTGGGAAGTTGAAATCGCCCATGACTACTACCCTGTGGCTCCTGCACCTTTCCAAAATCTGTTTCCCAATCTGTTTCTCCACATCTCTGCTGCTATTGGGGGGCCTATAGTAAACACCCAACAAGGTGACTGCTCCTTCCTATTTCTGACTTCAGCCCATACTACCTCTAAATGCAGATCCCCCTCGAACTGCCTTTCTGCAGCCGTTATACCATTTCTAATTAGCAACGCCAACCCCCCCTCCTTTTTTACCACCCCCCCTAATCTTACTGCAACATCTGTAACCAGGAACCTCCAACAACCACGTTTCCGTGATGGCCATAACATCGTAGTCCCAAGTACCGATCCACGTCTTAAGTTCACCCACCTTATTTCTGATACTCCTTGTGTTGAAGTATACACACTTGAGCCCATCTCTGTGTCCGCAAGAATTCCCTGTCAGTGCTACCTTCTCCACAGCCTCCCTACATTCATGGACATCCTGAAAAACAGCTAACTACTTGCTGGACTACAAGTCCGGATCCCATCCCCCTGCCAAATTAGTTTAAACCCCCCCTCGAAGAGTGCTCGCAAACCTACCTCCCAGGATATTGGTGCCCTTCTGGTTCAGGTGCAACCCGTCCTGCTTGTACAGGTTCCACCTTCCCCAGAATGCAGTCCAATGGTCCAAATACTTGAAGCCCTCCCTCCTACACCATCCTTGCAGCCACGTGTTCAACTGCACTGTCTCCCTATTCCTTGCCTCACTGTCATGGGCACCGGCAACAACCCAGAGATGACGATTCTGTCCGTCCTAGCTTTTAGCTTCCAGCCTAATTCCCTGAGCTCCTGAATGACCTCCCCACCCCTCTTCCTACCTATGTCGTTGGTGCCAAAGTAGGCCCAAAGACTGGAAAAAGGTGAAAATTATAGCATCTCTATGCGCGTAGTATTCAAATTGAAATTGGATGAGCCATCTAGCATGGACCTAGGAACCAGAAATACTAACAAAACAGCTCTGTCAACCCTGCAAAGTCCTCTTTACTAATATCTGGGGTCTAGTGCCAATATTGGACAGCTATCTTACAGACAGTCAAGCAATACCTTGATGCCTGAACGTATGATTCCATGAGTATGATGACAGTGTCACATTCAGCAATCCTCATGAAGTCTGACATCATCCAGGACAAAGCAGTTGATTTATTGGCACCACATCCATAAACATTTTATCACTCCACTACCATTACTTGGTAGAGCAGTGCATGCTATCTACAAAATGCACTCCAGAAGTTCTCCAAAGATCATCAGATAGCACCTGCTAAGCCCACGAGCATTTTCAGCTAGAAAGAGGGCAACTGATATTATACATGGAAGTTCCACCGTTTGCAAGTTCCCTTTCAAGCCACTCACTATCTTGACTTGGAAACACATTGCTGTTTTTCATTGTTGCTGAGTCACAAGTCTGGAATTTTCTCCTGAATGACATTGTGGATCAATCATAGTAGGTGGACTGCAGCAGTTCAAAAAGGCAGCTCATTGCTATCTTGTCAAGGGCAACTAAATGCTGGCCAGCCAACAATACTCACATCCCAAGAAATTATGTTTTAAAAAATCCAATATATGCATGATACTTATTTCGTAGCCATGGTCCCATCTAGTACATCACATCTTTCTCAGGTGAATTTGTGCTTCTGGCTCACAAGGTTTTTTTCAGTTCTCCATGCACATACATGTGACATTTGGGTAAAATAGTCCAGTTTTGTCTTGGTCTCTTTTTCTTCTTTGACTTGCACTGTCAGATTAACCTTTCCTTAGGAATATGGATCCCTGTCTGTTTAGATATAGGTTACTGCCCAAGTGGCCATTGCCTCATCCCAAAAATGGTTCCAGTTTCTCAGAAGTCTGCAGCTGTCTTTCTGGTTCTGTGTTGACAGTTCTTGATCTCTTTTTCAATGACTGGTTCTGCTCCTTAATCTCGATCTGTGCACAGTTAAAAGTAGATTGAAGGTTCTGTCACTGGTCCCTACAAGAACTAAGATCTTTGGATTGTCTTTCATTTGTGGAATTTATTCGTCCATTTTTGGCTTGATGCCCAGACCTTTGGTACCTGGAAACCATATGTTTGTAACTTTGATCACAGCTGACAAAAACTTTATAGCCCCTTGACTATAGAAGTTTCTGTTGACAGTCAGAATTTTGCTCTTGTTCTGTTTTCTCCCTTGGTTAACCTCTTGCTCCTTGGTGTCCTTGTAGTTTCCAATTAGCAATTATCATCCTTTTTGTTCATGTCACTGTACCTAAGGATTTATTCCAACCAGAGAAATCTCGCTGCTCAAAATTATTCCCATTTCATACTGATCTGTTTTCAATCTAGTTTCCCAATTACTAGCTACTGCTGGTAATATGTTGAGTGACCGTGAACCATCTTAGCAAAAACCTATTGCAAGGGAATACTGTGATTATGTCTAGTGACTGTCAAGCTGTGCAGCTCTTCACTCAAAGATTGCAAACATCATATACTTCACAATATTTGAAAATCTAAATTTACCCCATGAGTTTCTTTCCAAAACTAAGTACGCAATCTTTTCAAAAAACGTTACATGCTTGATGAAATCCAGAAGGAAAATTGAGCCAAAGATTTGCTACTACATTATAATTGACGAAAATCTAATTGAAATTCTGGGTCATTATTGAACCGGCACCTCAATTCACTGGACATATTCGATTGTTGTGACATGAAGTTTGTTGAGAATAAGCTGAAGTGCATCTCTTGCTATCTTCCATTGGTCAATCTGACTGGTTGATGACTCGTTATTACAGAAGAAATGCAGTATTACCAAAGGCTGTGTACTAATGAGAAGAATTAATTTCAGCTTTCATTGTAGGTTGTTTTCTAGTTTTAATTTGACTTGCACTCTTGTTAAAATCTTCGAGTAAAATCTTCCTGATGAAGGGCTTATGCTCGTAACGTCGAATTCCCTATTCCTGAGATGCTGCCTGGCCTGCTGTGCTTTGACCAGCAACACTTTTTCAGTTGCACTCTTGTTACTATTCTCTTGAATTGGGACGAGTTGATAAAGCTAGCAGTACATTGGAACATTTGTTTGGTAGGCTGTAGTAATTGGATGTTTCTTACAACATAAAGAACAGCACAACTTTTACTATTAATTAGGATGTTGCCACATGAACATATGCAGTTGAATCAGTTGAAGATCTGGGGCTTTGATACCGGCCAGTTGCCATTTGTAATGGATTGGATATGTTTGTACTAACTCAAACCTGGCTTTTTAACAAATATTTCAATTGAGTCACCTCATCAGATAGAAGAGTCTTAATAGGATGCTAAGCATTAAACCTAAAAGCTGTGTCACAGAGGCTATGCCCCATTCTCCTCAGTAGGGACATAATGGCCTTAGAGGGTGTGGTGTAGATTTAATGGCTAATATTTAGATTGCAAAAGTAAATTACTATAGGAGATTTACACGCAACCTAGTTATTATTCCTGTAATTTACAAGGTTTAGGAGTGTATTTGATATTTTCAATATATCAATGGTAGTTAAAGATGCAGATGGAAGCTACTTTGGATTGTGAAGTATAAAACTAGGGGATATAACCAAACATTTCAGGGATAAATTAGGAAATATTTCTAATAGTGCTAACACTGATAGATGTTTGGTCTCCTACAAATTGCAGTTGATGCTGCAACTGAGCGAAGTTATATGTTTGTGATTTATATGAACAATTTGGATAAAAATTTAGGAGGCATGGTTAGTAAGTTTGTGAATGACACCAAAATTGGTGATATAGTAGACAATGAAGAAGGTTATCTGAGATAAAGGGATATGATCGGTTGGGCCAATGGGCTGAGGAGTGGCAAATGGAGTTTGATTTAGATAAATGCAATTAGTCAGACTGACAAGGGCAGGACTTATACAGTCAATAGTAGGGCCCTGGGTGGTGTCGAACAAAAAGGCCTTGGGGTTCAGGTACATTGTCTGTGATGCAATTTTCAGAGAACTATGTGGTTAAATTATTTAGCATGCTTACTGTCATTGCTCAGTCCATTGAGTAGAGGAGTTGGGATGTCATGTTGCAGTTGTACAGGAAGTTGGTGAGGCCTCTTTTCGAGTATTATGTGTAGTTCTGGTCACCCTAGTAAAGGAAGGATATTATTAAATTGGAGAAAATTCAGAAAAGGTTTACAAGGCTGTTACTAGTAATTAAAAGTTTGAGTTACAAGGAGAAGCTGGAGCTTTTTTCCCTAGAGAGCAGGACTTCGAGAGTTGTCCTTTATGGAGATGTATAAAATCATGAGGGGCATAGATAAAGTGAATGACAAAGGGTAGGGGAGTTCACAACTAGAGGACGTACGTTTAAGCTAAGAGGAGAAAGATTTAAAAGGGACCTGAGGGGCAACTTTTCCACATGCAACTTAGCTTGTATGTGGAATGAACTGCCAGAGGAAGTAGTAGAGGCAGATACAGTTACAACATTTCAATGGCCTTTAGACAGGTACATAAATAGAAAAGATTGAGGGAAAAGGGTCAAATACAGGCAAGTAGGAGTAGTTTGGTTTGGAGAAACTTGGTCAGCATGGAAGAGTTCGGCCGAAGGATCTGTTTCTTTGCTGTACAACTTTGTGACTCAGGAATTGGGTCACAATGCAATAATTGCAATGGATCTGCAATAATTTTATAAAATTGGTGCGCAGACCCATTTGGCAACATTGACTAGTTTTCCTAATAGAATTGTCTGGAGATTTTCAACAATTTTGTTTTCTACTATTTTCAGTATTCCAAACTTCAAATTTGAAACATTGCCTCTAAAGTTTAGAAAGCCAGGATCATCTTTTAGTTTCTATATTGGATTGCAATTGACACAGCGGTTGTCTAATTAAAAGTTTCATCAGTATGAGTAAGTAGTACAAAATCACAATTGGTATAATCGTAGCTCTGCAGTCTGGTTGCATTGTTTTGAATTCAACTTAGATTAGATTCCTTACAGTGTGGAAACAGGCCCTTCAGCCCAACAAATCCACACTGACCCTCCAAAGAGTAACGTCACACACACACACACTAAGGGCAATTTAGCATGGCCATTTCACCTGATGTGCACATCTTTGGAATGTGGGAGAAAACCAGAGAACCCGGAAGAAACCCACGCAGACATGGGGAGAATGTGCAAACTCGATACAGACAGTCAGCCGAGGCTGGAATCAAACCTGGGACCCTGGCACTGTGAGGCAGCAGTGCTAACCATTGAGCCACTGTGCTGCCCAATAAAGATACTAGTAATTAACTTGTGTTAGGAATAAACCAGTCTATATGTTAAACACAGGTATTGGAACTTGTGGTTCATAATTTTGTCATTACATTTTTTAAATCTTAGGATGGCGCATATTGATGTTGAATGAGTATTTGAGCTAGTAATATTGGCTTCACATTGCTTGAATGATAACATATTGGTGTGTTATTTTTTAAAAAGATGTGCACATCAGGTGAAATGGCCCCCTTTTTACCCCCTCAGCCTATGAATTTCAGGCATGAATTCTGTTTTACAAAGTCAGTATCTGAACAACTCACGGAGGGTGAAGCAGAATGGCCTCGCCAATGAGGAAATAAGTAGGAGATGTAAAAGAAGTTGGTATATCTTGAGTGGATTTAAAGTGAACTAAGAAAACTTATTGTTTTAAATCCAAGGTCAAGCAGATCGGAGTTCTGAATTTAAAGCTGTTAAAGATGAACAATGCATACCAAGTATGTCCAAGGTACTGCTAAATCTTTGATCAACTTTCTCTTTCCTATAATCTGATAATTTATATAACCTTCAGCTATGATTTTTGTGTTATGCAAATCAGGTGCATAATATCAACTTTCCCAAGTGATTTATAGTAATGTATCCATGTCAAACATTGAGTCCAGCTGTTTTGTTAAATTTGTTTTCATGTGCAATTTATTTATCACAGTCACTTGTGATGGTAACATTTCTTAATGAGATTTACACTTGAAGAGTAAAACAAGCATTAATATTTTGTGATCCACGCATTTTCCTTTATTTTCCTAAATTTCTTCCTGGTGTGAAGAGTTATAAATTTATTCAAGGGGTGAGCCTTTACGGTTGTTAAAAGGATCTGGATTTTAAATTTGCCTGCTTTTGCACTATGCTGTACATAATATTTGTGCAGAGCGATTTGAATAGAACTCTTGTACTAGATACCTTGCTGACTGTTTAATCCTTACCCTACCTTAACATAGTTTTTCTGTTGTCTTCACTTACAAAGCTTGATAAAGTTGACAATGTTTTCCTTGGGGAGAAGATTAAAGTTTTCAAAATTGAGAGATATGTACAGAATAGACAGTGAGAAACATTTTCTCTTCCTAAAATGAATGAAAACAAAGCAGTCCTATATCTGAAGTAATTTGTAAAAGGATAAATGTAACATGAGAAACTTTTTTTTTGCATGTGGTTTGTTTCAGGAATGCACTGCCTGAAAGTATGATGGAGGCAGGTTCAATTGAGACACTCAACATTGCATTAAATTATATTTAAATAGAAATTATGTGCAGGGTTATGGGAAAAGACAGAAGATTGACAGTAAACCAAGAGTCAGTGCAGACATATGTGCTAAATGTCCTCTTTTGCACACTAGAACAATGTAATGCAGGAGTAAGGCATTTGACTATTCAAACTTGTCCGCCATTCAGTAAGATTGTGGCTGATCTGTCTCAGGCCTCAACTCCTCTTTGCCAGCTCTTCACCCCCCCAACTTCCCTATAATCAAAAAATCCATGTCCCCTTGAAATGCTTTATGATCTAGACTCTTTAGACATTCACTAACCTCCGAGGACAAATTCCTTCACATCCCAGCTAACACATTAGGAAGTGTTTAGAGGGATATGTGTCGAAATGTGTGGCACTGGATAAGCACAGCAGGTCAGGCAGTATCTGAGGAGCAGGAGAATCGACGTTTCTGGTGTAAGCCCTTCATCAGGAATGACAAAGGGCTTATGCCAGAAATGTCGATACTCCTGCTCCTCGGATGCTGCTTGACCTGCTGCGCTTTTCCAGCGTCACACATTTTGACTTTGATCTGCAGTTCTCACTTTCTCCTGCCGAATACTGGCAAATGGGACTAGGTGAAATTGGGATGTCTGGTCGGTGTGGACAAGCTGCACTGAAGGGTCTGTTTCTGTGCTATATGACTCTTCCACTCTATTTCCGTTTTAAATGAGTGTTGCTTTGTTCTGTAACTACATTCCGGATTAAGGTTAACCTCACTAGTGGGAACGTCTTGTCAACAGCCATATTAGTTGCATCCTTCCAACCTGAAAATTATCCATTAATCTCTCTCCTTTTATGCCACCTGGTCCTCAATCCTTGCTATCACATTATACCCAATATTCTGAACTCTTGCCATGTGCGAAAGCCATTTATTTTGCCCCTATCGAATACTTTCTGCAAATCCAAAACTTTAAATCTATAAGTTCCTCTTTATCAAGTCTGCTCACCTCTCAAAACTCCGGCAAATTTGTCAAACATGGTTTTCCTTTCAGAAAATCATCTTGACTGTGAGATTTCTTTGAACTTTTCTGAATGTCCTGCTTGATAATGTTACTTGATAATGGACTTCAGTTTTTCCAATGATAGATGATAGGCGAGCTGGCCAATAGTTTCCTGCTTTCTCTCTCCTTCCTTTCTTAAAAAAAGGCTTGACACCAGCTATTTTTCCAAACTGCTGGAGCCCTCCTGGAATTAGTGAGTTATGAAATATTCCTTAGCAAATGCATCATTATTTCTGCAGTCTTTTCGTTTAAAAGTGTTGAATGCTGGCCATCATATTCTGGCAACTTCTCAATCTTAGTTTGCCAGTTATTTTGTCCACCATGATAAAGTCTGTTACAAGATGTTTCCTCCCGTTAGGGCTTTACTTATCTGTTAACTCTCAAATGTTTACGGTGCCCTTCATTGTGAAGACAAATGTGTGGCGCTGGATAAACACAGCAGATCAGGCAGTATCTGAGGAGCAGGAGAATCGACGTTTCTGGTGTAAGCCCTTCATCAGGAATCTTGGTTTTAATTATCTGCCATTTCATTGTTCCCTGTTATTAATTCCTTAGTTGAATTCTCCAAGAATCCTACTCACTTGAGCTATTTTCTTCTGTACCCTATCTCGCTGCTTTTTATATTTTCTGCCCTTTTACTTTCATAATATATTTTCTCCCTTTTTATTGCATTTTTAGCACTGCAACCACTAACAACTGTGCTTCTGTAAAATCTGGTTCCACAAGCAGTATGTTGGATGATGTTTGAGAGATAAACATTGACCAGGATGTTAACAAGAACTTGCCTGCCCTTCAAATAGTATACAAGATCCTCTATATCTACCTGAGAAAACAAACATTTTTAATGTTTCAGCCAAAAGATAGCCTCGCTGACAGCGTTGTATGGAAGGATTCTATACTAAATTACAAGCTTGGAATACATGCTAAAATTAACGTAGGACTTGAGTCCACAATGTTTTGTGTGTGACGAGAACTGGACAACATTCAGACTTGAGCTGATATTGGCAAACAGCATTCAATCCATGCAAAGGCACCTCCAATAACAGAAAATCTACCTAACTTCCTTGACATTCAATGGCATTACCATTGCTGAATCCCCATTATCTGGGGAATTACCATTGAGCAGAAACACAGCTAGCTTCACTTTTTATAATATTGTAGGTATCGGTAGCTCAGAGGCTAAGAATCTGGTGAGATTTTTACCAATAGACTCCCCAATGCCTGTCCATCATTTCGAAGCCACAAGTTATGAATGATTCACTTGCCTGCATGAGTGCAGTTCCAACAACACTCAAACTCAACACCATCCAAGGCAAAGTAGCCTGCTTCATAGGCACCCCATCAACCAATTTAAACCTAGAGGATAGTGGAATCAAGGGTTATGGAGATAAGGCAGGGACAGGATACTGATTGAGGATGATCAGCTATGATCATAATGAATGATGGTGCAGGCTCAAAGGGCCTAGAATGGCCTACTCCTGCACCTATTGTCTGTTGTCTAATTCCTTCCACTAATGATGCAAAGTGGCAACTGAGTGCACAATCTGTAAGATTCGCTGCAGTACCTCACAAGGTTCTCTTGATTAGAATCTTCCAAACCACCTAAAAGAAGGGCAGCACATATATAGGATCACCACCACTTGCAAGTTACCTCACAAAACCCCATTTTGTCCTGATTTGGAACTGTCACTGAATATAGTTGAGGTGGCTAAATGAGAAAGTTCAGTGTTCTGATACCATCTGCAGTAGTGTTAATTTTTCTCAAATTATGTAACAGCTGCTGATAATTGTAGTGCCGTGAAATGCCATAGAAAGTAGTTAGCAGCCAGTGCAGCAGTTCCCACAGCGGCATTATTTTAGCTCATTTATATTGCATTTGGGTCTTCTAAGAGAAATTCATTTACTTTTTATTTGCATTTCCTGTTGATTTCCAGAAAAGCCATCAACAATGCTGAGTACAATTTGTGCTTTTTAATGTACCAAACACTGAAACATAATTTCACATTTATCCAAATCCTCACCTTGCCTTCATGTTGTCTTTTAAAATTATCATCAAGCACACAGGTGTCCCCATGAGGACTGCTTATTATTGAAGCATGCTCAAGTAACTGGGGAAGGAATCATTATGTTAACTATCTTTTACAGGGTAACCTTTGGAGAGCACACATCTTTCCTTTAAGAAAACTTGAGTATAACTCCATAAACTTACAATTCAATTCCCCTTTGAGTTTTGAATAATTATCCATTATCCTGGCAGATATTGTTTTCTACATTTATGTTTAGAGAGATTTGAATGTCCTTGTACACATATTATGCAGAATGTTAACATATGTCTTGCTGTGACTGTTTTACTGAGACAATATCAGGAATCTTGTAGACCACTTTCATGCTCAGACTGACTGTAAACATTTTCTGTTATTAGTGTTAGAGCCCTTATTTGTTAAACCTTAAGTAAGGCTGTGTTCTAGTGGTAATGTCACTGGACTAGTTGTCCAGAACTCCAGGATAAGAAGGCATTAGTTCAAGAGCCACCTGCTTCAGTGGTATGTATGAATGTCTCTGAACAGGTTGATTTTTAAAAGATATCTGAGGACATCATTCAAACCCTACCCATGGCAAATGGTGAAATTTGAATTTAGTTAAAATCTGGAATGACAAGCTAATCTAATTGAATCCATTGTCAATTGCCATAAAAACTTATCTAGTTAATTTATGTCCTTAAGGAAGGAAATCTGCTTACCTTGTCTGGCCTTTATATGATTTCAGACCCACAGCAGTGTGATTGACTTTTAACTGCCCTCAGATAGTAGGGGATGGACAATAAATGCTGACCTTGCCAGCAACGCCCAAGTCCCATGCACAACTTTAAAAAAACTGTGTGTGGGTCAGTATTCTAGAACTCTGTTCCAGACAGAATAATGGGCATACTTGTGCCATGTGGAAGCAGCAATTCATCCGGGTGGCAGAGGTGCACTAACTTCTCCAGAACAGGTAATGACGGACAACAAAAGCTGACCATGACAGTGACATCTGACACTGAAGCAATTGCTACCCTTGAGCTGAGGCTGACACCTACTGGTATCCAATGTGTGATGCATGTTTGAGAACCATTTTGTACCCTACTGTGGGTAGTCAAGTGAATGATGAAGAGAAGCTGGCAGATCATGCAAGGAAGCTTCAAAGAAGCTCTGTATGTTCACTTGATTGCTTGTTGGATAAACAAGACTTACTTTCACAATGGAGATCGTACAGTTCCAAATTTTGATTAGGGCTAGCGATGTTAGTTTTATTGAAGATGGCCCAACTTTAGGACATGTGGTTTTGTGTAATTCTTCACGTTAGTAGCTGATCTTGAAAAATTGGCTTGAATCAAAACAGTATGTTTTGCAGTTGTCCATCAAAGTTTTTAAATTTTCCTTTAATCATATTCCTGTGAATGCTTTGTTTATGATTGATATAAAACATTTTGAATCAAGTGAGATATCACCATTTTGCATAGTCAAGTGAAATGTAATAAATTATATATTGTACTTCTTTTTAAACTAGTTACAAACCAGTATCTCCATTGGGAATATGAACGTGGGCGATAAATACAAAATAGATGTAGATATGCTGGCTACTGGCCTTGATAAACCTGGAAAGCAAGTCTTGGTGAGTGTAACATTCCTGTGTATTTTTAAAAAAGTATTTACATATTTTAAGGGTGGTAATGGGCAAACTTGGAATTAATGGTATGTAAATAAAAAAATTAAAAACATTTCAGATTTGATTATCAATCCACATTGTTAATGAGTTGGACTTATTTTTTATAAGCTATAGTTATCATAGAGTTTGGGTGTTTAATGACTCTTTAATGGCATGACTAAATCTTCAAATGAATGTTTGCTTTCAGTAATTATATATCTATCAAATCATTTTAACTTATTTCATTAGAATCATTGAACTATGGAATATAAAGGCCATTGCACCTTTCCAGTGCTTTTGTAGCTTCTTTGAAAGCATAATTTATTAGTGCCACCCCCTTCCCTGATCTTATTATTTCAATATTTATTTATTTGCCTTTTAACAACAGATTATTGACTGTTAATTTTCCTCTCACTATGCGGAGATTCATGTCTTCCATTCTGTAACATTTTAAATAAAACAAAATCTTGATCTGTTGGTAATTGCATCTCCAGTTTTTGATATTGTAATGGATGTAGTTTTATCCAGTTTATGATTTCAAATGCTTTTGGCTTTGAGCCTTTTTCAGATTTGGTCTCGCCTATCTTTTGATCTAATGAGAACAGCTCCAGGTTCCTGAAGTCGGCCATCTATAATTGGAAGTTTTCATGCTGTTCTATTAAATCTTCTTTGCACCATATATGTGACTTTCTTCCCATAGTAAAATAGCTGCAACTGTATTCTAACTGACCTTGCCACTAGTTTATACTCTACTTATAAATTATGGAATTTCATGATTTCCTTTTATGTTTATCAACTCCTCATTTTGAAGCAGCAGGGTGTGTGCGTTCATGTGACCATCTCACCTGGAAAGTCTTAATGGGATGACAATGGTTGCATAGCCTGGAGAAGATAGGTCTCTTTAGTGCCACGAGAGCTAGGAGGAGCTTTAATGGTGATGTTTAAAGGCATCAGGATTCAGAATGAATAAAAAGGAAACATTGCCTGTCATTGGAAGGTCAAAAATCAGAAAGCACAGATTTTTGAGATTGACGAAAGAGCCGGATTAGTAAATTGTTTAATAATAACTTTCAATAGGGAACTGAGTAAAAACCCAGAGAGAGAAAAAGATTGGAGAGAGAGAGAGGGTAAAAGACTAGAGTAGGGAAACCTGGCTGCTCTTTGAAAGGGCCAGCACAGACTCAATAGGCCAACTGACCACATCTATGTTTTAGGAATTTGTGATGAAAACTGCCATGCTGATGTCCAAAGAGGGTCAGGTGTTGGAACAGTAATGCTGTCACTGGACTAATAATTTGGAGATCAGGCTCATACATTTCCAGCATGGGTATGAATCCTGATGGTAAAATGTGAATTCAACTAACTGTTCTAGAATTGGAAGCTAGTCTAATAGTCACTCTGAAACCATTGACAATTGTCATAAAAATCCATATGGTTCACTAATGTCCTTTAGGAAAAGAAAATATGCCATCCTTGCCTAATTTGGCCAACATGTTATTCCCAGACTTGTAGACTGGTTGACTCTTAAATATTCTCTGATTTGGCCTAACAAGCCACTGTTGTATCAAACTGCTAGAGAAAAACCAAAAAAGGTAAATGCACCTGGACAGACCATCTGGTTTTGATGAAAATTACAAAGATGAGACAAAGCCTTTTAGCCGCTGCAATGTCCTCCTTATTAACAAATGATGGCTTGTGCAAAGGTTGAAGTTGTTCCCCATACTAGTCAAACAACAGACTGATGCTACCTGCAAGGTATGAATGACTTCATGATATTGATTGTCACTGATAGCTCTCTCACCATCCTTGGTTGTGGCAGTGGTATGTAGTTAGAAAGGAATAGCTCTGAGAAAGCATTATCTCTGGACATGAAGTCTTGTGGCATCAGTTCAAACGTGGGCAAGGAAATCTTTGGCTGTTTATCACCTACAGTGTCATCCTCTTAATTGATGAGTTGGTTGTCCAACCATATTGAACTTGCTTCAAGGATACACCTCTGGTGACAAGGGCACAGAATATATTCGGGGTGGGGGGACACTTCAGTATTAACCAAATATTGGCTCCATAGTACCATTGCTTAAAAACAAAAGTCTTAAAGGAATCTTCAGCAGTGCTGTCCAACCTGGCAGCTGTTGGTGAAGTAACAAAGGGAATAAAAATTGATTGACTTTGCCGTCTGAAGGGCTTCTGCCTAAAACGTCGATTTTCCTGCTCCTCGGATGCTGCCTGACCTGCTGTGCTTTTCCAGCACCACTCTCTCAGCTCTAAGTTCCAGCATCTGCAGTCCTCACTTTTGCTTTTGTTGTCTTCAGTCTATCTGCAGCAAATACATTGACCCATGACAGTATCAATAGGAGCGACTACCGTAAAGCCTTTGTGGAGATAAATCCCACCTTAGCATCAGACACACCTTAAAATTGTCAGGTGAACCTAGTGAAGTTGTACTACTAGACTACATGCACACCATGCAACATTAGCAGCAAGTGATAGGGCTAAGTGATTCCACAACCAAAAGAGCAAATCTAAGCTCTTTCGTCCTGCCGCATGCAATTTTGAATGGTGATGGGACAATAAACAACTCACTGCGGGACGAAACTGTATAAAAACCCCTATACTTTAATGGTGGTGGAACCTAGCACACAGTACAAAAGGCAAGAAGCAAAGGGTTATGTTTGACAAATGTATTTGGAAATGGAAAGATGGCTATAAGTGTTTGGTAGGGCTCAGTTTTGAATCCTTTGCAGTTTTTGGTATATGTTAATGAGTTGACTTAAATGTGAAAGGTGTGATTGGGGGACTTGCAGACAACACAATTGGCCATGTTGTTTGAAGTGAAGTTTGTGGCTGTTGGCTGAAAGATAATATCACTGAGTTGGTTGAGTGTGAGAAAAAGTGCCAAATGTAATTTAACTTGAAAAAGTGTGAAGTTATGCATTTGAGGAGAATGAATGAAACGTGAATTCACTAAATGAAGAGGATATTGAGAGTAGAGGAGGTGAGACCTTGGAGTGCATATCCATAGGCCCCTACAGATGGCATGATATAGAGATGAAATAGATAAGGTACATAAGATTCTTTCTTTAGGTGAGTTATTAAACATAAGTGGAAGGATGTAATCACGGGAACTAAATAAGATATTGGTTAGGTTGCAGCTGAAGGGTTTTGTACTGTTCTGATCACTGCATTACATTGAAGGACAAGGAGGCAGAATATGGAGGCGATTTACAAAAATGTTGCTAAGCCTTGAAAATTGCAGCTATGAAGTAAGATTGGCTTGTGAAAGGTTGTTTTCTTTAGAACCGGACAAACTGGGACTTGACCGAGTTGTACAAAATAATGAGGGACTTGGACAGTGTACAAAGGAAAAACAGGTCGTCCCTATCCACTGAGTCCAGTCATCAGGAGCCACAAAGAACAATACAGCATGGGAACAGACCCTTTATCCCACCAAGCCTGTACTGATTTCAATCCTTATTTACACCTTCTACTTATTGCCCACATGTGGTTTATATCACTCTGTGCCTTCTATTCATGTGTCAATCAAAATATGCCTTAAATATTGTTAACATGCTGCTGCTGCTTCCACCACTTCCACTGGTGGTTTTCCAGGCACTTTCCACCCTCTGTGAAAAAATATTTCCCTACACTTTTCCCCAAAACATTCCCCTCTCACCTTGAATCTGTGCCTTCCTGCGGTTGACCTTTCCACCCTGGGAAAAATTGTCTCACCATCCTCCCTGTCCATGCCTCTCATAATTTTGTAGACCTCTATCAGGTAAATCCTCAGCCTCCATCTTTCCAGTAAAAATAATTTTGAGTTTATCGAACTTCTCATACCTAAAGATAGGCAACATCCTGGTAGACCTTCTCTCCACAGCCTTTCCAAAGCTTCTACATCCTTCTGGTAGTGTAGCAACCAGAACTGCATGCAGTATTCCAACTGTGGCCTAATTAATGTTTTATACAGCTGTAACATTATTTGCCAACTTTTATATTTGATGCCCTGGTCGATGAAGGCAAACGTGCTATATGCCACCTTGTCTATCTTATCCAGCTGTATTGTCACTTTCAGGGACTGGTTCCTGTCATTCTGTCCTTAATTTTCACAGGAACATGCACTATTAATAATTGGCCTTGAAAAGACATCCACATTTCAAATGTGGATTTACCCTCAAACAGCCATTCCCAATCCACATTCTCCAGTTCTTTCCTAATTCGGTTATAATTGGCCTTTCCCCAATTTAACACCTTCATCCCTGGTCCACTCTTGTCCTTATCCTTAAGTATCCCAAAAAAATATGGAATTATGGTCACTATTCCCAAAATACTGCCCCACTGAAACTTTGATCACCTGATCGGGCTCACTTCCCAATATCAGGGCCAGTATGGCCTCTCCTCCTTTGGATTTACCACACACCTTTCTGGATTTAGCTAACAAATTGCTCCCCACCCAAACCCCTGGCAATAATGGAGTCCCAGTCAATATAGGAGGGGACCCACCAGAACAGCCCTGTTATTTTTACATCTTTCCAGAATCTGACCACCTGTTTCTTCCTCTATCTCCTGCTGGCAGTTGGGAGGTCTGTAGTCTAATCCCAGCATTGTGATTGCATCTTTCCCAATCCTGAGCTCTACCCATAATGCCTCATTGCAACATTCCTCCAGGGTATCAGTTTTTGTACAGACACAGATTTAAGGTGACTGGTAAAAGAAATAAGGTGGACATGAAAACATTTTCAACCCGAGGATGATGGGTGCATGGAATTGGCTGCCCATGATGATTAAGATGGGAACTTACTCATTTAGCAGAAACTGGATCAGCACTTGACATGCTGTAATCTACAAGTCTATGGAGCAGGTGGGGGATTATGGGATTATAATGGATGACTACTTCATTCAGCTAACACAGATTTGATGGGCTGAATGGCCTCTTTCCATACCATCATCTTTCTATAGTTCTATATTTTGAGCCATCCAGACCAAATCAGCTCATTTGACTGACGCCGCATCTGCAAGATGCACTGTAGTCTTTCAACAACACTGTCCAGTGACTTGTACCATCTAGTGATGCATAGCGGCAGGTGCACGGGAACACCATCCCCTGTAAGTTCACTTAGGAGCCGCAAACCGTCTTGATTTGGAAATGTATCATTGTTCCTTCGTGTTTCTGGGTCAGAATGCTGGCATTCTCTTTGGTACACACTCAGGCCAGTTACAATTTCCATGTACTACAGCAGTTTGAGAAGGTAACTTAAAACCTTTTTGAAAACATTTGGTGACAGAGGTAACTATTGTGATCAATCTGAGACACCCATATTCTTTGGATTAAAAATAACATCATTCAGAAATATAAACAGATGGAAGCTTTGAAGGGAGAATTGCCACATGATTTTGCTTGAGCGATTAATTACAAAATAACTTTAATAATGGGTGTACCGTGGAAATACCATTACTTTTCAAGCCACACATTGATCTAACTATTCTTACAGTGCAGGTTATAATGTATTGTTCAGTAGTCTAACTTCATGTGATTTGGTGCTTCTACATAGAAAAGTATATAATGCCACATGGGTTTCCTTCTCTTAACCATTAAATGTGTTTTTGAAGGTGGAATGTGTAGGGAAGACGAAAGACAAGCCATTGATCATGTTTACTCCCACGTCGAGGCTGGAAGTTGGATTGTTGCATGTTTATCATGGTATGGATATATTTTTGCACTTGATTAATGCCTATCTAAAGTTATTAGCTATCTGAGTTTTGTTTTTCCAACTTTTTTTATTGTGTTAAATTCCTACCCAGAAATACTTTGATAAAAATTGCACAATATTGTATTTGAAAGCAATCTAATTTACGAAAGTCTTGTGGACTGAATATTTGTATCTTAATAATGTGGAAAAGGAAGCCCTGTAGAGAAAATATACCAAAAAATAAATCAAATGAACTGGTACTTGGAGTTTGTACGTTTTGCTTTAGATTTTGGGTATGTCTGGGATGTTTTGTGATTACAGCAATACTGGTCACTCTTATAAGTGATTTTAAGCATTTTGCATCAGAATTTGTTTCTGTTCTTTGCAATAACCAATTTTCCATCTGCAATGGCATGGTTTGAGATTAGAATCCTTATCTAAACTGGAATTAAGAGGCTGGATATTCTGAGTAGTATTTTTTTTAGAAAGAAGGGAACTCATTTCAGAGGTTCTGATCTGGGCTCCTTCAGAAATGCTGATGCATTTTTCTTTCTGGCATTTCTGGGATATTTCTGTATTATCAGGGAAGAATTTGTGGAATTCTTTACCAGAGGGCTGTGGAGGCTGGTCATTAAGTGTACTCAAAGCTGAGATATTGTAATAGGTAAGAAATTGAGGGTTATGTGGATAAGGCAGTAAAGATGAGTTGTGGATTATCTGATCAGCCATGATCTCATTGAATAGCATAGCAGGCTGGATATGCTAAATGGGCTACTTCTGCTCCTAAATCTTATGATAGCAAGCCACACCTCCCTTTACACAGCAGTAAGCAACACTATGTTGAAATGTGAAGATCTAGAATCTCAGCCACTTAACATTTGTCAGCAGTTATCAATACATAAACTGTGAGGTTAGGATTGCAGAACAGTAGGGTGCCAAGTAAGGTAGAGGGTTCTGGAGGAGGTATACTTTGGGGTGTTTAACGAAGAAATTGGGTGAGTTAAGTAGTTACTCGTAAATTTGACCATGTATTCAGTGGTCTACGAGTAATTGTTTATTTAACTTCACCATAAGTCAATTAATTCCCTGATTTAAATGAATACTTTTGGAGAGTGCAAAGTGTAGCGTATTGCCCAGTGGAACCTTTAATTTCTATGGTGATTCCATCTGAGTGTATGATGGGGGTTCTGCAGGTACCTCACGCACAACTCAAGTCCAAACTGCGATAATGACAACTGACTTGGAAAATACAGACTGTTTCATGTATGTATTTCTCCAAGCATTTTGAAAAAAGATATTTGCTGAAATGAGACTGAATAGGAGTCATTTAGCAGTTTTATTTCACAGATAGCTGGTGACCATACTGAACAATAATTGAGGCAGATTAGTCTTACCAAACTAGAATTGAGATTAATGTTAACCATATGGTACAGCATGGCAAAACCTGAATGACCTGAGCGTTTTCTTTTATTAATTCTGATCCCAAGAAGCAAAAGAAATTAATGACATTACATCATTAACGCAATTGGAGTGATAAGATAACATCTATATCTGAAAGTGTCTACTCTTTTTCCCATGCTTTTGCATTATTCTGCCGAGTTGGGTTTTCTGGCTACAAATTAGTTCTCTGGCTACAAAAAAAACAGTTCTAATCTACAAGTTTGTACTTATCTTCTATTTTCCGAGTCCATGTCTATGCGACTGAAAGCATTTCTGGCCATTTTACAACACTTTCAAATCATTGGTAAAATTTAAGTACAGTTCCATTTGTAACTTATCAGGTATCTTTGAAATTTTTTTTAATCTGTAGCAGCTAATTACATATTGGCTTATTAGGAGGTAAAATGTTATGTATGATTGATTTCCACGTAATTTGTTTGTCTCTTAGATTGCAGAGATGACTTTCGGACATCAATTTCTGGAGATTTAAATAATTCATCAAGATCCAAGCATGATGATAAAGATGATTCACATTTCATTTCTTCTGTGTCTAATGACTCTTTGTCAGCAAGATCACTTTGTGAACTTGGTGGCAAGGAAGTTGCATATCCACTGAGACTTGAGAACAACAGAAGCAATGTCTTAGATTTGGAAGAAACTGGATCCATTTGTATCAACCAAGATTCCAGGGAAAGCCACGATGATTCATCTGGTTTAAGTGATACAACCCTTATTGATATCTATCCAAGTATGCTAGCTTCGATGAGTAACTTGCTCAACCGTAGTTACAAGACACAGACTGCCTCCAGATTAATAAAGCACTATCGACGTCTCCAGTTAAATGTGTGTAAATCAAAATTAAATACAACTCAAGATGGAATAAGAATGAAGAGCAAAATGGATGTCCAAAAATCAAATGTGAAGAGTTATCCCATTATTGAATTGGAAGCATGTAATGGAACCAACCAAGTGAATAGAAATGTTTGTTCTCTGAAGAAATTCAAAACCACAGAATGTAATTTTGATTCATGTATTTCTGTGATTGATGCTGAAGATTCTGAGATTGTGCAACAAACAAATTCCAAATCATCTGAAACTAAAGATTCCAACTTTAGCAATTCCTGTCATGATGCAATTAACTCTCAATCCCTACCAACAAGTCCTTGCAGCCCAATAAGTCCTGTACTAGTTACAAATTGCTGCAATGTGAGCAAAACGTCAAGTCTAAAAATAACTTTGAATGAATCTTGTTTGCCTCAACTGGATACCATGATTAATTCTAGTTTCAAATGTTTGAGCCGAAAATCTAATCCGTCAAAGGCACAGTCACCATACTCGAGAAACATTTTTAATCATCTACCTGAGGCACAACTATCGCCATCAAACAACAGTATGGAAACAAAAAGAAATTCTGTTGTCAATTCCAAATCACCATTTAAAATGCTTTTGCATTCAAGTAATATTTCCTGTACTGCTCAAAAAATTAAAAGGAGACATTCGTTTTCCTCCACATGTTCTGTTCCAGGCATGTTCCATTCAATTCAGAGCCCGCTTAAAACTCCAGCAAGAGAGATGGATGCATTTGAATCGGTGTATCAAAGTTTGGCTCATAATTCATTCTCCTTTCCAACTGCTGTGAAACTTCCCAATGTATTGAATGCTTCTCCTATCCCTGGTAGAACTGTTACATCAGTAACATCTGTTACAAATTCATCTTTCCAACTATCAAGAAAACGTGCTGCCTCTACGGACAAGATAATGGAAACTTCCCGATTACCATTAAAGAGATTCTGCTCTTTGCCAGAGTCCTCTAGTTCAAGACAGGATAATCCAGAAATGTTAACGCTGAATACTATATTGCAAGGACAGAATTACCACTGTACAAAAATAAGTGGCTTTTATTCACCAGGAAGCCAGCAGCAAAGAGGGGTAAGGTCCAAATTGAATTATTTTTTAATTAAAAATTCTGAGTGAACGTTGGCACAATTTTAATTAAAACATAACCATGGATATTTGAAATATCAATACTGGAGCATCAATAAAGCATTAGCACTGAGGTTATGGATTTTTGTTATTTCAAATTTGCATTTTTGCTTTATTTATTCATGGGATGTACGCGTCACTTGCTAAGCCAGCATTTATTGCCTATCTCTAATTGCTCAGGACAGTTAACTGTTAACCGCATTATTGTGGTTCTAGAGTTGCATGTGTCCCAGACCAGGTATGCAAGGCAGGTTTCCTTTCTTCAAGAACACTGAACCAGATTTTTTTTTTAATGACAACATGATTGAGGTTATGTGGTGGCTGTTGGCTTGCTTTTTAATTCAAGCTTTCTACCAAATTCAAATTTCACCATCTGCCATGTGAGATCTGAACCAATTAGTTCTAGAATCCCAACCTGTGGTTCTGAATTATTAATCCAGTGCCTCCCTAGAGTTTTTCACCTGTATATCACTCAGCTGCAGCAATGGATAAGAGCTCAGACCAAAATGAATCAAGAACACTGCTTCACAAAGTTCATTGGTTTACTTTTAGTCTTTCTTTCGTTCCTGTAATGTACTGTTACCAAAATACTAAATATGCTTAATACAACTAGTAACTGTCAGGGGATCTTCAGATTAGCAAATCCAAAATGAGAATTATTTTCATCAACTATTAGTAGATTAATTTTAACCCTATTATTTAATGTTTTGTTCAGACTATTGCATTTAAATACCTTAAATTTATACTTAATTTTGATCTGTGGTTATGAAGAAAGTTTTACTTCTAGTTTGTTTCAGGACCCTTTTGCTGACTCTTGTATAAATTGAAGGTATTTTGTTTGAAGGAAATGGCATGTCAAGTTTAAGTTGTGTTCACTGTATTTTTGCACTACCCTATTAAGCTTAAATAATAAATAATTAATCTAAAGAATGCAGTAGTCTGAACAAAACGTTAAATAATGGGAAGTAGTTTATTTGTAATGTTTTTATGCTGGAAATTATTCACAAAATTAGCACAAATGGCTTCAGAATAAATAGCCTTTCCTTTCATTCTTAAAGATCCTGTGCTTCAGTTGTACAGGAAATTTATTGTCATTTGTTTCCTCTTTTGAACATTTTAACTGCACATGGCTATGGAAATTCATTGATCATAGATAAATCAAGGACAGTAATTAATGCTGTCTAATTAGGGCCAGCTAACAATCTTAGCCTGAATTTGGAGCAGTTGAATTGATTAAATTAGTGGATTCTATATTTTGACCTTTAAAATGGTAGTTATTTTCAAGCAGGAATTTAAATTCTGACTATCTTTGTTTCCATTGTACTATACATATTACATGTGTGCAAATCTCTTGGAAAGATAAATGAAGTTGCAAGGATTTGGGGAATTTGCAGGGCGTGCTGCTAACTGGGTTGCTCTTCAAATGAACCAGTGCAGAGTTGATTGGCCAAATGGTCATCTTCTATTGATTTAAAGTTACTATCTATCAAGATGCTTATAACATTGAGATATCTCAAATGCAGTTCACATTTTTACATCAAGTTTGTTTCTAATTTTTCACTTTTTCCAGAACTTGACTGTGAGCTCACCTATTAAATGGGAAGATATCTATAGAAAATACTCCAGTCATGGTATGTATACAAATATTTTGCTCAGCTCTTAGTTACAGTTCATTTTATGCAATTGTGTTATAACTGAAACAGCTTGAGCATTTTAAGTATATGGGTGTTTAAACACAGGTAGGCATCAAATGTTTTGTAAGCTGTGAATTGAAAAAGTACCTAATTTCTAAAGTAACAACAAAAATTTAAGCTATAACAGCATCCCTCTTAGCACTTCAGCTATGAAGCAACTGCCCCAAAGTGGCTTTCAGTATGCAGGACTATTGGATTTGAGAGATTTGGCCCTTCAGCCCATTGAGTTTGCATCAACCTATCTTCACTAATCTAAACTAAGTTGGCAGGGGCATCAAGGGTTTCAGAGTACAATTGGGATCCGGAGAGAATGTTTTGCAGGGGAAGATTAATAGCTAAAATTAGAGGAGATAGCGAGTGAGTCAGGAAAGTATCGACATTGCAGGCTAGTTGAGGCACAAGGGAATTTGGCAAGGTTGGATGGTATTGATTTTAATGTTAGGAGTCTGACGAACAAGGCAGATGTGTTGAGGACACAAATTAACATATGGGAAAATTATGTCATTGTTGTCACTGAGACAAGGTTGAGAGGGGCAGGATTGGCTGCTCAACATTCCAGGAAATGGAATCTGCAGATGAGACAGGAGATAAAAGATTGCCACTGTAGAAAGATAAGTAGCTTTTATTCACCAGGAAGCCAGCAGCAAAGAGGAGTGAGATCCGAATTGATTTTTTTTTTAAACTAAGAATTCTGAGTGAACATTGGCAGGATTTGAATAAAAATATGACCATGGATAGTTGCAGTTCTGATCAGGGAATCTATTGCAGGAGGAATAACATCTTGATTTCTCAAATGAAGCCACATGGGTATAATTTAAAAACCAAAAGGGAACAATCTCATTTCTGGGTGTGTATTAAAGGTCTCCTAAAGGAAATGGAAGAGCAGATAAATTTCAGGGAAGTGTAAAAATAATAAGATAAAGATAATAGGAGTTTTGAGCTCGTCCAGTATGAACTGAGGCAGTCAAGGTTTGAAAGTTTTGCACATAATAGAATTTATAAAATGCATACAGAATCGCTTTTTAAGAGTGCGTAAAAAGCTTCATAAGAACAGGGGTGGTCCTAGACTTAATTTTTGGTAACAGAGCTGGGCAGGTGGGGAAGCATTTTACAGCTAGTGATCATAACTCCATTAGATTCAAGATCCTTATTGAAAAGGACAAGATGGGTCTGAAATCAAAGTTTTCAACTGAGGAAATGTTGATTTTTAGTAAAATCATATGATTTGGCTAGGATGGACTGCAGACGGATTCTTTCAGATAAATCTGTCTCCGAACAATGGGGTGCATTCAGAAAGGAAATATGGAGAGTTCAGGGTCAAAACCCTGGATATTGACTGACATGCAAGAAAAAGGGAAGCTTATTGCAGATATGGAGGACTGCAAGAAGCAGATGCCTTAAAGGAGTGTAGAATATGCAAGAAGGAATTTTATAAGGTTTTAAGAGGGCTGAAAGGGAACATGAAAGGATGTGGGCAGGAAAAATAAAGGAAAATCTTAAGATGCTCTGTACAAAGTATGGCCCATAAAGGAACACAGTGGTAATTGGTGCGTGGAGCTGGAGGTTGTAAATGAATACTTTGTGTCAGTGTTCAGTTGGGAGAGAGACAATATGGTTATAGACGTCAGGGTGAAGATCTATCCTATAATCAAAGAAATTAGCAAAAGCTCTGAGTGGTCTGGCAGGCTTAAGAGTAGCACTTCAACTGGCCCTGGAGATTTATCTCAATTTGTTGGGTGATGCAAGGGAGGAAGTAGAATGGGTTTTTACAGAAATTTTCAATTCCTTTCTGGCCACAAGAGGTGTTGGAGGACTGGAGCACAACCAATGTGGTACTTTATTCAAGAAGGAAGCAAGGATAAACCAAGAACTTACAGGCCTGTCACTCTCACCTCCGTGGTGGGAAAACTGTTAGAAGCAATTCTGAGGAACAGAATTAATCTACATTTGGAGAAGTTGGAAATAGTCAGGAACAGTCAGCATTATTTTGTTAAGGTATGTTCATGTGTGACCAGCTTGACTGAATTTTCTTAAGTGACCCAGTGTGAGGATGAGGGCAATGCTTTTGACATAGTCAATTGTTCAAGCTTCTAGTCAACTCAGGCTTGAGATTGGATAGTCTGCAGTTCTTCTAGTGAGTCTTGCGAGTTCCTGCTCTTGAATCATATAAATCACAGAATCCCTATAGTGTAGAAACAAGCCCTTTGGCCCAACAAGTCCACACCGATTGTCCGAAAAGTAACCTACCCTATTACTCAACATTTTCCCTAACTAATATAGCTAACCTACACACTCCTGAACGCTATGGGCTATTTAGTGTAGCCAATTCACCTAATATACACATCTTTGGACTATGGGAGAAACCGGAGCACCTGGAGGAAACCCGCACAGACATGGGGAGAATGTACAAACCCCATGCAGACAGTCACGTGTCCAGAGGCTGGAATAGACTTCTGATCTATTTTCAGGACAAAGTTTAGGGTGGTGACATATTGACAGTGTCACTGGACTAGTTATCCAGACAGGAAAATCAACACTTGGGACCGGAGCCCTTCATCATTTTCCTGCTCGATTTTCCTTTCCTCGAATGCTGCCTGACCTGCTGTGTTTTTCCAGCAACACGCTCTCAACTCTGATCTCCAGCATTTGCCGACCTCACTGTCTCCTAGTTATCCAGACACCCAGACATAATGCCTAGAGATGTGGATTCAAATGTCACCAAAGTGACTGGTAGAATTTGAATTCCATCAGAAGTATAGAATTGAAACTAAAGTGGTGCAGATCACAACAACTGTTGTCGATATAAAAAAAAGTAGTAATATCCTTTTTGGAAAGGGAATCTTAGTATACAGCAAACCTTTTATTAACCAGCATCCATAGGATCAGGAGTGTGCGATTGGTCAAATGTTCCAATTGATCAAGAAGTCCACATAATCAGTGTAAAAATACAGATTAAGTAAGAGAAAGACAGTAGAGGGTTATGCTAGTTATATACTGTTGTTTTTTGAGATTTATGTTGTAAACAATACTGCAACCTTGCTTTAATTAAAACATAGCAGCAGACAGCTTTCTCATTTGCACCCTCAACTGGCTACTCTGACTTATTGCGATAATAGTGTAAACTTCTGGTATTTGAGGTATATAATTTTTGTCAGTTTATTAAGTGTGATGGTTTGTAAAGTGCTCATTAAAACAAAGTTTGCTGTATTTCGTAATAATAGTACTCAATTATTGCATTAGGAAGCTCAGGGGTGCTTGTCCACAGATCCCTGAGGGTGCCAGGGCAGGTTAGTAGGATAGTTTTAAAAGGCATGGGGGACACTTGGTTTTGAGTGGTGATGTTGGACTGTGGAGATCTTAGCTTAAGCCATAGCTAGAATACTGTGTGTAGTTCTGGTCACCGCATAATAAGAAGGATGTGATTGTGTTGCTGGCAATACAAAGGAAATTCCCCAGGATAGTCCCTGGGCTGAAGCATTGCAGATATGAAGAGAGGCTGAATATGCTGGGAATGTTTTCTTTGGCACAGAAAGTTGAGGAGGGTCCTGATTGATTGTATAAAATTGAGGGCTATGGACAGCTTATCCGAAGGGTCACTGACAGGGATAATTAATTTTAAAGTGAAGGGCAGGAGGTTTAGAGGGAATTTGAGGAAAAGCTTTTTACACCCAGAGAACGATGGTGGTCTGGAATGTATTTCCTTGGAGGTTAGTTGAGATGGGAAACCTCACAACCTTTAAAAATTACTTGGATGAGCACTTGAAACATTATACCAGTCAAGGCAATGGGACAAGTGTAGGTAAGAGTGTATTGTTAGTAATGGGCTGAAGGGCCTCTTTACTGTACGATTCCATGATCTATCATCAATATCCAGTGTTGCCTACATGTGAATTCTGGTAACCACATTGCTCTGGGTCCATTAAAAACCATATTTTTCTGAAGATAATGGCTATCTTGAAAAGTCTGTCCTCCGGTATTCAACGGGGCGGCACGGTGGCACAGTGGTTAGCACTGCTGCCTCATAGCGCCTGTAGACCCGGGTTCAATTCCCGACTCAGGCGACTGACTGTGTGGAGTTTGCACGTTCTCCCCGTGTCTGCGTGGGTTTCCTCCGGGTGCTCCGGTTTCCTCCCACAGTCACAAAGATGTGCGGGTCAGGTGAATTGGCCATGCTAAATTGCCCGTAGTGTTAGGTAAGGGGTAAATGTAGGGGTATGGGTGGGTTGCGCTTCGGCGGGTCGGTGTGGACTTGTTAAGGGCGGCACGGTGGCACAGTGGTTAGCACTGCTGCCTCACAGCACCAGGGACCTGGGTTCAATTCCCGCCTCAGGCGACTGACTGTGTGGAGTTTGCACATTCTCCCCGTGTCTGTGTGGGTTTCCTCCGGGTGCTCCGGTTTCCTCCCACAGTCCAAAGATGTGCGGGTCAGGTGAATTGGCCATGCTAAATTGCCCGTAGTGTTAGGTAAGGGGTAAATGTAAGGGTATGGGTGGGTTTCGCTTCGGCGGGTCGGTGTGGACTTGTTGGGCCGAAGGGCCTGTTTCCACACTGTAAGTCTAATCTAATCTAATCTGAAACTCTGGTGAAATCAGTCTTGCAGGCTATATTTCATTTGTCTACAGATTTTTCAAATGGAAAGTGGATAGTGTTAAATTTACTTTGCTTATTTTTAGGTACTGTTTTGCCTATTGTAAATAGTTCGGGAAATACCGTGAGTTTATGTTTATCACCTAGACTTCGGAACAGGTATGCAGTGAAGTATTCATCTTATGGTACAAGTTATTCATATTCAATCAATCTGTACTGTGAGTGAGGTTGTATGTTTGCTCGATGAGCTGGTAAATCTGTTCCCAGATGTTTGGTCATCTTGCTAGGTTACATCATCAGTAAGCCGCTGTTGAAGCGCTGGTGTTCTGTCCCGCTTTCTATTTATGTGTCTTGATCTGTTGTGGGTAACATCACTTCTGGTTCTTTTTTTTGAGACATTGGTAAATGGATTCCTAATCAATATGTTTGTTGATGGAGTTCCAGTTTGAATGCCAGGCCTCTCGGTATTTCCATGCATGTCTTTGTTTGGCTTGTCCTAAGATGGATATATTGTCCCAGTCGAACTGGTGTCCCTCTTCATCTGTGTGTAAGGATATGAGTGATAATTGGTCATGTCTTTCGATGGCAAGTTGGGACTCGTGTATCCTGGTGGCTAATTTCCTGTCCATCTGTCCACTGTAATGTTTGTTGCAGTCCTTGCATGATATTTTGTATAAGATGCTCATTCTGCTGGTTGTTGGTACAAGGTCCTTTAAAATCATCAATAGCAGTTTTAGTGTGTTGGTAGGTTTGTGGGCTACCATGCTGCCAAGGAGCCAGAGTAGTTTGGTTGTCATCTCTGAGATGTCTTTATTGTATGGTAGTGTGACTAGTGTCTCTGGGCATGTTGTGTCTTGTTTAAGTTTGTTGTTTAAGAATCGGCAGACATTGCTAATCGAGTATCTGTTTTTCTTAAATACATTGTATATGTACTAATCGAGTACCCAGTATGCCAATTCTTAAACAAGAAAACGTAACACACCAAGAGGGTCTAGCCACACTACCATACATTAAAGACATCTCAGAGATAACAACCAGACTACTCTGGCTCCTTGGGAGCATGGTAACCCACAAACCTACCAACACATTAAAACAGCTCTTGGTGAATCTAAAGGATCCTATACCAACAACTAGCAGAACGAGCGTCATATACAAAATACCCTGTAAGGACCACAACAGGCATTACATTGGACAGGAAACTAGCCACCAGGATACACGAGCATCAACTAGCCACCAAAAGACACGACCAACTATCACTAGTATCCTCCTTACGTGCAGACACAGAGGGACACCAGTTCGACTGGGACAATACATCCATCCTAGGACCAGGCTAAACAAAGTCACGTACAGGAATTCCTAGTGGTCTGGCATTCAAACCAGACCTCCATCAACAAACACATCAATTTGGACCCTGTTTACCAATCTCTCAGAAGGAGAACCGGAAGTGATATCGCCTACCACAACAGATCAATACACACAAATATAAAGCAGGACAGAACACCACTGCTTCAATGACTAGCTTGATGATGAAATGTCTGAAAACAAATCTATCAGCTTAGCAATGTATAGCCTGAGCCTCAAGCTGAGTTACAAATCTTCTCAAAAATTGTACACACTTGGACTGGCTTGATACCTAGATTTATGTAGTCTGAGCAAATTATGTAAACCTTGGCACTTTTATAATAGAAATGATCAAACTCTTGTAATCTTATGCTTTAATGTGAAACTTTGCTGTATCATTTGATGTCAGTTTTGTTACAATATTGTTATGAAAACTTAATTTCTCCACCAGATGTGAAGTTTCTTAGCAATGCATTTCTAACCTGTTTTTCAATACAGAGCCTGCACAAGATAATGACAGTTAGTGTGTGGGGCTTCTGAGGAATATATGCATGCATGTGGAGATGAAAAATTAGCATTGTGGTTTAACCGTACCACAAACAATGTTAGAAGTTAAATTGTTTTCAGTTCCTTGCCATCTACTATACATACTCATGCATAGGTAGAGTTTTGAAGACCATTTTAAAGCTGAAATTAGGGGGTCAACTTAAACACAAGATATTGTTTTTAAGGGGATGTAATTCATTGCTTGGCATGAGTCAAAAAATGGACAAACAAGAGCTAGATCTCTATATAGAATAATAAACAACAAAAGGAAAATGAATTATGGCCACTATTAAATATTTATCCACAAAATAACTCTCTCCATTCTGCCTGCTATGATAGAATGATACTGTCATACCATATTTTAGTTACCAGCACCGTAAAGTGCATGTAGGTGTACACAATGTACAGACGTTAATAGGCATACCAACAGGTTGTCAGACCATCTACCAGGGATATTTATACAACACACAATTTATAAAATAAAAACAGGAGTAGTAAATACAAAATAAAATAGTTTGATAGTATTTTGTTTTAAAAAAGACCGCTATATGATAAAACACTTCATCAAAAAACTGATATTCACAGTTTAAAAAAAAACACTTCTCACCGTATATCGCAAATATTATGGGATAGTTGCTTAAAACAAAAGGTACCGGTACATGCAGAAGTCCATTAGAATCCCTTAAATTAACTGTCCTCCTCCCCGTCATCTGGGTCAAGTATATCATTGTATGGATCATCTTTATCTGTACTCTCAAGGGGATCATCAACTGATTTGTCATCACTTCCATCTGACCATAAATAGTCATTCTCCATACTATCAAAAGCATTAGAAATTCCATATTTGTTTGAAGGCTTTCACAGTAAGTTCAGTTTTCATCTTCCAGGACTCAACAATCCACTGACATACAGTTGCAAGTAATGGGGCACACATGTTAGCATCCTTTGTGAAGCTTTTTTCCCCTTCTTGCATTCAAGTGTCCCATTTCTTCAGTACTAAGCCCTTAAAAGATTTATTGATGCTAACATCCAGTGACTGCATAATGTTCGTAAGGCCTCCAGGAATCATTGCACTGTCAATGTAAGCTCAAAGTTCACTGATAACACTTTTCATTCTGTGTTCTGAACAGGTCCCAAACTAGAAAGCTTTTTTCCTTTCTAAGTCCACCTGGTTGCATATCCAGACCTTCCTAATCCAAGTCTTACAGCCATCTTCAAGCATCCACCCTTTTTCATGGATGAGGCCAACAATGCCTTTTGGAAATTTCTGTTTGGGCAGAATTTTTAACTTAAAAATCATTGTAGGCTTTAACTTTGTTCCATCTGCCATATAACTAATTACCACAGTGAATCGACTCCTTTCATGGCCAGTAGTCTTAACTAAAACTGTTTTTGCTCCAATCATGTCCACAGTTCTGTTCCCTGGCATATCAAAGTTCATAGGGGTTTCAACCATATTCCCAATGCATGAGAGCCTTGATTTCAAAGCGGTGGAACTCTAATAACTTGTCGTTAAGTTCTGCTGGTGAGCATTGGACAATCTTGGTTTTCTGTCTGAGCGCTAAATCATACATTTTCATAATCCTACTACACCATCCAGTACTGGCTTTGAAATCACTGAATCCATCTTTTTTTTTTGCTTCGTTTTTCGTGCGTATTCTGACACTTAGTGACTTGCCAATGCTTCCATTCTGACGACACTGAATTACCCAGTCAGCAATCTTCTAGTCGTGGCCACTTGTTCAGCTTTCCTGGGTTGGCATACTTCTCTTTTGGCATAGCCTTTAATTGTGTCGCTTTTTACCTCGGACAAACTTTACAGAAACACAGAACTCCCTTGCAGCTACACTATAACTTTTATACTGTGCTGTATACTTGTTTCTTCGTGATGTCATTTTGTCAGAAAAATTTGGGGGAGTTTTACGATAAGTTCAGAGTACAACTGTACGTGACACCTACTTCTAGAAACTAGAAGACATGGTCGAGGGCTACCATGAAGTACCATAGATATTTACATGACAGGTCAAATATATGTAAAATATTACATAAATATATACATATGGTTATCAACATTCAATGTAACGATTTGAAAATCGCATTGTGCAAATATATTCAGATGTGTAATATGATGATGCAGGTATTGAATTAAAAATGTGTATTTGAATCAAATGTGCAAATCATACCCTTTCAGCTTGCATATATGGTCAGGAAGAGCTAGGGTCAACTTAAACATGAGGTATATGAAAAATACCAGATGTTTTGGTCAAAAACAAAGGGTCGACTTATGCATGAGGTTGACCTATACTCAAGTATATATAGTAATTGGTTGAATTACAGTGTACTGGAGAGCAACAGGCTAATCGGCAGTGCATGTAATTAATTTCACTATCTGCTATTGATTTGCAGAGAATATTTGATTTGTGCTCATTTTTGATATAATAGTGAACTGAAGAGTGATCAAACTGTAAATTGTCCAATAGTTTGAATAAATTTATTTGTAGCATTAAGTAAACTGTTTAGAAATGTAAGAGTAGAAGAAACAAAAAATGATAGCTAGTGTTGTATTAAATGATGGGAAATAACTTCATTTATATTTCCTCCTAACAGAGTTTCTAGAAAACTGGTCTATAACAAACTGAACACGCCGGTCTGACTAAAGCTGTGAAGTGTGTCACAAACGAGTTTTTGGTTGTTTCTAAGAATTAATCCTTGTCATGCCTATATAGCAAAATCTGAATGAGACGTTAATTATCTACTATCTGTTCAATGTTTTACATTTCTATTTTGTTAAAATTTTAGTTCATATTTCACAATTGTGAATATTACAGCTAAACCAGTTTCCCACTTTCCTGTACTTTGAACTTGTTTGCTGGCTTTTATATATTCAATTTTATAGAATTGTTGTTTTTATATTGTAGATTGCTAGCATTATTAAGGACCATATGAATCATTTGGTATCACTTGTAGAAGAGTCGATGCATGGTGTTTTTAACTTAATGGGCAATAACTGTGTTATTCTGATGCAAAACCAGCAAAATGCTCCTCCAGGAAGTCTTGATTCACTTTGTCCCATAATCGAGAAGCATTCACAACAAACGTAGAGTCAAAGAAATTTCTCTCACTGTGTATTAGTGTTTGTGTGAAATATTCTTTGGTATCTTTGATCTTGCCTGTAAAATGACTTGTAAGATGAGTTGTGTTTCTTTGTAACTTTGAATTGTTACTGAATTATACCTGCATCAAGAGAAAATGGTGATGGTATATTTATTTATAGTCTTAGCATTAGTCATGACAGTAATATGTTTTATATTTCAATTTGTGCTTAATTTATCTCCTGAGAAATAAATTTGGAATAAATGAGAATCCACAATTGTTTCAATTATGACTTCACTCCACAAAGACACAAGGCCCAATACAGCAAAGGCTGTGGATAATCTATGTCCTGACAATATTTATTTGTTCATGAGATGTGGACATTGCTGGCTATTGCCTATCCGAAATAATCACCACACTATTGGGGTCTGGAGTAACGTGTAGGCCAGATCAGGTAAGGAGATCAGGTTTCCTTCTATTTGAACATTAGTGAACCAGGTGCATTTTTACTCCAGATGTTTACTGAATTCAAATTTCACCTTTTATCTTAGTGGGATTTGCACCCATGTTCCCACAGCAATCGCCTGGAGTTCTGGATTACTAGTCCAGTGACTTTGCCATTGCATATTGGCTATATATCTGAAGATTAGTGCTGCAAGTTGAGCCATGCCCCAGCAAGCTATTTCAGTGCAACACTGACATCCACATGACTGATCCTTGAAATTGGAGTCCCAGGTAGATGGGATAGTGAAGGAGGCGTTTGGTATGCTTTCCTTTATTAGTCAGAGTATTGAGTACGGGAGTTGGGATTTGCCCTATATTGCGGCTATACAGGACATTGGCTAGGCCACTGTTGGAATATTGCGTGCAATTCTGATCTTCCTATCAGAAAGATGTTGTGAAACTTGAAAGGGTTCAGAAAAGGTTCACAAGGATGTTTCCAGGGTTGGAGGATTTAAGCTATAGGGAGAGACTGAACAGGCTGGGGCTGTTTTCCTTGGAGCACTGGAGGCTGAAGGGTGACCTTACAGAGGTTTACAAAATTATGAGGGGAATGGATAGGATAAATAGACAAAGTCTTTTCCCTGGAGTCAGGGAATCCAAAACTAGAGGGCATTGGTTTAGGGTGAGAGGGGAAAGATATAAAAGTGACCCAAGGGGCTACTTTTTCACACAGTGGGTGGTACGTGAATGGAATGAGCTGCCAGAGGACGTGGTGGAGGCTGGTACAATTGCAACATTTAAAAGGCATTTGGATGGGTATATGAATAGGAAGGGTTTAGAGGGATATGGGCCAGGTGCTAGCAGGTGGGACTCGATTGGGTTGGAATATCTGGTCGGCATGGATGAGTTGGACCAAAGGATCTGTTTCCATCTATGACTCTGTCTTGTTGACAAAATAAATCTAGTCTGGCCAATTACTATTCCATCAACCTGTACACTGCAGAGGAACCTCGATTATCCGAAGGATACGGGAGGGCAGTATGTTGTTTGATTAATCAAATGCCAAATAACATAGTTTAGCCGAGCATTGAGACCTTGCGATCTTGCAGGATAATTCCATATTCAGATAATCGAATGCTGGATAGTCAAGTTTCCTCTGTAATCAGCAAAATGTTGCTGGCAGGGCTATCAAATAACATTTGGTCACCAATAATCTGCTTACTGATACTTTGAGTTCAGTAAGGGCCATAAAATCTAGACCTTGTAGCATTGGCTCAAATGTGAGCAAGAATTGAAGTCTGTCAGTAAAGTGTGAGTGACTGTCCTTGGTGGCAAGGTAGAATCTGACATGTTATATCAAAAAGCTGTACTAAAATTAATATTGATGAGAATCCAGGACTAAACTCTCCACTAATTTGGACCAATGTTTGACGAAGAGGGATGGCTGTGCTTATAAGTCAAACAAGTTGTCATAGTATTAGTTAGACTACAGCTGGGTGCTATGCAATTCTTGTTGCCACACTATAGGAAAAATTTTTTTGCATGAGAGAGGGTGCAGAAGAGTTTCACCAGGATGTTGCCTGGGTTGGAGCAGTTCAGCTATAAAGAGGTTAATGGTGTTTTCCTCAGAGCAGAGAAGGCTGAAGGGTATCTGAGGTATACAAAGTTCTGAAGGGCATTCACTGTAGACCGGGACAAACAATTCCCCTTATGTGGTCTAATTGAAACTTTCAGAATACTGAATGGTCTGGACAGAGTGGAAGTTCAGCAGATGTTCCCATTGGCAGGAGAGACTAGGACCCAAGGGCATAGACTTAGACAAAAGGGAAGACCTTTTTTAGAATGCAGATAAGGAGAAACCTCTTCAGCCAGCGAGTGGTAGATCTATGGAATTTATTGCCATAGAAGGCTGTGGAGGCTAGGCATTGAGTATATTTAAGACTTAGATAGTTTCTTGAGTATTCAGGGTTACAGGGAAAAAGCAGGTGAATGGGATTGAGAAACTTAGATGAGCACTTGAAATGGCAGCCCTACAAAGCTGTGGCTTAAGTATTGAAAAATGGGATTCGAATAGAATATGACTAAAACTGATGCCATGGAGCTGATGGGATCTTTTCCATGCTGTCAAATCACACTGACTCTATCTCAGGATTTCATTGGAGGTCTGCCTCCTGTCAGTGTTCTAGACCTGACCATCTTTGGCTGTTTCATCCATTCACTTATGATCTTAGTAGTAAAATTTAATTGTTTGTTTGAATAGTGTTCAATGCTATTAAATTATCATTCTGTACAAATCCTCATACTGAATGTCTGCCTGCGTGCAGTAAGACCAGGATAACTTTGAGGCTTGAGCTGGAAAGTGGCAAGTGACCCTGTATTAAACATGTGCCAGTTATTGACCATCCTCACCCCAACTCCTTGGTATTCAAAGGTGTTTATTTATGGATGTCCCAAATTGGTGAGGAGGTTTGCCACTTACTTGTGTTAGCGAGTTTTGAGAAGATTTGTAGCTCAGGTTGAGGTTCTGGATGTAGGTTTGCTCGCTGAGCTGGAAGGTTCATTTCCAGACATTTTGTCACCATCCTAGGTAACATTTTCAGTGGGCCTCCAGGCGAAGCACTACTGATAATTCCTGCTTTCTATTTATATGTTTAGGTTTCTTTGGATTGGTGATGTCATTTCCTGTGGTGGAGTCATTTCCTGTGGTGGAGTCATTTCCTGTTGTTTTTCTCAGGGGGTGGTAGATGGGGTCTAATTCGATGAGTTTGTTGGTAGAGTTCAACCGAAACTCTTAAACAGCATAAAGGTAAATAAATCACCAGGACTTGACCGTGTATTCTCGGATGTTGTGTGAAGGTAAGAAAGTAATTGTGGGTCCCCGAGCAAAGATACTTTTATCACCTGCAGCCACATGAGAGGTGCTGGTAAATTTAGGTGGCTAATGTTGTGTATTTAAGGAAGATTGCAAAGAAAAAACAGGAAACTTATAGGCCACTGGTAGGTAAGGTGTTGGAGCAGATTCTGAGGGACACGATTTATCGGAGAGGCAAAGACTGATTAGGGATAGTTAGCATGGCTTTGTGCATGGGAAACCATGTCTCATGAATTTGAGTTTTTTGAAGATGTAACCAAGATAGATAAACTTGCTTGTCTTAGCATGTCTTGACTGTGGGATTAGGTAGACATCTATGTGGACTTTAGTAAGGCCTTCGACAAAGTTCCACATGGTAGACTGGTTATTAAGGTTAGATCACATGGGATCCAGGGAGAGCGAGCCAATTGGGTGCAAAGTTGACTAGACAGTAGGAAGGCAGAGGGTGCTGGAGGTTTGTTCTTCGACTGGAGGACTGACCAGCAGATGTTCCGCAGGGATTGCGGCTGTTTTTTATTTGTATAAACGATTTGGATGATAATATAAGGAGCATGGTTAATAAGTTTCTAGGTGCCATCAAATGTGATGGTATAGTAGACAGTGAGGAACGTTATCTAAGATTACAAAGGGATCTTGATCAGTTCGGCTAATGGGCCAAGGAGTGGCAGATGGAGTTTAATTTAGATAAATGCGAGGTATTGCATCTTGCTAAGTCAAACCATGGCAGGGCTTACACAGGTAGGGCCCTGGGCAGTGTTGCTGAACAGAGAGACCCAGGGGTTTGTAGTTTCTTGAAAGTAGTATCATAGGTAGACAGTTATAAAGAAGGCATTTGGCATGCCTGACTTCATTGGTTAGAGCATGGTAAAGAGGCTAAATAGGCTGGCCTGAAGCATCGGAGGCTGAGGGATGACCTTATGGAGGTTTATAAAATCGCGAGGGATGTAAACATATAAGAAGCATGTAATTAAACTGCAGAATAAATTTACAAGGATGTTGCCTGGACTCAATGGTCTGAATTATAGGGAAAGGTTGGACAAGTTAGGACCTTTTTCTTTAGAGCGTGGGAGACTGAGGGGGACCTTATAGAGGTGTATAACATCATGAGAGGCTTGGATAGGGTGAATACACTCAATCTTTTTTCCAGGGTTGGGGAAATCGAGGACAAGAGGGCAGTTTAAGGTTAGAGGGTAAAGAATGAAACGGAACCTGAGGGGCAACCTTTTCACATAGACGTGGGGAGTTCAAAACTAGATGGCATAAATGTCTGGTGAAAGGGGAAAAATTTAAAAGGTCCCTGAGGGGCAACTCTTTCATACAGAGGGTGGTGCGTATATGGAATTAATTGCCAGAGGAAATGGCAGATGAGTACAGATTCAACATTGAAAAGACGTTTGGACAAGTACACGAATAGGAAAGGTTTAGAGGGATAGGAGTCAAATATGGGCAAATTTTAGTTTGAGAAACCTGGTCGGCATAGACAAGTTGGACCAAAGGGTCTGTTTCTGTGCTGTATGATCCTATAATATGATCCTGACTGATTTTCTATTTCATTGCCATGTTTCTGCCTTCTCTCCGTACCTCTTGTTATCTTTAATGACTAAAGATTTATCACCCTCTTTTTAAAATATATTCATACCTTTACTTCTACGACCTTATAGAGTCCTACAGCACAGAGACAGGCCCTTTGATCCAAACTGATCCATGTTGATCAAAATATCCATCCACACTAACCCCATTTCTCTGCCCTTGGCCCATATCCTTCTCAACTTTTTCTATCCATGTAATTGTTCAAATGCTTTTTAAATGTTGTTAATGTACCCACCTCAACCACTTCTGCTGGCTGCTCATTCCATAATGCGTACCACCATCTATGTGAAAAGGTTGCCCCTCAGGTTCCGTTTCATTCTTTACCCTCTAACCTTAAACTGCCCTCTTGTCCTCGATTTCCCCAACCCTGGAAAAAAGATTGAGTGTATTCACCCTATCCAAGCCTCTCATGATGTTATACACCTCTATAAGGTCCCCCTCAGTCTCCCACGCTCTAAAGAAAAAAGTCCTAACTTGTCCAACCTTTCCCTATAATTCAGACCATTGAGTCCAGGCAACATCCTTGTAAATTTATTCTGCAGTTTAATTACATGCTTCTTATAACAAGGTGACCAAAACTGAACACAATACTCCAAGTGTAGCCTCACCAATGTCTTCTATAACTGCAACTTCCCAACTTCTATACTCAATGTCTTGACCGATGAAGGCCAGTGTGCCAAAAGCCGCCTTCACTGCCCTGTTACCTGTGACTCCACTTTCAGAGAACTGGGAATCTGAACTCTAAAATCCATCTGTTTCACTCCTTAAGGCTTTACCATTTACCACAAAACTCCTACCTTGGATTTGACTTTTCAAAATACAAGACCTCACAATTATCTATATTAAACTCCAAATTGTCATTTCTTGGCCCACTTCCCCTGCTGCAATTTCTGATAATCTTTCAGTGAATAAAGGTTACCTTTTACTACTCTTTTTAAGTGAATAAATCTTTCTCATCCTAGTCCTAAAAGGTCTACCTTGTATCTTGAGACTGTGTCCCTTAGTTCTAGACACTTCAGCTAGGGAAAACGTCCTCCCTACATCTTGCCTTCCAGCCCAGTTAGAATTTTATACAGTTCAATCAGACCCCTTTCATCTTTCTTAACTCTGGTTTGATTGGGCTTATAATCACTAATCTCTGCTCAGGACAGTCCTGCCATCCCTGGCATCGGCCCAGTCAACATCTACTGTATTCCCTTCATGGCAAGTATATCCTTTCTTAAGAAGCAAGACAAACTGCATACCATACTCCAGGTGTAGTCTCACCAAGACAAGACACCCTCAAAGCTTGAACTCATATCCTCTTACAACTAAAGTCAACATACCATTTGCCTTCCTAACTTCATGCTGTTCCAGTTCTGAGGAAAGGTCACTTGACCTGATACACTCTGATTCCTCTCCATGGATGCTGCCAGATGTGCTGAGCTTTTCCCGCAATTTCTGTTTTTGTATTAATCCATGCCAGCACGTTATCTGCTTTTCTATTTGCTTTAATTTTACTAACGAGCCTTCTATGGAGAACATTGGTCAACAATCTTATAAAAATCTAAGTCTACTGCAGCTGTTTGGCTCTCCTTTAACCTCCTGCATGTTTATGATGCTGAAAATATATTCTCTATATTTAAATGCACAGTTGCATGTAAGAATTTCATTGCTGCATTCTGTGCTCAAATTCGCTTCTGAAATGAAGCAGTCAAATAAGCTTCCTAGCCATCCTAATTTAGAAACTGCCAGGGGTTTCTCTACTAGTTTTTGTTGCATTCCTGCCTGCATTGATCAATATTAGGATTCCTGTAATTCTAGGCACTATTATGGACTAGGCCAGACCACTCAAAACATTCTTGAGAAGGTGCCCAGACCAAAACTTTGCAATTTGTTTCAGTAAGTATACAGTGAGAACCAGAGTAAGTTAGCTAGGTTGACTACTAGCTTTTAAAACAGACAGAAATTTATTCACAAAATTACGCAATGAAATACAAAGAACAGAATAAAGAACCCCTACAGAACTCAGTCTATCCAAACTATACTTAATCATGCTGTTCCGAACATGCACAATAGTTCCAATAAGCAAACCCCCTTGAAAAACAGTTTAAAAATGGAACAGATGCTTGCGAGTTCGCGTTAGAAGGGCAGCAAAAGAGAGAGAGAGAGAGTGTTTCCACAGAGCTGAACTCCTAACTGGTTCTGGACTGAACTGCTCAGCTAGAGAGCTGACCACTCACCTTTCATTATACAGGTCACTTCTAAAACATGACCACTTTGGTCTGAAGTCTCATCTGTTTGCACATAAGTACACTTTTTTTATACATATTTTTATTGGAAATTTAACATTTTTACAAGTTTATAAATAAAATAAACAAAACTCTCAAGTACAAACATTGATATACAATTAAATCTTTAAGTAATAACCAAAATTTAACAAAAGAAAAATACCGAGAAAAGGAAACAAATCTCAACTAACTATTAATCTAACCTACAACTAACCAGAGTGTGTAATTAAGTCTCTTACATTATTCAAATAAGAGAAAGAAAAAAAAACAACGGATAACACAGAAATTGGATAGTGAGATACATGCTTGGACTGTGTTAACAACAAATGTAACAAAACCAGTATTCATGCGGGATTCCTCTCCCAAGGGGCCCCGGACTAGCCAGGCTCGCAATCTCAATTAAGTAGAAGCCCTTGTTATGATAGCTGAAATATCTGTATTTATATAATTCAAGAAGGGCTGCTATATTTTATGAAATAATTTGGTCTTTCGGTGCACCATATTTGTAAGGAAGTCAAGGGGAATACATTCCATAATTAATCTGTGCCAATTTGAAAGTCCACCCAGTTCACAAAAATATTTTTCCTTGCACAGAAAGAGAGATAGAAAATCATTTCTTCCCGTGCATACCCAGGGAGGTTAAGTTTGAAAAGCCCAAAAGGAGAGATACAGGGTCCATTTTAATTTCCGTTCCTAAAATTTCTGTCAGGGTACTTGCTACTTTAGTCCAGTATCTATGGATCTTATGACAGGTCCATAGGCAATGTACAAGTGTGCCCACCTCTATTTTACATTTGGGACACATTGGAGATGCTCCTGCCTTAGATTTTGCCAATCGATCCAGTGCTATATGGGCCCTATGAAGTATCTTCAGCTGGATAGCCTGAGTTCTGTTGCAGATGGTGACTCTTCTGACGTTTTCCCAAATGTCATCCCAAATGTCTGTTTCTATAGAGATTTCTAGTCCTGAATCCTGATCCCATGTTTTAAGCAGATTGTCCATATCTCCCGATACTTCATCATGTAGAAAATGATAAATAGTACTGACGGAAGATACCTCCATTGGTCGTAGCACTCTACATTCTCTATCTGATTTATAAAGATTATCTAATAACATAGTCTTCTTCTGTATATAATCTCGAATTTGGGAGTATTGAAAGAAGTCTCCATTAGGTAATCTGAATTTCTGATGCAGCTGTTCAAAAAACATCAGAACTCGTTCTTTAAGTAGGTCCCCTAAACATGAGATACCCCTGGATCTCCAGAGTTTAAAAGTGGCATCTGCAAACCCCAGTTGAGATCCCCATGCTCCCACAATCGGAGCTTAGAGGGATGTTTTATGTGAGTTGCCCTCATTTTGCCGCATTATATTCCAGCTTTAATTGTGTTTAGTATTATAGGGGTTTTACAGTGATCTGTAATGATTTTCCTCTTATCTAAAAATAAAAGGTTAATAAGTGAGCATTTTACTTGAGAAGCCTCGATGTCCAGCCAGATTGATTGCAGGTCAGACAAGACCCAATCAGCTATGTAATTTAATAGGGAACTTAACTGATATTTCCTAAAATTTGGTAAGTCCAATCCTCCCCTTGCCTGTGGAAGCTATAGCTTCTTCAGCTTAATGAGGGGCCGTCAATGATTCCAGATAAAGGAACCCTACCAGCCATATAATTTACATAGTACCAGCCTCAGCAGCATCACCGGAAGCATTCTCATAGGGTATAGGAGACGGGGCAGGACATTCATTTTAATTAGTGCTATTCTACCCAGCCAGGAAATTGGAAGATCTCCCCATCGCTGGAGGTCCTGCCTTATCCTTTCCAGTAAATGCACAAAGTTAGCCTTGTATAACTGACCAAATACTGGGCCAATAAAAATGCCTAAATATAAGAAACCTTCCAGAGACCACCGAAAGGGAAAGTGGGATCCGTCCACTAAGTGGGTTGTCATAGCAAGGCCACCCATTGGCATAGCCTCCAATTTTGAGAAATTAATTTTATAGCCTGAGAATGCACTAAATGTATTAATAACTTGGATTAAGTGAGACACGGACATCAGAGGATTACTGAGGAATAGAAGAACATCATCTGCATAAAGGGTAATTTTATGTTTACCTGTACCAATCCTCAGGGCCATTATATTAGGATCAGCCCGTATAGCTTCTGCTAGTGGTTCAATTATTAGCGTAAATAATAAACAATGGCAAGAGAGGACATCCCTGACGGCAGCCCCTACCCACACTGAAGCTATCCGAACCTAATCCATTGGTAACCACAACTGCTTTGGGATCACTATATAATGTTGAGACCCATTTGGTAAACACCTTTCCAACGCCAAACCTTTCCAATGTGTAAAACAAATATGACCATTCAACTCTATCAAATGCCTTTTCCACGTCTAATGAGACTGCTACTCCTGTTATCTTTCCCTGATGGCAGGTTTGAATCATAGTCAAAACACTTCTAATATTATTGGATGATCTATGGCCCTTAATAAACCCCGTCTGATCCTCCTTTATGGTATGTGGCAATACCCTTTCTAGTCTCAATGCTAACGTTTTTGAAAGGATTTTAAAATCTACATTTAGCAAGGATATTGGTCTGTATGGCGCACAATCTTCTGGGCCTTTTCCTTTTTTAAGGATAAGAGAGATATTTGCCTCTTTCAACGAAGGCGGGAGATAGCCCTGACTGTATGCATAGTTATACATGTCCATAAGTGGACCAGCCAATATTCCTGTAAATTCTTTATAGAATTCAGCTTGAAAGCCATCTGAGCAAGGTGCCTTACTGCTCTGAAGTTGCCTGATTGCGTCAAGTATTTCTTGGACTGTTAGGAAAGCATTTAAGACCGATACCTGTTCTGGAGTTAGGTCCGGAAAGATCAAATTTTTAAAAAATGATTGCAACCTCCTAGTCCTGTCTTCACAATCCTGCGATTTATAGAAATCAGAATAAAATTTTCTAAAGATTGCATTAATCCTTTTATGATCATGAGTCAAAATACCCATACTTTCTTTGATAGACATGATAGTTTGAGGGGCCTTTTTTTTCTTTGCAAGAAATGCTAAGTATTTACCCGGTTTGTCGCCAAATTCATATAACCTTTGTTTTGCAAATAATATTTCCCTCTTAGCCGTTTGGGTAAGCGTGGTGTTTAGAGCTGTCCTAAGGGCCGTAATCCTTTGCAATTTGATAATAGAAGGTCTATCAATGTATGCTGTTTCAGCTGCTTTTAAGCGAGCTTCGAACAGGCGCTGTTGTTCTCTCTTTAATTTTTTTCTGTGTTGCTGAGTATGTGATGATCAAACCTTGTGTGTAAGCTTTGATGGTCTCCCACATCATTGATGGGTTGCTAGCCGTACCTAAATTAATTTCTAAAAAAAGTTTTAAATTCTTGAGAAAAGTACTTTACAAATTTACTATCTTTCATCAGGAAGGGGTCCATACGCCAATGCCGAGGGGATGTCCCATTGTTCCTCGCCTTGATTTCCATATATACAGCAGCATGATCGGAAATTGCTATGCTACCTATTTTACAGGATGATATGGAATTTTAAAAAACTGAGGGAGTAAAAGCATACCAATTCTGGTATGACATTTATGTGGATTGGAGTAAAAAGAAAAATCTCTGCCCTGTGGATGAAGACATCTCCATATATCTACTAGTCCTAATTCTTTGTTCAAATCCACCAATTGTTTAGATCTGGGAGATACTCCTGCAGTACTCTTGGGAATCTTATCTATTTCCAGATCCATAATACAATTAAAGTCTCCCCCTATAATTGTATGACGGACACCGAGAGCAATTAATTTTGAGAAGGCTTCCGTTATAAATTTAACAGGATGTGCCAGCGGACAAAACAAATTTAAAATCTCATATTCCTCTCCATTTATAAGGGCTTTAATTAGAATATATCGTCCAGATTCTTCTTGTATTTGTTTTAGGATTTTGAGAGGGAAATTCTTCCGAATAAGAATAACAACTCCCCTGCTTTTTGAGCTAAAAGAAGAAAAAAAGGCCTGATCAAATCCACCCTGTTGTAATTTCAAGTGTTCTTTATCCAACAAGTGTGTCTCCTGTAGGAGAGCTATATCAACCCTTTCTTTCTTGAGATTTGATAATATTTTCTTCCTTTTGACTGACGAATTACTCCCCTTGACATTCCAGGTGCACCACTCAACCGACTAGTCAACCATAATCGTCTGGGCAAATCCGAGACCCCTCGGGAGGGGAAACCCTATCCAGAACATCCCGAGCATAGCACATATAAAATTCACAAAAATAAAGGCTCTCTAATACACTCACAACAGTATAATAAAAAACTATATCTAAATAAAAAAAATATAAAACGTATTTAAATGGAGATTTTCCCCCTTGTTCCCTGGGGGTATCACTTCCTTTCCAAAGGTCCATCGTATCCTCTCCCAACCAATGCCCCACCCTTGACCCATGCACTCCTCAATAGGATGAGGAAAATTCAAATATACTACAGAGCTAGAGTTAACAGTGAGCATCCTACCCCCACCTCCCACCCACACCAACACCTGGATATATTTGGTAATGTTAATACCATGTATAAACATATATAACTATAAAATTACAACCTCAACAAGTTATAATTAAATATAATAATACAAAATAACAAGGGAAAACAACCCCGCTCCTAGAGACAGAGGTAAAATAGAATAAGGTAACCATCTCCCCCCACCAACATTAACTAGACCCCCCCCCCCCCCGGTCTAAATATATATAGAATAATTAAAAAAAACAAGGGGGGGAGAAAATCGTTAAGTAGAGAACAAATAAATAAATCCCTCTCCCTACCCCCCCCAAGATAATATTAAACAGTAAGGTAAAAAAAGAAAAGGGAGAGATATAAACCAGAGTGGGGGAGAAGGCAAACCAACATCAATTATCTCTTACAATTTATCTAAGAGAGTCCAAAAATTCCTTAGCCATTTCCAGCAATCCGAAGTTATACATGGATCCTTTATGGTTAAAGCGTAGCGTCGCTGGGTAGCATAAGGAGTACTGAATATTTAAGTCCCTTAAACACTTCTTCGCCTCATCAAATGTCTTCCTCTTTCAGAACAGAATTGGGGAAAAGTCCTGGAATAACATGATCTTGGAACCTTTATAGATCATGACTTGGGGATCTTTTCCAATATTTATGGAGGCTTCTAGGAGTACCTGCCTCTCCTTATAGCTCTGTGGGGGCGCTGGTTCGAGCCGGGCTCGCGTATTGTAACCCGGTAGGCCCATTCCACCCTTACCTGGCCTGATCCAGCCTCCAGATTTAACAGCTGTGGAAGGCACTGTTCAAGAAACGCTGTAAGCTGGCCTTCCTCTTCCCGTTCGTGAAGGCCCAGCAAACGAATATTTTTTCGATTCTCGAGGTCGTCAATGTGGTTCACTAAGGTCTGGACTCGCTGTTCGAGAGTCTGGACCCAATCCACAGCGGATTGCGCTGTAGTTTCGGAGATCACGGCCTTTAGCTCCGTCCCTCCGACTCGGCGCTCGATTTCCTTAATGTCTCGGTCGTGCTTTTGCAGCGCAGCCGAGAGTGAGTCCCATCGACTTCGGGATTCTTCAATAAAAGCGTCGATCTTCGCATCCAGTTTGGAAATGATTTCCACAAGGCTCGCCACTGTAGGAAAGTCCCCCAGGGCTGCACAACTGGAGAGGGTGGGGGAGGGGTTCCTACTTGCTGAGAGCTGCGGGCTCCCTTCCCTTTAGTCATTTTTACTGAAGATTAAATTGTTTAAATTCAATACTAAACAACTAATTAAATTAAACAGCTATTTTAAATGATTTGGTGAGTGTGGTGGGGGTGGGTGACCCACTTTGCCCAAGTCTTGGGAGGAGCACTGTAGACTCAGACTTGTTGGGTCGCCGCCATCTTGGATCCCCCATCATAAATACACTTCAATCTCTGTACCAAACCAATCTAATCAGAACCGGAAGAGTTTTATGACCCCTCTCATTAAAAAAAATCAAGGACACAGTATCCTTAAGAAAAGGAACAACTTTTAGAAAAAGGGGGACACCTCCCCCCTTTAAAAAAATGAACCATCAATACCAAAAGATGGCTTCATTTTTAAAACCCTTCATAAACAAGCTGGTTAGTAGTCTAAAACACGCATATACACTGGACTAACTATTAACATGCAAACATGCACAACCACATGTGAATTCAGGGTGTGGCACTCCCACCTCCGAATGCCCCTGTTTCTCATTCAAGTCTCAATAACGCATCGGCAATCACGTTTTTGCAACTTACCACATGCACAATTGTTAAATTGAATGGCTCCAATAACAAGCTCCATCTAAATAGTCTGGCATTTTTGTCCTTAAATTTTTCTACAAATGTTAATGGTTTATGAACAGTGCATATATTTGTCTCAGATGCATTACTGGTAATATAAACACTGAAATATTGTAATGCCAACATCAAGCTTAAAGTCTATTTTCTCCAATGTTGAATATTTCTGTTGATGAATGTTCAACATCCTGGAAAAATACCCGATGGGTCTTTCTATTCCCTCGTCATCCTCTTGCAGGAACACCGCACCGACACCCACATCACTAGCATCGATAGCCACCTTGAAAGGCTTCATGTAATCTGGTGTGGCTAATACTGGGGCAATGGTTAAAACAGTTTTTAGGCTGTCGAATGCCTTTTGACAGTTTGCTGTCCGCTGAAACTTCTTGCCCTTTGTTTTAACAATTTAGTGAGTGGAGCAGCCAAACTTCTAAAGTTCAGCACAAACTTTTGTTAAAATCCACTCAACCATAGTACTGCTTTTCTCGTCAATGGTGTGGGAAATTCCATAATTACTTCGGTTTTCACATTCCGTGGGGCCATTTATCCATGTCCAATAACATGGCCCAGGAAGGTGACTTGGGCTTCGGCAAATTCACTTTTAGCTCGGTTTAATACCAAGCCTGCCTTCGAAATCAAATCAGTCTGATAAATGCTGTAAATGTTCCTTCCATGAGTGATTAAAAACCGCCAGGTTATCAATGTAAACAACACAATTGGGTAACCCAGCAATGATTTTATTAGTCAGTCTCTGAAATGTGCCTGGAGTATCTTTCATACCAAATGGCATGACTTTGAACGGAAATAGTCCATTTGGCATTATGAAAGCCAAAATTACCTTGCCCTCTCTAACAGAGGTACTTGTCGGTAGCCTCTGAGCCAGTCCAATTTAGAAACGTAGGTTGCTTGTCCCACCTTTTCGACACAGTCCTCCAACTGTAGAATTGGATATGTATCAGTCTCTGTAGCAGCATTGACTTTGTGATAGCCCACACGTAACTGTTGGGTACCATCTGGCTTTGGCGGCATAACTATAGGTGAGCTTCTATCACTGTAACTCACTTCAATTGCGTCATCTTGGAGCATGTGCTCTATCTCCTTCTGAATCTGTGTTAACTTTAGAGGGTTATGCCTATAAGGATGGTGCTTAATCAGAACAGCATTTCCTATTTCTAAATTATGCACAATTAGGTTAGTATTTCCCATTTTATTCTCCATGTAATAGTAATAACTCTTTCAGGTCATTTTGATTTTCTTGTGGAAGGTAACTCATTAATTTATCCCAATTTTTGACAACTCCCTCATTGTCCAATTTGATTTGAGGAATGTCCAATTCAGAATCCTCTGAACTTGGTTCTTCCTCCTGTGCTATAATCATTAACACCTTCTCCTCTTGCCTTCCTTCCCTATCAAAATACCTTTTGAGTGTATTCACATGACACACTCTGTGAGATTTCTTCCTGTCTGGAGTCCTTATCAAGTAGTTCACTTCACTCAACTTCCTCTCAATTTGATACGGTCCACTAAACCTTGCTTTTAAAGGCTCACCTTTAATACCTTATCCCCAATTGCAAAATTGCAAATTTGTGATTTCTTATCTGCTTGCTGTTTCATTGCTTGCTATGATACTTTTAAATGCTGTTAGCCAACTCTCTAGCTCTATTTAATCATTCTCAAAAATTTGACACATAGTCCAAAGGGTGGTCTCTGAATTCTGATTTATTAATTTCTCCTTAATCAGTTTTAATGGTCCTCTTACTTCATGCCCAAAGGTAATTTCAAATGGACTGAATTTGATCGATTCATTCGGTGCATCTCTGATCACAAAAAGTACAAACGGAACTCTCTTATCCCAATCATCTGGATAATCTTGACCATAAGCCCTCAACATGGTCTTTAGTATTTGATGCCATCTCTCTAGCGCTCCCTGCAATTTGAGATGGTACACAGTAGATTTGAATTGTTTTAATCCCAAGTTATCCATAACCTCTTTGAATAGTTTGGATACAAAATTTGATCCTTGATCTGACTGGATCTCTGTTGGTAGTCTGCATCTAGTAAAAAAGTGTAAGCAATTCTTCTACAACCCTTTTTGTTGTGATGTTGTGTAATGGGATTGCCTCGGGAAATCTAGTCGATACATCCATGATTGTTAATTTCCACTTTTTGTTTGAGGTAGGGGACCTACACAATCAGCCAAGTCTCTTGTGAAAGGTTCCTCAAATGCTGGAATAGATCTTAAAGGTGCAGGTTTTATTACTGCCTATGGTTTTCCAATTAGCTGACATGTGTGACACATCTGGCAAAATTCAACTACATCCTTGTATAGTCCAGGCCAGTAAAAATGTCTTTGTATTTTAGCCTGTGTTTTGCTCACCCCTAAATGATCTCCAAATGGTAGCTCATGCATCTCTTGCAGCAACTCCTTTCTATATCCTACTGGCAAAACAATTTGATGAATCTCTGCCCATTTCTCATCTGCTTGAATATGTGATGGTCGCTATTTCCTCATTAAGACTTCATTTATTAAGTTATTTATACAGGGATGCATTTACTCTCCTCTGCAAATGCCTTTTGATACAACTGTTTTAACTTCTCATCTTTCTGTTATAACTCAATAAGCTTAGCAGAGCTAAAGATACTTACATGTTTAACAAGTTGCTCCTGCTCTGTCTCACTTATCTGATCATAAAAAGTCTCAGATAAAGCTATGTCAGCTTCCCTTTCTGTGCCTTTTGATTTCTCCTGCTTCAGCTTGTGCCTCTATGATCTTGTGACCACACAATCAGGGAAAATTCCGGAATAAGGATCCTTCATTTCTTCAGTTGCCTGCATCTCCATTGGCTTTTCAACTAGAGTAGGCAGCATTCCTACTGGTGAATCAGCTTTATCATTTGCAAGGTCAGATTGTATTCCTGGAGCTGAGAGTTTGTCCAGTACTCTTACCACAAATTATCTACACTTCTCTGGACTCTCTAGCCTCATTTTACATAACTGAGCACTTTTTGTCTCACCATGAATTCCTGTTACCAGCACCTTTTCTGGCAATCGTCCCTCAGGAGTACATATCTCTTCATCCTTCAGCATTACAGACTGTGAGGATCCTGTGTCTACGTCTACCTGCTACTCCTGGCCAATGTGAATAAACTTTACCTTTGCATGTATATTTTTTTAAGCAGATTTGGCACTTCCTCCTTAATCAACCTCTGATCATCTTGTGCACTCTGAGGCAGTTGTCTAACTTTCTTTGTGCTTTTTGTTACTAGTCCAACAAAACTCCCAGGCTTGTACAATTTTCCCACATCTGGCTTTCTCCTAACCCACCAACACTGTGATTTTGTGTGGCCCACTTTATTACAATGAAAACACCGGAGCTTTTTAACATCTTTGTTCCCCTCAAGAGTTTATTTTTTACCATATGGTAAGTTATCTTTATGATCTTCACTGAGATCTACATTTCCTTCTCCATGTGAGGATTTCTCTTTGCCCCAATTTCTATCCCTCATGGACTGAAATTGATTCTGAAAGTCAAATCGTGTTTTATAATTGTAACCAGCTGCTAACCTTGCTGTTTTAACTCTCTGCACTTCGCACTACTTCAGCCAGTGAATTTTTGAATTCCTCCAAAATTACCTCTCTTAGGGCATCATGGGTTTGCTCGATTTTTAAAGCTTTTATCCATCTATCGAAATTACTCTGTTTGATCCTTTCAAACTCAATGTAAGTTTGATCTGGGTCCCTCCCGAGATTCCTGAAACATTGTCTATAGGCTTCTGGTAAAAGCTCCTAAGGACTTGAAATGTTTTTTTTCACTCCTCATACTTCCTAGATAGTTCCTCTGAGAGTGATGCAAATACTTCACTAGCCCTACCTACAAGTTTCATTTGGATCAACAAAACCCACATTGCCACTGCCCAGTGTATTTGTTTAGCCACCTTTTCAAATGAGATGGAAAAGGCTTCCACATCCTTCTCTTCAAATTTAGGTAATGCTTGAACATATTTAACAGTTTCTCTCTATGCTTCTGACTACCAGGGGCTTGTTCATTCTCATTCTCTTTCTCACTAAGCCTACCCTCAGCCTTTATCTCCAGCCTTTTAAGCTGACTTTCCTTTTTAAGCATCAGTTTTTGAAGTTCAAAAACTCTCTCTTTTTCTTTCTCTTCTGCTGTTCTCTCTTTTTCTCTCTGTTCTGCTGCTCTCTCTTTTCCCCTCTCTTCTGCTGCTCTCTCCATATTTTCTTGCCACTAACTCAAGTTGCTTAATTTGCAATTGAATTCTTGTCATCTCTATAGATTCTGATGGTTTCCCCAGCAAGTTTAAATGCAGAGTTACTGCTATAATTATCTCTCCTCACAGAAGCAGGCAAGTCCAATCCCAGATGGTCTGCTAATTCCTGCAGCTTGGTCTTATTCACCTTTTGCAAAACTTCCAAAGTCACCGCATCCACTTCCAGAAAACTTCCGGCTACAGAAAGAGCCATTACTTTCCCAAGCTTTGTCTACACAAACAAACCAACACCTGAAATAAAGACACTAGTGCCTACCACTCACTGTTTCAAATCCCAGCAAATAGGCCCCCAGTGTGTTATGGACTAGACCAGACCACTCAAAACATTCTTGAGCAGGCTCCCAGATCATAACTTTGCAATTTGTTTTGGTAAGTAAACAGTGAGAATTACCCAGAGTAAGTTAGCTAGGTTGACTACTAGGTTTTAAAGCAGTCAGAAATTTATTCACAAAATTACACCATGAAACACAAAGGACAGAATAAAGAACCCCTACAGAACTCAGTCTATCCAAACTAGACTTAATTATGCTATTCCGAATATACACAACAGTCCCAATAAGCAAACCCCTTTAAAAAACAGTTAAAAATGGAACAGATGCTTGCATGTTTAAGTTAGAAGGGCAGAAAGAGAGAGCGAGCCTATTTCCACACAGATGTACTCCTAACTGGTTCTGGACTGAACTGCTCAGCAAGAGAGCTGACCCCTCCCCTTTCATTATACAGGTCACTTCTAACACTTGACCAATTTGGCCTGAAATCTCATCTGTTTACATATAAACAAAAATGCCTCTCAATACCCTATAATCTCTGTATCAAACCAGTCTAATCGGAGGTTGGAGGGTTTTGTGACCCCTCTAAAAAAAATCAAGGACACAATATCCTTGAGAAAAGGAGCAGCTTTTAGAAAAAAGGGACCAGCATTGTGACAGCACTATAGGATTGGCCTTAACAGAACCTTGTATATCTCACAAACTTGACACTGAAATAGGATGCATCAAAGCCATTCTGCAGGATAATGCCTCCACTGATCAGCTCACTTATTTTTCACTTAACAGATGTAAAAAGTCCTAAAAGGTGTGAAGCTTACCTCAGCATACTCTGTAAGGGTAAGCTTTGTCAAAACTTCAAACAACTGGTGAATTTAATTACATCAAGTGTTACAATGCAGAAGCAAAACAAATTAAGTTTGCCACTTATTGGATGTAGCTATAAGCCGAAACAATGTTTTGCCTATCATGCAGATGATTACTGTGGTATATGAATTTTAGTGCTGGTGTGGTGCTAAGTATCGAGGCCAGACAATCCAAGAATTGGCATATTATATCAACAGCAAATCCCATTGGCTGTTTGCAACACGCAAGGTACTGACCATAACCAATCGACCTGTACTTCCATCGCTCACAACAGTGTCCTGATATAATCGGAATGGAATGTTATGCTAACAACCAATTTATGATTGTCAGTCAGGCTTGAAATATGGCACCCTTTTGTATTTTGGAAGTTATGAGATAAAGCACTTACACATTTGTTCCTGTTTCAGCTCAACAAAACAGGCTACAGCTATTCTATGGTCAAAGTATTGTCCTGGGAAATTAACCAATTTGGTTTGACTGCCTGTTTTAAAATTTAAAGAAATCTTGGCAATTAACTGTCAGTCATTATTAATTAGTACATTCTCATTAACAATGCCTCTTCCAATCAAAGACCACTTGCCAACTAGTCAGCACTTTCCTCTCATACAGTATAAATTTTGTTTTCCTTTTGCTTTGGTAGTTCTTGCAAATTATTGTGATAATTGCAAGATGAAAAACTTTAACAAATTGCATCTTTTTCAGCAAAAATAAGAAGGTCAGCATAAGTGCTAGCTGTATCAAATGGCTAAGGTGATTGCTTGATGTTGGGATATCTGTGTTAGCAGCATTTGTTTTTTGGTAAACAGAAGATCTTTAGTAATAATTTATTCTTTGTTTCCATGTGCCTTGGTAATGGTATGGTGGTGACACTGAAAGTTAACCCCTTGGTGAAGATCTGCATGACTTTTGGTCATGGTTTAATTTTTTGCTTTTGTGTTGAAATGTCATTGCAGAATGTGAGCATGCTACTTAGACTGCTGCTTCAGTGCAGTATATTGCTGAAGGGTTTTTTTTAAAGGACTTAAAATTGCAAGCTAACCTATCTCTTGGTGGAGTGTGAAAAGAATTGAAGAAAACTTTTTTATGCACAGACAGTACTCCAACTTTTTTTGTCCAAGTTGATTTTCGAGCTAAGTTTGGTTTCCTTTGCAAAATTTACCAGATTGAGTTCCTGAATCCATTTCATTAGACACCACAGAAGCCTGACAATTCCTTTAGACAGCCCCCTCAGTACATATGTGCATGCTAATCCTCTAGGAATAACTTCTCCATAAATGCATTTTTCTATCTTTTAGCCAATTCTCATTCATTCACAAAATATACCATGAAACTGTATTGTATCGAGTCTTTCATTGAATCTTCAATAGTAATTTCTGATAACTTGCTATTTAATTGTTTTAAAACTGTGCAATTAAAACATTTTAAGATAGCATGCCTTACATTGAAAAGTAGCTTTACAGAATCATTAAAAGGGTAAACTTGCCATCGTCCTACTGGACCACAGGGTTGTACTTTCATTAAAGAGAGACAATGGTGGTAATTTGACCTGAGGGTCATCAATGGTTGAGAAGGACAGTCCTTCATGGTAACCTCAGCAATATCTTTAGCTATGTAAATAGCTAAGAAACTTGGAAAGATCTCCAGTAATAGACTGAAAGAGTCTCAGGCATTTCTCTTATCTTAAATTTTCATCGGTTTTGAAAACTACTCAGGCCAAGAGGTATATATCAAACTGTAATACTTTATTTAAATAAACATTAAATTACAATCTGCATGTGTTAGTTTACTTTAGAACACATATTATTTAAGGGAAAATAATTAGCATTACCATTACGATAGCAAGTTCACAAATAGTACACAGAAACAAAGGAAATAAAAGCAGGAGTAGGCCATTCAACCCCTCTGTCATTCAATCTCCCTACCCTATTCGTGTCTTCACCCCATACCCTTTGACCCCATTAGTCCTAAAAACTGCAGTTGGCTCCTTGAAAACATTAAATAATTTGACCTCAATTGTTTGCCAGTTGAAGAAATTTCTCTGATCTCAGACCTAAATGGCTGACTCTGTATCCTTGAGATTGTGATCACTGTTTCTGGACTCCCCAGTCATTGGGAACATGCTGCATTTACTCTGTCCGGTCCTGTTGGAATTCTACAGATTTCTCTGAGATCTCCCCTCATTCTGCTAAACACCAGTGAGTATTGTCCTGACCGATCCAATCTCCTCACAGATCCCCAGAATCAGTCTGATAAAACATTGTTACACTCACTCCACAGCCAGGACATCCTTTCTCAGATAAAGAGACCAAACCTCACATAATACACTAGGCATGGTCTCACCAAAGCACCGCACAATTGCAGCAAAACATCTCTGCTTCTGTCCTCAATGTGTGTACACTGTCATTGTGATTAATGTCTCTTCTGGAGATTCTTTTCAAAGTCTGTCCCTAGTCTGAAACATTAAAGGATATCTGTGATAATTCCTATTCAGTTAAAAACAAAACAAGATCGAGGATTACAATCACATTGACCACAACTTTCACCAAGAGGTGACCTTCCACTGTCCTATGGTTATCCTGCCTCAGTACAGGCAAAATTTTTAATTTTGCGTCATGATGGTGACTATTTGGAAAAAAAAAGCCAGCTTGTGGGTTCATGTTCATTTGAATGATAGAAAAGTCCAATCAATGATTGAAGAAACAGAGTTCTTACACCAGATAACACCATTCTTAAACCAACATCTTCAAATGCAATTTGACGTGAGCAACCACAAGATGACTAACATTTCCATATATATAGCTGTCTCTTTAAATAGACATGATTGCTGTGTATCAAGCCATAAACAGATATGTCACATTAGAAATTGGTATTTATCGGTGTGTTATAGTTGCTAATCTGTATATCCGTTGAATGTTTGTTTTTCCTTATCTGCAACAGAACCCAGGAGTAAAGTGGTAAGATTGGGAATTGTGTTCATCTATCTGTTTTGTAAGGTAAAAGAAAATTACTATGCATTAACAACAGCAATTTGATATCATTTTACCTCCCAAGGCACTTCACAGGGTTAGAGCTGAAAATGTGTTGCTGGAAAAGCACAGCAGGTCAGGCAGCATCCAAAGGGCAAGGGAATCGCGTTTCGGGCATGAGCCCTTCTTCTTTGCTCTTGCTCTTTGGATGCTGCCTGATCTGCTGTGCTTTTCCAGCAACACATTTTCAGCTCTGATCTCCAGCATCTGCAGACCTCACTTTCTCCTAGAAGACTTCACAGGGTTATAAAACCAAAACAATTCTGAGTCACATAAAGTATTAGGTCAGATGACCAAAAGCCTGGTCAAAGGCTCAAGTTTTTAAGAACATTTTAAGAAAGAGAGAAATTGAGGGAAGGATGCTCAGCCATTAAGGCCTCAACAGATGAAGGCCACCATACAGTACAGTGTTCAAAAGTAGTGTGCTTATGCAGCCAGAATTACAAGATATTTTGGTCGGTTGTAGAGGATTACAGAGAGAATGAGGGGGACAATAGATTTGAGATGAGAACTTTAATATTTAACTGAGAACAAGTGTAGTTTGCTCAGCATTGGAGTGAAGGTGAACATAACTTGATGTGAATTAGGACATGGACAACAGACTTAGCTTACAGGGATTGGACAATGAAGCTTGGTCACAAATGTATTAAAATAGTCAAGCCTAGAAGCACACCTAATTTTTATTTTAAATATGGTTTACGAATCTCCTTTTTATATTTAGGCTTATTTTGAAACTAATGGCTTTACCAAACAATACAGCTCTGGCAGATGACTCAAATTGTAAAGTGACATCAACTTTAAACAGTCAGTTAGATGTTGTAATGGAAGTTACAGCTGCGCTTTAATTCCCAGTGCAAAGATATTGTCGCATTTACTGTCCTGGTGAAGCATCTCTGACATTGTCATCTTTGATAAGTAACAAAATGGTGATGTCCAAAATGTGAATGCACTTGAAAACTCAGACTGGTTAAAAATGTAACGCACTGAAATTGGTGAATTATGGGAAAATGGAATGGAATATATATTTTTCAGTGCTATTTGTTGCTCATGAATTCCAGAAGGAAGTTCCTGAGATGGAAATTCTTTGAAAATGTAACGTAAATTTAAAACTAAAAGTTATTTGTTCTTCCTGATATTTCCATGTTTATGGTGACAACACATTTCAATGCAATTTTTTTTCACAATAAACTTGCTCCTTTTACATATTCCTACATGATAATTCTTACTGGTGTTGGCAAAAGCACCAAATAAAGGTCACCTTATATTGTCAAATGCTGTAGTTGTATCATTTAATGACAAATTGCTTTGTGATGCCTTTATACTGCCATAAAAAATAACTGGATCATCATGTATAGTTTCTTCTCTTCTACCTTCATTAAAAGAGAGCTGATCACTATTCAGATAAATGCTGGGTCTTGAGGTCAGTGCATGTGAGTTAAGTGGCATATTATCATCCTCCAGTATATCATTATTCAGGTTTTGTTTTTCCATCTTTCTGTGTCGTTTTTTCCGTTCCACTGAAAGGTCTAGAGATGCATAACACATCTGATTGTCAATCACCACCTATAAACAAACACAGCAGCCTATTAGAACATGAAGATTATTTCACATTCAAAATACATTTGAAAAGTTACTTTATCCCAGTAGCCAAGCCTTCAACTTTACTCTCAAGTCAGGGCAGCAGTTCAGAAATGTTTCCATTCAATATAAAAATAGAGTTTGTGTACAGAGAAAATGTCACTGATTCTAATGAAAACATGCAATATTGCCACTGACCAATGACAAGATTGAAATAAGAAAGAATTGATAGAAAGTATAATTGCAAGAAAATTGCTATTTTAATACTGAAGTATTAACAATGTTCCTCACAGATTGAACGTAGCTGCTTTAACTTTTGGGAGTTACCACACTCATGATTTTTGACTGATTTCATGACTTATTATAGTTTCTCTTTTTAAAGTACACTCCTGACAAGAGAAGTGTCTTTTTATTTCCCTCAGTCTACAATGTGGGGAGCATCACTAGCTACCCTTCTGATTTTCTGCCCTGTCCAATGTGTTCAGGAACCACCTGCATGGGTTGACTTTGACAGTAAGCAGGTACTTAAGCAAACAACCCACCATCTTCTAACATTTTTGTTTGATTTTATTTCTCCCTAAGAATTTTCAACAAGTAACTGCTGTTTGTGCGCAAATGATCATATCAGAAACTTAGATTAGACTTACAGTGTGGAAACAGGCCCTTCGGCCCAACAAGTCCACACCGACCCGCCGAAGCGAAACCCACCCATACCCCTACATTACCCCTTACCTAACACTACGGGCAATTTAGCATGGCCAATTCACCTGACCCGCACATCTTTGGACTGTGGGAGGAAACCGGAGCACCCGGAGGAAACCCACGCAGACACGGGGAGAACGTGCAAACTCCACACAGTCAGTCGCCTGAGTCGGGAATTGAACCCGGGTCTTCAGGCGCTGTGAGGCAGCAGTGCTAACCACTGTGCCACCGTGCCGTGTTTACTTTGCAAACACCCAGTAACTTCTTCCCACTCTAGCTGCACAACAGTCCAAAGGCTTCCAAACCTGCACCTAAATGCTGGAAAATCTGAGGAAGGTTGCTGAGATGGTGTCCTAGAAGTCCAAGACAAGTTCAGCTCCTCAGGCTGACAGAGTTTGTTTTTTAATTAAAAATAGGGGATTTTAGTATCAATGATGCTAATGCCAGAGCAGCCAAGGTGAGTGTCTTCTTTATATGGCATTATGCTTATCCTGCAGGCTCCCAATCTCTTAGCGGTTGTGCCAGAGACAATACCAAACTCCAATTCATTAAGACAGCAATCTGGGAAGAGAGTACTTAAAGTAAAATGGGCTTTTAGGCAGTCCGCATTGGTGAATGGGGCAACTTTACATTAATGCCTGCAAGTTGTGGGCGGCACGGTGGCACAGTGGTTAGCACTGCTGTCTCACAGCGCCTGAGACCCGGGTTCAATTCCCGACTCAGGCGACTGACTGTGTGGAGTTTGCACGTTCTCCCCGTGTCTGCGTGGGTTTCCTCCGGGTGCTCCGGTTTACTCCCACAGTCCAAAGAATTGGCCATGTTAAATTGCCCGTAGTGTTAGGTAAGGGGTAAATGTAGGGTATGGATGGGTTGTGCTTCGGCGGGTTGGTGTGGACTTGTTGGGCCAAAGGGCCTGTTTCCACACTGTAAGTAATCTAATCTAAAAACCTCTAGGTCTGGACTTAATGGCGTTAGTTTTGGGAAAAATCAAAATATCAAAGCAGCTCTAGTAATAAGATACATCAATGTTTGAAGCCATTTCTGAGATACTCTGTTAATCTAATTTAGGTTTAAATATAGTTTTCATGTATAATTTTGACTTTGAGATAGCAATCTCATCTTCAATTTAGAATATTGATTCAATTTAGAATATTGACAGTTCAAGGTTCAGCCAGAGACCGACAAACCTAAGTTAAGAGTAGGTCTCTTGACCCCTTTGAGCCTATTATTCAATAAGATCATTGCTGTTTTGAGTGTAACCTTAAATCAAAACCCTCACCAAGCTCTACCTGCTAACATTTTATACCCTTGCTTTTTAATGATCTATCTGTCTCTGCCTTAAAAGTATTCAAATATTTGGCTTCCATTCCTCTTTGAGAAAGATTTTCAAAAGCACTTGATCCTGTGTAAGAAAGATCTTCTCATTTCTATCTTAAAAGGGCAACTTCTCATTTTGAAACAGTGACCCCAGTTCTAAATTCTCCCACATCAGAAACCATCCCCTCCACTTCCAGCCTGTCAGGACATCTCAGGATCTTATGTTTCAATTGTATAACCTTTTGCTCTTCTAAACTCCAGCCTACATAAACTCTACCCATCCAACTTTTTCTCATAATTCATATCCCCAATGCCAGTTCTAGATTACTAGCCTGGTAAACCTTCTCTGAACTGTTTTCAATGTATTTGCATCCTTTTATTAAATAAAAAAAATCAATACCGTACATAATTCTTTAGATATTGAGGGGTATGGATAGAGTTGATGGTAATTGTGTTTTCCCACAGTCAGGGGTTTAAAGATTATTGAGTACATTTAAGGTGAGGGTAGAGAGATTTAAAAAGACATGGGGGACACTTTTTTTACATGGAGGGTGGTTTACAAGTGGAATGAGCTTCTTGAGGAAGTGGTGGATGTGGGCACAATTACAATGTTTAAAAGACACTTGGATAAGTACATGAATAGGAAGGGTTTGGAGAGATATGGGCCAGGAGCAGGCACGTGGGACTAGTTTCATTTCAGAATATGTTCAGCATAGACTAGTGGGCCGAAGATTCTGTTTCCATGCAGTATGACTCTACGAGGTTTCAGCAATGTGTAACCTTCCTACTTATGTATTCAATCTCCCTTGTATTAAATGACAACATTCTATTAAGTTTTCTCCTTGCTCCTAGGGTAAGACAGTCATAACAGCACTTGCTGAACATGCCGACCAGCCTTTTGCAATTTATGCACTGAGGTACAAAGACATCTAAGCACTGCACTGTCAGAGGTGCTGTTTGCTAGATGACACTCCATTTGCACTCTCGAATACTCATCGAACATCTAATAACATTATTTAATGAGAGTAGGAGATCTATCCTGGTGTGTTGGTCAATATCTATACTTCAGCAAACACTAAAAACTATAGTCAAGTAATGTATTTAATTTCTATTTTGCATAACCATGTTTGAAAATTAACAGCCATGTTTCCTACATGAGAACAGCAACCATAGTTCATTGGATAGAAAATGTTTTGACGTAATGAAAAGAACACTATCAATGTCAACTCCTTTGGGAAGTTAGGAAGCAAAACCCTACTGACTGTTTCTAGTGAAATGTAAACTCCAACAGAGTGTCCTGCTGAGATGGACTCTGCATTGTGGACAAAGAAATAATGATGAATGTTTATAATTTTCTATTTACCTAAATAGTTTAGAAACATGTGCATATACTGGATGTTCAATAACATTAGAATACCAGATAAAAGGTAATTTCTAAAAATAAAAAAGACAGGAAATGTGAACTGTTTTACAGAGTGAGTTGATATGATCTGGAATGCAAGGCCTCAAAGGAAGGAAGAAGCAAACTAAATGGTAACTTGCAAAGAAGACTGGATAATTGACTGAAGAGTAAAAAGATACTGGAATAGTCATAAAATCATTGTTTGCACATGTGAATTTTAATGGCCTGGATGCAGTATTAAATTATAAATAAAATTACTTTTTAAATCTGTAAGCAGCTGCATTACAAATTTCTATTTTGTGTGAATCTAAGAGCACATTAGCACGCTTTCCTGCAAGAACTTTTAAATTTTGTTATATATTAAAGAATTATGCAATAGTGACAAATGCATTAACATCAAGTCAATATAATTTAAATGCAGTTACACCATAAACAGTTGTTTCTACTCAACAATATCAGGGTTTTGCACCTGAGTGATGTTATGTAGTAATTTCTTTCTAGAACTGAAATCCAGAATGTGAATGTGGCAAAGCCATTATTTTAAAGTTATGCTACACTATGACACATTTCAAAAATTACATGTAATATTTTTCAATCTGGTACAAGGTTGTATAAATACCTTGGTTTCATCTCCAGATCTACTATTTGGCATCATGGCTTCGTAACAGCTCTCACCTTCAACGTTTAAAAACAAAAAAAAATTATCATCTTATACTTTCTGATCATTTTCCATAGCCAAAAATATTACTTGTTTTTGTTATTAACATGAGGTCTTCTTTTCAATTTGTAATTTATAAGAATGCCACAGCTATTGTAGCTGCCAACTTGTACAGATTTGAATCATATGAGATCTTAACAGAACAGTGGATGGTATTGAAAAATATGCAGTTCCTTCACTTAGCAAGATAAGTAATAACTCTATTTAAATGTATTTTTATCACACATAATTCCCAGAAATGACTCTTTTCCTCTGCTCATGATTTGATGTTCATTGTGGACACAAAACTTTGAAGAAAATATGAAGGCTCTGAAGTCTGTACAGAAGACGGTTAACTAGGATAGTTCAATGGGACAAAGATTACTGTAAGGTGGATAGACAAGAGCAGCAAATGCATCAAATTCAATGTATAAAAACATATTATTGCAAGTTCTGTGCAATCAAATTGTGCATTTTTCAGAAAGTGCTTGTCTCATTGTATGTGTGTAATTAAGAACATTTAGTTTCTCATGTTGCATAAGATGCAACATCATTTTACAATTAAGCACATTGGAATTTTGTTTATTGATTTTTACGTATTAAGAGTTCACTTTGCAGTTTCAAATTTCTTAATGCATGCAAATACTGGAAATTGTGGCTGTAACAGCTTTTCCATTTTTGAAGCATTTTAGATGTTAGAGATGATTTCCTCAAATTCCAGGAGCAGCAATTATTGTTATATACAACATTTAAAAGGCATCTGGATGGGTATATGAATAGGAAGGGCTTTGGCTAAATGCTGGGAAATGGGACTAGATTAGGTTGAGATATCTGGTTGGTATGGATAGTTGGACAGAAGGATCTGTTTCTGTGCTGTACATCTCTACGATTCTATGACTCAATAACATTTATCTTCTCTATATTTCAATTATTTAACATCTTAACCTAGGTACAAACCTATTCAAATTGTGCTGAGGTTTTTGGTATGTTTGTAATACATATATGATAACATCACTCTCAGTAATTTCCAGGCTTTAATTGTCTCAGATTTATAAATCAGTCAAACATTTCAGATTGTGCGTTTAGAATAAGAAGCCTACCTGTGTAATCCTGGTTGAGATTGCCATAAATTGGATTTTCATCAACTTCCCGAATCACAGGACTAGAAAAAAAAGATAATTACTTTAAAGACGGAACTAAGCCACTAATACAATGTTTTCCTTTTACTCTCCTTTTATTGGAATTATTTTAATTGATTGCCTTAGGTTCATCTCTAAATTGATAAAATATAGAATATTTAATTTTAAATTCTATCATCTGATTTTAATATCGGGTCTTTTGATAGATTGAAATAATTTTAAAGAGATAAATAGTGATCACATAGACATTATTTATGATTATTATTGAATTCAAGTTTCAGCATCTGCCATTATGGGAATTGAAACCAGGTCCCCAGAATATTAGAAAGGGATTTTGGATTACTTAGCCAGTGACATTGCCATTGGATCACCAGCTCTCCTTATATTGATTGACTGATACCTATATGATAAATTGCACATGTTGGACATGAAAGGTATCATCTGCAATACCAATATTGGAAACAAGGAACTCGGACACAGAAATACATAAATGAGCTTGTATTTCAAGAAACTGCTATTGAAACAGCAAGGAAGTTGAATTTGTGATTGCAGAATTGCAGAAATTTCACATTCTCTGCTTTATTAAGGATAAAGTATTTACCAACACAAATTGGAATTGAACATCCAGATGCCAGAAATTAAGAGATCTGCAATAGTTGACAGCAAGTAAACAACTGTGGTCTCAAGTTAAAACCTTTACAGCTTAAGGTCTTCCTAAGGACTTTAACCTGTTTATTTTTTTTATTTTGTACCAGACCTCCTTTTTTAACTTTAAACCTCTGTGTATGTATGCTTGCCATTGTTTTAGGTTTAGCAAGTAATAAAATTACTTTATCTTTCACTCAAAGAAACCTCTTATTGATACAACAGAAATTGGATAACTACATTTTTATCATGGTGTGGCGATGCCAGTGTTGGACTGAGGTGGACAAGGTGAGAAATCACATGACATCAAGTTATAGTCCAACAGGTTTATTTGAAATCACAAGCTTTCAGAGCATAACCCTTTGTCAGGTGAAGTGAGAGAGAAGCACACAGAACACAGAATTTACGGGCAGACAGGTCAAGGGCAGAGAGATCAAAAGATCATACAAATGGCATGAGTGAAGTGTTAAACAATAAATCCCTGCAGGTGACCCCAGGTGTCAGACCAAGTGATCTCTCTGCCCTTGATCTTTCTGCCCATAAATTCTGTGAAGTGTGTTTGTCTCTCACTTCACCTGACGAAGGGGGCTATGCTCCAAGTACTTTTGATTACAAATAACCCTGTTGGACCATAACCTGGTGTTGAATTACATTTTTATTAGATAGAGGTATGGCATCATGCTATAATTAATATAAATTTCTGTTGTGACCAACCAAAGAGAATGAAAAGAGAGGAAGTGAATCATCCTTTCCAGGTTGTCAAAATATATAAGAGTATGCTGAAAGTATTTGTTGACTTGTAAACCTCGTTGGTTAATGCATTAAATAACTCCTCTGCTGTTCAATGTGAATGTGGCTGACCTTGTGCATTATCGCTCTTTATTCTTCATTTTCTTTGTATCTAAAAATCTATAAGTCTCTTTCTTGGATTCATTTATGTGATATCTATTAAACGACAATATAGTAACTATTTCAGGCAGGTTTAATTCAGGCTATCCTTTTGCCTAAGGTATTGCCTTTGAATAACCCTGAATTCTATTTGTGAACAAGAACCTAACTACTGTAGTACCTTTTAGATATTGAAAAGACTAGCTTCTTATTTTTCTGTATTTTTGACTGAAGACCGAAAAGGGTAATATTTCAAATGTTTTACGGATGAAATGTTTTTAAAGTGCTGAAAGATTGGTGCACTTTTTTAAACACAAGTTACCTGGCATTCATGATAAGTGTTTTCATAGTGGCATTTGTTTAAACAATGGGGCAAGTCTGGTTTCAGAGAAACTTGAGCTAAGTGCTGTGTGGAACTGGAAATCTGGCTGGCAACATGCAGCTGATTGGTCTGTGATAAGGTTACCAGCAATTGCTGATGAAGGTTTTCTGCCTGCTAACAAGTAGCTGAACCGCTTATAGTCTGAATGTTTGGGGAGAAGCCATTGGATTTCCACAAGGGAAGCTGACCCTTTTTTCCAAAGCAAAAACCACCCTATTCTGAAGAAAACCTGTACACTTTCCTTCATGAGTTACTGTATGCTGTAGTTTTTAATTAATAAGTCAGAGAACTTATATGTGAATCAGCTTTCCTCTGTCTTCTGCAAGCAAGTGACAGTACCTGGAAAAGGAACATCAAGGAGCAGTATGTTTCAGGATGAAAGGATTATCTCAATGAACCCTGTAGATCCTTACCATCTTCCCAGTCTTGCCAGCCACTCATAAGATCCATTTCTTTTCCTGTCTGTGTTTGTCTATATGTACGTGTGTCTAGACGGAGTTTATAATCTATTTACTTGTAATTAGTAGCAATTCTTGTAAATTTCTGTAATTTGCATTGACTCCATCCAATATCTGAAACATTTGAAACTAATTTTAGCTGCAATACTGTAATTCATTGCTGGCTTAGAATAAAATCTTATGAAATGTGTTCAATCCTTGCATACAGACTGATTTCTATTAATAAGTGAGCTTATGTAAACATTTTCTAAAAGGTGAATACATTTTGTGGTCTTATCAATTTGTTTGTAATAGCTATTATTGATTCAAATGTGCTTCAACACTAACATTTTGAAAATCTTTTTTAACTGGAATTAATTAGAATTAAAAACACTAAAAAAAAATAAAGTTTCTTCATTTACTTTACAAAACCTGAATTACTGATGTGTGAGACATGATACTTTTTGTGAAATAATTATTATAGAAATTGTGCAGATTACTACTAGTTTATTCAAGCCAAATTTCAGAATCTAGTCAAACTATTTCCTGTCCAAATACATATTTTTACTGTTCATTCGGTGATTTCCTCAGCATGCAACCTACCACTTCCAACAATTGAATCAGTAATATTCTCTATCCTTCCTTTATAGGATTGGATCCACTTGAACAATTATCTTGTAAAATTATTTAACTTCTATTTCAGGAAACTTTGCCTGCTGAATTTGGGACATGGACAATAGAAGATTCTTTCTAAACAGCTTTGCTTTAAGTGATCAATTGCGTTTAATAATTTAATAAGAATGTGAGACAATGGAATAAAGTCTTTCAATTATCTAATTGTTTCACTATATCCAAATTGGCCTCATGAATCTGGATTCCTTAAACATATTAGGTAAGGCATTATCAACAAATCATACAAGTTGGATTATAGGGATCACATTTGCACCGTATGTTCTGGGATCCTCCACAACACCACATGCACTGTGTCCTGTGACAGCTACACACTGGTGCATACAGGACGGTCTTCCAAAATTCAAAGAACCCCTGGCTAGTATGATTTAGGTGGTAAAAAAGGCACAGTTCAGGGACTGTATCCATGGTGATAGGTTCCCTATACAAATCTGAGTCCTTAGGGTCAAACAAGATTCAAATGATTATTCCTTTAAAAAATGTACTTTTATAAAAGATTCAGCTGTTGCTCCAGATGAATTGGAACTTTAATTGATATTTCCATACCTCTGCAATTGTTCAACATTTCGGTAGATTGGTCTGGGAGCTGTAAATGAGAGAAAGTTTGATTCATTCTTAAAAGTCAAACAACTATAATTTCAAAAGTATAAATTACTGAAACAGGTTAGAGTGATTTTTGAAATTGAATCATTTTCAACCTATACTGATCTTTTAGTGGTTCAATATCATTTTACAAACTAGCCGTGTGGGTGGCATGGTGGCGCAGTGGTTAGCACTGCTGCCTCACAGCACCCGAGACCCGGGTTCAATTCCCGACTCAGGTGACAGACTGTGTGGAGTTTGCACGCTCTCCCCGTGTCTGCGTGGGTTTCCTCCGGGTGCTCCGGTTTCCTCCCACATTCCAAAGATGTGCGGGTCAGGTGAATTGGCCATGCTAAATTGCCCGTAGTGTTAGGTAAGGGGTAAATGTAGGGGTATGGGTGGGTTGTGCTTCGGCGGGTCGGTGTGGACTTGTTGGGCTGAAGGGCCTGTTTCCACACTGTAAGTAATCTAATCTAAATGATACTTCAAAGAACGTGATGCTAGGAAAGTTAGAAGTAAATATGCTGATCTGCATACTATTAGTTCATTTGGCAAACAATCTCCTTTCATTAACTGTCCTACGGTTTGGAAGTCATACACCTATCATTATGGATTATGAAGTGGTCAGCGGGAGACAATATTGTTTCCTTTCTTCCAGAGATTGACCTTGACACTTTGAACTGCTAAGCTACATTTTTGAAGTTGCATGCCCCCACATTTCCACCCTTCTGAGGCCATGTTACAACAATCCAGCACTTTTATAAATCTGTCTATATTTCCTGTAGTGCTGCTCCCCATACCCATAGGAAACGAATGTAGCGGTGATGTTGTGATGTACTGGGAATCCAGCTTTGCACACAAAAAAACAACAAAAATTTATAGCGGTGGTCTAAAAGAACTTGATACAATGAGACATGTTCACTTGTGCATTATCTGCCATTCATTTGTTACTTTAAGTTGATAACATAGCATTTATAATTTATTATCTGCTTTAAACAGCATTGAAATATCACATTCTGATTTATAAAGTTTCCTATCATCGGAACATTAAAACTAGCTTTCAGTAATAGTCAAATCCTAAACTCACTTTAAAGTTTCTTAAAAAAAAGTTAATATCCTGACTAAAGGATGAATTGTTTTTCATACAAAGAATGGGTATTTCAAGGAAAACTACTCAACTAGCATATTTAAAAGGTAAATGTTTGTTCTTCATTGCCACAAAATGTCCACAGAAATCCCCAGAGACTAATAACAGATTTAAAGAATAATCTGAACCATATGCACTTCCACTTTTCCTTAGCAGAACCTGTTCTGGTTTCTTCCGTCATTTTATTTCTCCTTGTGCCTGTCATTTTACATTATTTGTGTTTGTTGTAGATACATAGCAACAAACTATGTACAGGAGTACAAATGTACAAATCTGTACAGGAGTAGACCATCCAGTCCATTGTGCCTGCTCCAACTGACCATACAACTTAGTGATCTGTTCCAGCTCTCACCCTGCATTCTTTGATACTGTTTAGCCCCAAGAAATACATTTTTCTCCTTCTTGAAAACACTCAATGTTTTGGCCACAACCACTTTCTGTGGCTGAGAATTTCGCAGCCTCGTCACTTCTGGGTGAAGAAATTTCTCCTCAGCTCAATCTGAAATAGCCTACCCCATATCCTTATTGTGACCCATGGTTCTGGAATCCCCATTTATCTGGAACATCCTTCCTGCATTCACCTCTGTCTGGTCCTGTTTGAATTTTATAGGTTTCTATGAGTTCCCCTCTAATTTTTCTAAATTTCAGTGAACATAGTCCTAACTGATCCTGTCTCTCTTCACTGTTAGTCGTGTTACCCTTTTCTTCTACAATATTTATCCCCACCCAACCTTTCCTCTTTCAGTCAGGAAATACAGTGCAAGGCTGGGCTTTGCTAAACAGTAGCAAATACTCTCGGCCTCATTTCCAGCATAGTGTGTCAAATAAAAACGAAAGAACTGCGGGTGTTGTAAATCAGAAACCAAAACAGAAATTGTTGGAAGAGCTCAGCAGGTCTGGCAGCATCTGTGGAGAGAAATCAGAGTTAACGTTTTGGGACCGCTGATCCTTCCTCAGAACCTCAGTAACAATGTGTCCTCGGTTGGTGTCTGTCAATGTGTTTAGCAGGTCAGTGAAAAAGATGCTGGTAGTCTATCGAGAGCTTTAATGCTGAAAACAGTTCCTTATGAAACTAAGATGCATGTTTGCAAGCTTGGGCACTGAACAATGGAAAGGGTGCTCACCTTTTTGTCGGTTGGCTGTGCAGTAGATAACATTCACCACAACCGAAGTTATCAGAGCCAAAGCGGTAATCCCCAACAATCCCCATATTCCAATATGACAATCAGCCAATGCATCTGTAAAAATAAAAGATCAGTTACTATTGCACATTGCCAACAGCGGATACAAAATATCCAGACCAGTTATGCGAGGTTTCCATCAAACTGATTCCACAATTGGAAGGTTTTGTGCTGTCTGCCTGAAAGGAGGGCCGCATGCATTTTGTTGTAGTGATCTGGGTTTTAATGTGTGTCCGATCAGTCAGTGATGCTCTGAGTGTGAAGATTCAAGCAATATATCAGGCAATAGAAATGTTGGAAGGAAAGGGAAGCAAACAGGCATTATCAGCTCTATTCATTCCATGCCAAATGTGCTCTGTCTATCAAATACACAGTACACATTGCCAGCTTCATCCGAGAAATAAAACATTTCTAACTGGGTTCTTACAGCCAATGTAGCAATTGTCCCATTAGATGTCAGAAGCCTACACCTTCGTGTGCTGATTATAATTACACTGTCCTTCCAGTGCAAGAAACGTTTACGTTCATCTCCCTAACTGGGTCCTGGTGCTGATAAAGAGTTGACCTTTGATCACTATATTCATAGTTCCCCAAGTACAACAGTAATTTGAAGCGATGGGAAATGTCAATTATTCAAAATATTTTATGCCACCTCACAAATTACACAAATCATCAGATTATTTTGGTGCACGAAAGAAAGACGTTGCTGGGTATAAATAAACTGGAAAACGGCCCCATAGTCACTACGTAACAACTGTCCTAAACGGTGCTCGATCGCCCACCAATGCGGTTCGTTACTCCAATGTAACTGTGCAAACTTCACGAGCAATTGAATAATGTGCCTGAATCGTCATATATATTACAAAATAAACAAAACAAAATTAAAAGCCTATTTTGTTCACTTTTCTGCAAGCCGCTTTTACAAAGATGATGATCATAACGTACCCATGGTATTTCCAGTTCTGTAACACCGCCAACTCTCGGAAATGCAGACACAGTCATCTGAAGCTCCCCAGCGTTGGTTGGTATGTTTCCTTCAGTCTGTACACACTGTCAGATCGTCTCGTACACACAGACCGACAGGAAATCGCTGACTTTGTTGCGACATTACATTTCACATCAGATGAGCTCTTGAGCACCAATTTCTTTCACACATTTCCGTGTTAATCTTCATTTAAAATAAAAATAAATTGATAACAAATAAAACACAGGAGCGCAAAAATGGTGGCTGACCACACTTGCAGGCTGCATCAATGAGGCCTTCTTTCGCATAGACGTTTCTTCCAAACATTGTTGATGAACATTTAGAATAATGAATTAGACATAGATTTTACAAATGATTGTGACTTCATCACTGTAAATACTAAACAAACTAGAGCCAATGCATTTCAGTACCTTTCCCCTTCAGGATCCCAATCCTGCAGTTTGTTATGTGGTATCTTCAGCATAACAAAGCTGCAACACAGATCATGTAAATTTCTTTTTTTAAAATGGTTTTCTAATTTAAGCTTCAAATTTATTTTAGACAATTATTATGGAATGATCCACAACGAGTTAGGCCTGACCCATCAGATCCTAGCTGGATTTATATTTGAGGATGTGTATATAGTGGAAACATCTGCTCCTATGCTATCAAACACCCATCCCCGGAGGATGTCCATCAGGTCCTCTTTAAACTTTTTTATCCGGGGAATAAAGTCCTGGCCTGTTCTTTACCAATAGTTATAGCCTCTCAGTTTTGCAATCATTCTTAAATCTGTTCTCTACGTCCCAATTGCTCCGTATCGTTTTGATAATGTCAGGATGAGAAATGTTGACATATTCTCCCACACACAATGATACCAAAGTTCTTATAATCAATCCATCATAACATCTCTGTGCTTCACACTATAGAAGCCAACTGCAGTGTTCAGTTTAAATGACCTTACTCGCTGGCATTGCTACTATTATTTATTCATTTTCAGTGAATGTGTATCCCTAAATCAATAAAATCTCAATCTTACCCTTTAAGGTATGGTGGGTATTCAGAATAGATTAGGAACACATCTGCAAGAACCACATCCATGAACAGTGTTATGCTCAGAAAGATATCCTGCTGGTTGTTGACCGCCAAACTAATATACAGAAAAGATGGCTTTGGATAATAAAGTGCAGATCAGTACACCACGTTTACAACGGAAAATAAACTGTGGGCCAACTGACCTCAAATGAACAAACAAAACAACTCATTGCTTCGTTCGGAAGAATTACTTGCCATTAGCTTATGTTTGATTCTGAAGGTATTTTCCCTGTAGTTTTTGAATCAATGCTCATAATAAAGAATACATAAAGTCAAATGAAATCTGGTTTTAAACCAATGTGAAAAAACACATCTCTTTATAAATGCATTTTTATATAAAATATAATCTTTAATGAAAAGTGATGCCAATCTATATTTGCTAGAATGTATGTGAATGCAGACAGATCATGCATGCAAGTACAGAACTTTACACCCTCCACACATGGTCTCTGTCATTATGTCTGCAAACAGTATGTACTCTTCTGTATCCACACAGACATACAGTGACTGTGTGTATATGGGTTTGTATATCCATTCACACATAAAGCACAGATCTATTTGATTTATATTACCAAATGCCTTTCTGTGGATCACCATCTCTCTGTGGTGGAGAGGCTTTAGTATTCCATTGATTCAGTCAGTAAGGCCACCAGGAGTTCTCAACTTCTGGCGGGATCACCCGTAATGGTAAGGGAGGAACGAGACCAAAAACAATCCAAAACGAGGTCTCAATAGTGATCTAGGAGGAAGATATTTGTGTGATATTAACAGCTGTGATGGTGGATGAAAGCAGCAGTAGAAAGGAGATCCCTAGTTGTCAAGGTTTCCTTCCCACTGGAACTAGATGTACTTTGTGTGATGTGCATCAACAACCCCACAATAAAAGATGTTCTACACAAGTGTCTACCAAGAAGAATTCAACCCTTGCCCTCTCAACACACAACATAAGCCCTGTAGTGATCAGTGAAAGGGACCTGCTTGCGGACAGTGAAATTTAACTCAGTCGTTTCACACTAGGAATAGGAACAGGAGAGCATTTCAGCAGCTTTCTTCACAACTGAGCAACCCTCTCTAAAATTCACTCTCAGGGATGGAGAAGAGGCTAAAAAATAGACTGTTCCATCACTAACCTGGCTGGAAAACCACATCCAATCTCGGATCCTAGAATATACAAACACTCATGGGCAACGAGTTAAACAATTACTCAGAACGAAAAATTGCTCTTGTTGTCTGTGACCTCAGGCACTTCAATATTGATGTTGCTGCCCTGCAGGAGACTCAAAGAGCAGACAAAGGGCAGCTGAGGGAAGAAGGAGGTGGTTACACATTCTCCTGGAGACAAAAATGTGAGGATCAACCCTGACGCAAGGACTCGGATTCACTATCAAGAGCAAACAGGTCAACTGACTGTTGGAGATCCCTGTCGGCATCAACAACCGCCTCAAGACTCTTCGTCTACAATTCGCTGCAAATCAGGAGGTAACGGATGTGAGTGGCTATACTCCAACGTTTGATGTCACAGATGAGTCCAAGGAAAGCTTTACTCTGCCTTGGACACCATACTCACCAACATCTTCAAACAAGACAAAATTAATATCCTTGGGGACTTCAACACCAGGGTTGAAAAGACTGTCCAACTCTCGAAAGGAACCATCGGAAAGGAAGAAATTGGGAATTGCAGCTGTTCACCATATGTGCAGATCTGTCATCACCAACACATTGTTCATCCAAACATTCAAGTTCAAGATTTCTTAGTGGCCGATAAATCAAAGCACTGGCAGATTATTGACTACATCACCTTTCTATCCAGGGAGCAAAAGGATGGTCTCATGACCAAAGTGAGGACCAATGCAAATAATAGCTGCACAATCCACTGGCTCATCTATTCCTCAATACCCATCAAGAGCCAGATGAAGATGAAGAAACAGTTCAGTAACAGCTGAACCTCTCTAACCTTAAACCTATACCACCTAGGATTTGATATTTTTATTTGGGGAAAAGAGTCCAACTATCCTCCCTGTCATGCGTCTCATAATTTTATTTACTTTTATCAGACAACACATCAGCTCCTGATACTGTAGTGAAAGCAATCAAAGCTTGTCCATCTTCTCCTTATAGCTAATACACTCAACCAAGGCAATGTATTAGTAACAGTATAACTTTAAAGATGGTGTAGAATTTACAATAAGATGTAAACTGCTCTCGGAAAACCATTTGGCTGCAGATAGGTTATGAATAAAGTGTAGAACACTTATTATAAAGTCAAAACCTTTCAGCCTTTCATTCATGTTATTACATAAGTAACCATACAGCCACACTATCTCTTCATGGATGTCCTCATGCAAAGCATTGTTTTCATAATTACACTACTTCTTATCCTGTTGTGAGACCCTGCATTACCGGAAGTGCTGAAGGAAGCAGTTTCAAAGTAAGAATTGACACACAAACATCATATTTGGAAAGCATCCATGTTTTATAACTGACTCCAACATACTGCCTGGTTAACTTGAAATTAGTCAAGAAGTGCAATAATTAACAGATATCATCAACGACTTATTACAAGAGTTAAGAATGAAGCACTTGTTAACAAAACACAAAACCTCAAAGGTCCGCAGTAATTCACCTTCACATAAGCTGCTAAAATAACAGGAGCTGGTTTCATGCTCAGCTTGTTTATGCTGACAGTGTGCTTTTTATTAATTCAGTTCGACAGCATGTAACCATTATGACTAATGAAATATAGCCAACAATGTAGCACTTAAATAAATTAGGTTTGCAATACTTTGATGTGAACATTGCATTGTCATGTACTATTTGGAAAAAGAAAGCATTATAAGTCTTTCTTGCAGATGCAAACTGATTTTCAATAGCTTTCCAACAGGCTGCTGTAAATATGTTATGCCCTCAATATTTAAAAAAAACATTGTAGAAATGTGGCAAAGAGAGGAAGGAAGAAAATTCTGTAGATAGTTAGCGACTGATATAGCAGTGGTTAACGTCCATAATGTGGTTGTATGTTTGAGTGGGATGCTTTGTTATTTCTGTCACTGACAAATTCTTAGATCTCCAGTAGAATATTTACCTCCACTAGAAAATGCCAGCTAACATCAAGGGCCTCTGGTCTTGACAGGGCCAAAGGGTCTTCCACCAGCACTGGCAAACATGCAGGAAGGTAACCAATTATCAGCAGCATAAAAGGGAGGAGAGAAGCTCTACAAATTTGGACAGAAATGTAAGTTTTTGAAATATGGCTATATATAATGGACAAGAGCTTGTGGTAGATCATCATACTATTGATTAGGATATGTCAGTCCATCTTTATTTCTGTTTCTATTTTTAATTGAGTTTTACCATGTTTAACAACTATTTAAAGAATAATAGCAAAATGATTCTGAAACTACTCTGGTATATCAATCCAAATGTTCAATTGAAACATCATTCTTTTAAGAAAGGAAAATGCAACTCAACCTTTTCCTTACTCCCCTGCAGCACAGAAACACAGCGTATAACATATGTATTGTCAGAAGATAAAATTCCCATTAGGCCTAACAGGCTTGCCCATTTTTACAGTTTAACTCTTATTCTTACTCAATTCCTCATGTCCTTTATTTTCCAAAAAAGACTTCTTGTTGCCTTTTGTACAGTAGTGTAATGATGCTCACTTTAGATTCTATACTACGGACTTATCCTATAACTTTGGACAGGGTTTATGCTGCGGGTTTCTGAACTACACTGCCAGGCTCAAAAGGGAACCAGAGGACCATATCATGTGGGTACCATTTGTTCAACATTATTTTCCTCTGAGTAACTAGTTAATGACTAGCAGGCTCATTGTTTAATTAGACAAATGATCAATTAATTAGTGGCTATTAATGAGCTGAGTTGACTAGCTGCTATGTGTAGGCAGAATTGCTTGCTTTCCTACTCTCTAAACCTTTAATGGTTTCCACATAATGAACACTCTCAGTATTGGAATCATTCACCATATTGGGAGGTTTACCATAACTAATTCTAAGAGGGGTGTGATGAGTTGCTGCAGTATACCTTACATTGTACACATTGCTGTCATTGTGCGTTGTTGATGGAAAAAGTGAGTGAACAGGGTGCCAGAAAAGTGGACTGTTGTGTGGTCTGATGGTGTCAAGCTTCTTAAATGTGGTTAGAACGTGCATTCATTCAATATTTCCTTATTTGTGCCTAATAGGCAGGCTTTGGGAAGTCAGAAAGTGAACTACATGCTGCAGAATTCCCAGCCTCTGACCTGTTTTTGTAGCTACTATAATTATAAGGCTGGTCCAGTTCATTTTCTAGTTAATAGAAATCCCCAGGATGTTGACAACAGGGGGTTTCAGTGATGATAATGTTATTGAATGCCAAGGAAAGAATGTTAAAGTCTTTTGTGTTGAGGAGAGTCATTGCTTGCAATTTTTTTGCACGAATTTTACTGCCACACTAGGCCTAAAGGTTGCCTGCATCTCGCTGTACATGAACATGGGTTGCTGTTCAGGTACTGTTCCTCCATGTACTGCAGGAGTTGCGAAGAGCACTAAATATTGTGTAGTTGTCAAATGAACATTCCCACTTCTGATAAAACAGCTGAAGATTGTTGGGTTGACACTTCAGAGGAAGAGTTAAGTTTGTTTATAATTATCACTTATTTTCCCAGACATCTGATCATTTATTAAAGGAAATTGTGCTAGGAAGTGTTATCTGACTCCTAGTCATCCTGAGGATAGTTCCTTTCCCCATGACATCACCTTGTTAAAATTTGTTTTAGCATTAGAGTTGCCTTTAATTACTGTACCCTACAACATAGAACCAGGTCAGTGACTCCTTTGAATTTTGTGTCTTTGCCAATTGCTCTTCATCCACTGCTATCACCATTGCAGGCTATCATTTCTCTTTTACATGAGCATCTTTCCTTTTAATTGTGTCCATGCATTGAGTACAAGATGTTCCAAATTTATCTGAATCCTGATCTGTCATTATTTTGTGAATCTTTGTGTTCCTGAAGGTGAGAAATGTTAATGCTGCAGAACAGAACATTCTGCCAATTTTTGCACTTGCAGAATAAAACTCAGTCCCAACAAAAACACAAAATCAGAAATCACCCTCCTGCAACAGTATACATTTTTCCTTTTGGATACTCAGAACATTTCACACACCCCAAAAAAGATATTGCTAACAAACAATGACCAGCCACCAAAAGCATGGCTGAAATTTTGCACCTTGCTGAATAAATGTCAGCAGAGCTAGGCCATATGCCCTTTGACCTTGCTCCACAATTCAAGAATTCCATTGCTGAACATTTATATCAATGCTGTTTTCCCACCTGATCCTTGATTCCCTTAGCACTTAAAAATCTACCAATCTATCAATCTACTCTTTCTGAGCCTTGAGGGACAGAGAATTCCAAAGATTCACCCTAATCCCATTGAAGAAATTTCTCCTCATCTTAATCCTAAATAGCACACCCCTTAGCCTGAAATAATGACCTATACTTTGTTATAATTGTAGTGAAAATTGTTATGACATGGCGACAGAGAGCTGAATTAAATTAGCCCTTCGACTTCTACACTTACAATGCAGTAAAATTAAAACTGAAGACCTTCACTGGTTATTGCGCTGGTTCCTAACCACACTTTTGATTAACCAATGTCAAACTTTGTGAATAGTGAGTTACAGATAGTAGTTTTGTATCTTAAACAAAAGACTTAACCATTTATCAAATACACAATAACTTCAGCAGAGAAAAATTAAACAAGCTAATCTAAATGACACTAAACCAAAACATTTATTTTCAGCTTCCATTCACACAAAAGACAGACTGACAAACCAACACTATTAAGGGATAAATAAATGAAAATAACAAAACTGGTTAGATCATTTAAATGGTTTTACGATGCATTTTTCACCTGCATAGATGAGGACTCCTTAATCACTTTTCTGGAAACATTGTGCAGGGTCACCTTTTCAATTCACGCAGGTAAAAGTAATAACACTTCTTACTCAGCTTTTCAGTCTTTGGGCTTCAGGAAGTTTGTGTGGGAGATTAGAACGGGAACTTTCAAATCTACATGCTGTTCCCCCAGCAAACAAACACATCTCTACTGAAAACATAGTTCAAAAAACTCAACTTCAATACCTTATTGACTGACCGTCTCTTCTTGAGGCCTTAATTACCATGCAACATCTGCCATCTGCTTTAACATAGGGTCTCTTCTAGACTTTGCAGAGCCATTTCCCAGGAACTGGCCTCAACAATAGCCAACTTCTGCTATCTGTTGAAACGCCAGGCTCCCCATGGGTTAGCTATGTCTATAAGAAACCCTTCAGACAGGAATCAGCTTGCAACTAACCTCCAGGCCTGGCTTTACAAACAAATAAACAAAGGGGAGAAAAAGTAACATGGACTGATAACAACAGGACACTAAATGCACATTCCTAATGAAGGGCTTATGCTCGAAACGTCGATTTTCCTGCTCCTCAGATGCTACCTGATCAGCTGTGCTTTTCCAGTACCACAGTCTGATCTGCAATCTTCACCATTCTTGAGGAAACAGGACTACAGCTAAACTATTGGGACTCCAGTTTCACTCTCATAACTCAAAGTCATTAAAAACTTTTAACTTCCCGTCTGCACTAAACATACCTCTCCCCCCACTTTTATATATGCTATTAGTTGTCTTTATATCTTTGAAATTGCTTTGATTTTCGTTGATTAAATTGATAATAAACTCCAATCTCTTTATTTACTGTTACATTTTGATATGGTTAATTAAGTTTAATTTAAATGATACTTGTTGGTAAAAGATAAGTTGCTGTGACTGACCGAGTGGGATTTAGAAAAGAGAACTGATTGTCACTCCTCACCTGGGGGTAGCAACATCCTTCAGCCAAGGAAAGAAAAAAACCTCTCATCGGTTATCTTTTCAAGTCCTCCCAGAACATTGCGCATTTCAGTCAGACAACCTTTCCATTATCTCAAATACTGGCCCCACTGTTTTCAACCTGATAGGTGTCTTTTCCTTCCCATACCAGAAATATATCTTGATTTTCTGACACCAAAGGCTAAAAGCTTGTCAGTTCTCACTGTTTAGAACATAACATGAAATGTAGCTACTTTAGGACCTGTGAGTCATACTCCCATGCAGAAGTCCCTCGTCATGAGAGGAAAATATTAGAAAGTAAATGAATTCATAATCGTCCACTTGCATCAACATGTTCTCAAGGTTTAGTATGTGTTCACATAATAAAGTAAGGCTGAGAGGTCTGGGATTAAGTCCCTTATTGAACAGAAGTTAAACATCCTGATTTGACCAAGATTAGATTTCAGACAGTGAGCATGTCATGCCTTGTGCACTTGTGGTGGGACACCTTCTAAAAACATCTTATTTTTTCCATTGCACTAAAATGATCTGTGAGTTGAAAAAGAACACATTCTTCTGATATGATAAATCCACAAACCAGCAACAGATAGGGCTTGTGCTGTCTGCAGAACATGTGCAGCAAGCCTTTCAATGCAAAAATACCACAACAGTTAGAAACCCAGAAACACGGATTCATATGCTTTTGTTTGCATTTATCCTGTTGCATTCATTTTGTTTTTTAAAACGTCCAAATGTGGATACAGGCCTTGAATAAAAGAATATATCTTTGAATGGCATATTTACAGCTGGCAAAGATTTGGTCTAACAATGATACTCACTTTAGCAGTACATTTTGTTAGTTGTGAGTTATCAATTTCGTATATTTTTAACGTAAGAATCTAGGGTTTTCAGAATATCCACAGTTGAAAACTGATAAAACTAAAAGGCAGAATGAGGCCATGTAAAAGTACAAATCGATGTGTGTTAGAATAACGTGTGTCTTATTAAAGTTATTTGGGACCTGCAATTGAAATAAGTAAATAGCTCATTCAATAAAGACGCAATGATAGTCAGTTCTCTTTCAGTTTCAGAAACATGGGGCCTGCTCTGCTATTTTTCTGGGTTCAAGTGCGAGATTGCACCTGCCAGTACCTTCAATCTGAGCCCCTAACAGTATATAAGGAATTCAGAAAAAGAATGTTTTTCATGCATACCCGAGATTGGCACCTGTGCCTCTGCAGCCCATCTCAGGCACTTGCTCAAAGGAATAGACTCCAAAGTGTGGCAGTGAGTCCATGATCTGGGAGGGGTTGGGCTCCCATGGAAAGATTATGTGTCATTAGCTCTTGTTACATGATCTAATAAATTTTAATTATTTAAAAAAATTTTTTTGAGATCCAGACTTCCATTCTATGCCATTTTGGGCTGTAATGAGTAAGAATTGCTTCACTCAGAGGGGTAGTGAATCTGTAGAATTCTCTAACCCCAAGAGTTGTGGAAGCATTGAGCATGTTCAAGACATACCAATGTAATCCGTTGTGACCCTATCCAATGCTCCTTAATTTAATATTTTCTCTCAATTGTTAAGGAGATTTGATGGTACTGAAGCAGATATACAAAATCATGGTCAGTCATTTTATGTTTTAAGCATTTGGTTCACTGCAATGTCCGAGGTGGTCATTTTTTAGATCATCATTTTTCCATGGTTCAATTGTTAGTTGTTGAAATTTGCTTTCTTTGAACTAGAGGAGACGCAGAGGAAAATTGATTGTGATGTATAAAACAAAGATGTGCCAAGATAGATTAGGCAGGAATAACCTATACCCATTAGTAAAGAGTTAATTTGCCAGGGGACAAAAAAATTAAATTAATTAGTGAAAGAATGTGAGGAGGGTGATGGTGTTCTGGAATTCAATACCAGGAAGGATGATCAAAGCAAAAACCGTCAGTAACCTAACAAAAAGTACTTGGACATGGCATAACCGACAGGACCACAGATGCCAAGCTAGAAGGCAGGATTATACAGGATAATCCTTTATTAGCTGGCACAGCCTTTTTAGATCAGTGGCTTTATCTGTGCAGTATTTTCTTTTATGTTATATTGATGTATGTCTAGGCCTTTCCTAACAATTGATACAGGTGTTGATTTGAAAAATAAACATCACTCTTATGACATAGAATAAGGAAAACTTAAATTGTAAAAATAATGAAGGGGTGTCTTCTGGTAACCATAGGACTTGGGAGGGTTTTGATGATTTTGACAGTGGGGTGGTGGTGGGGATGAAATAGAGTGAGGAATGTTGGTGGTTATATATCCCTAACCGCCACAATGTGCCTGATCATAAAAGAGAATTGACTTGGATTGTTCTGCTACCATCCCTTTGTGCGTCAATTTCTGAAGCCTTTACCCATTTAGAACATAGTATGTGCCTCTAAACATCTAACCAAAGTGCATCACCTCACATTTTCCCACATTGTATTCCATTTTCCACATCTTTGCCTACTCTCTGGCCTGTCCAAGTCCTTCTGCAGACTCACTGCCCCCTCAACATTGCCTGTGCCTCCACCTATCTTTGTGCCATTTACAATCTTAGTAACAATGCCCTCAGTTCCTTCTGTTATGAACCAGGCTGGACCCCCTCAAAATATTTTAAGAAGGTAGCCCAGACCCTAACATGTTATTTTTTGTAAAGGCAGATATGGAATGAATATTCCAGGAGTGATGCAGCTGGTCAAATCACTCAGCTTTAAACAAAGCAGAATTTATTTAAACACTATGGACAAAAGAAAACAGAATTTAGAATAACTAAACTTATTTGAAAACCCAATCAACACAATAACTTAACGAAGCTGTTCCAATCCCTGCAATATCCTATAAACACTTCCCTCAGCTAAAGGTAAATTCCTCCTCATCTCAGTTCAAAGGGTCGTCCCTTCACTCTGAGGCTGTGCCCTCAGGTCCTAGTCTGTCCTACCAGCAAAGACATCTTCTCCAAGTCCACTGTATCCAGCAGAGGCCTCTCACTTTTCTGTAAATTTCAATCAGATCCCTCCTTATCCTTCTAAACTCCATCGAATACAAATCCTGAGACCTCAACTTCTCCTCATAGTACATGCCCTTCATCCCTGCGATAATTCATGTAAACTCTTTTGGACTCTCTCCAATGCTAGCACATTCTTCCTTAGTTATGGGGCTCAAAACTGCTCACAATATTCCAAAAGCAGTTTGACCAAAAACAGCCTCAGAAATACATCTCTGCTCTTGTATTCTAGCCATCTTGAAATGATTGCTAACAGAATCTGCAGCATTGCATGCTTGTGTTTTAGCGAATGACCACCTTGTTAAAACCAAAAAAAATCTATCAAGTCAATTATACCCTGGAATCTGACTTGTTCAGTAACAACGTCAGTTGGTATCTTAGTATATATTGGGTGTTTATTGCTTGTATACAACATTTGCAGTATTACATTTAAAAAATGAACAATTAATACAGCTCTTTGTTAGTCTTCTGACTCCTTGAAAATGTTCTGATATTCAAGAGAAAAAAAAGCCCCTTTTCTTCTTGTTAGTTTCTGGTCAATGGTAATATCCAGAATGTTGATATTGAGGGATTCGATAATGGTAATGTCATTGAATGTCCAACAATGATGATTAGATTCTCTCTTTTTGGAGGTGGTCAGTGCCTGGCACTTGTGTGGCATAAATATTGTTTAAAACTCAATTAATATGCTGTTGCTGTCCTGTTAGGTTTTGCTTAGATACAGTTACAACAGCTAAGTGGTCACTGTATTTATGGCCAAGTTGAACTCCTTTAACACAATTATTCTTTTCAAGGACCATGATTTCATTGTATTGCCCAACACTAATAGATTACCTCCACATACTCAATGGCCATCTTCTTGAAACTTGCATCCATGTGGTGTACACAGGGTTGTACGGAGGGAGCTCCAAGATTATGACATTGTATCAGGAAAGGAATGATGATATAATTTCAAGTCAGGAAGAGGTGTAGCTGTATGGAGAACTTGCAGATGGGGGTGTTCCCAGGCATCTGCTCCCTTGTTCCACTCGGTGGCATAAATTTTGGTTTAGAATATGTCATTTATTAATCCTTGTGTAATGTAGATAGAACTCACTGCAACCATGATGATGCAAATTGTATATAGTACTGGATGGTGTGCTGATCAACCTGCTGCTTTGTCCCTCGATGTTGCCAAATCTCTTGAGGGCTGTTGAGCAGCACTCATCCAGGAAAGTGGAGATTATTCTAACCATGGGCTTTGAAGGTGTGGACAGATAACCTGAGTTACTCATGGGAGAACTTGCAGACTCTGATCTGTACTTGAAGTAATAGCATTTATGTAGCTGGTCCAGTTAGGTTGAATGTCAATAGTAATACTCAAGATGTTGATGATGGGAGAATTGGTGATTGTAATGCCATTAAATACCAAATAAGGTGATTAAATTTCCTAATGGCAGTGCCTGTTGCTCAGGTGATACAAATATGATGATGCCACCCATCAGCACAAACCTGAATGCTATGCAGCTCTTGCTGCATTTGGATCTGAACTGCTTCATTATCCAAGGAGTGAGAATGGTACTGAAAGTTGTACAGTTATGGAATTTTCCCCTGATTTTCATTGACTTCAAATTTACTGGAACTCATTGCTGCATTCATTCAAAAGCAGCCTTGATGTCAAGGGCAGTTATTCTTCACCACTTCACTTCAGCTCAACGTATTGAAGTTTCAATACTTTCCAATAGTAAAACTTTCTGCAAAAACATTATTCCTAAAACTATTCAGGAGTAATCCATCTGGCTGGTCCCATCTCTTCCAGAACTGTTCCTAATGTCCCAGGAATTTAAGACCTCCCTGTTGCCCCATCTCTCCAGTGTGGATTGAACAACTCTGATCCCCCTATTCCTAACACTCAGCAACAGATGATGTAGGAGCAATCTGCAAATTATTGTCTCTCAGCGTCTGCTTGCTAGTTTCTTTCCTGACTCCCTACATTCTGCCTTCCTTCCCAAAAGGTGTTTGATAAGGTACCACACTTCAAGGCTATTTAATAAGATAAGAGCCATTCGTGTTGGGGTAATATATTAGCATGGATAAAGGATTGGCTAACTAATAAAAGATAGTGAGTTGGGAAAATTGGGGCAGTTTGAAGGTGGTCAACTGTAATTAATGGAATGTCATGGGAATCAGTGCTGCAGCCACAATTACTTACAATGACTTGGATGGCGAAAATGAATGTACTGTCACAAAAATAGGTGGGAAGGCAAGTGGTGAAGATGATGCAAAGAATCTCTGCAGAGGGAGATAAGCAGGTTTAGCCAGCGGGCAAAAAATGGAATATAATGTGGGAAAATGTGAGTTATGTACTTTGGCCAGAAAAATGCAGAAGCTGAATATTATTTAAATGGATGTAGATGCCAGCAAGCTGCAACGGGGATGGATTTAGAAGCCCTCATGCATAAATCACAAAAGGCTAGCACATAAGTTCAGCAGGCAGTGGTGAAGGCAAATAGAATGGTGGCCTTTATTTCAAGGGTAATGGAGTTTAAAAATAGGAAAGTCTTTCTAAAACCATACACAGAAGAACTTAGACCACACCCAGAATACTGCCTGGTCCTCTTTGACTGCTCAGCAGTCACTCATTCTCATTATGCCTGCATACCCCTCAGCTGTGAGGGTGATCGTATTCAGTAACATTATAATCACAAAACCATGAACCCAGGGCGGCACGGTGGCACAGTGGTTAGCACTGCTGCCTCACAGCACCAGGGACCTGGGTTCAATTCCCGCCTCAGGCGACTGACTGTGTGGAGTTTGCACGTTCTCCCCGTGTCTGTGTGGGTTTCCTCCGGGTGCTCTGGTTTCCTCCCACAGTCCAAAGATGTGAATTGGCCATGCTAAGTTGCCCGTAGTGTTAGGTAAGGGGTATATGTAGGGGTATGGGTGGGTTGTCGCTTCGGCGGGTCGGTGTGGACTTGTTGGGCCGAAGGGCCTGTTTCCACACTGTAAGTAATCTAATCTCACAACCAGCTGCTGCTCAGGCTCTGAAACCTGGAACATTAGCTGCTCCACTGATAACAGTATCCACATATGTTTGTACACAGAGTCACTCCATTGTTGCTGCTGATATACCCTAGAGGCTGCAATAATGGCTGCTATTTTTAATGATCACATTTTGCACTTTTAGTCAGAGACTTGGTTGTGGCTATAACCACAATATGGTCACCTGTTGACCAAGTGGACTTGAGGGTTTCCTACTTTTTGACATCACTTTTCATTCTAATTATAGCTCAGCGATTGTTTAACCTTACTGACATTGCATCCTGACGTGCTGAAAATAAACCTATTTCAACAATTCATGAAGGCAGCTCACTAATACCTTTTCAACAACAACAAGGACAGGCAATAAGTGCTAGCCAGCCAATGACACCCACGTCCCACAAGTGAATAAAATAAAAAATGTGGTAGTTGCTTTCAATATTGCTTGCCCCCATCCTTAATTTTCCTAGACTGAATTCCCTAGGACCTGATGAAGTGTTTCCCTGGACGTTGCCAGAGCCTAGGGAGGAAATTACGGCGCCTCTAGCGAAAATATTTGTATCAACAGCCACGTGTGAATTGCCCACAGATTGGAGAGTGACTAATGTTGTACAATTATTTAAGAAAGGCTGCAGGGAAAATGTCTGGGAACTACTGATTGGTGAGTTTAGCATTTGTGTTGGGTACGTTTCTGAGAGAAAGAATCTGCTGGCATTTGGAGATGCAAGGACTCATCTGGGATAGTCAGCATGGCTTTGTGAATGGGAAATCATATCTCACGAGTTTGGTTAAGCTTTTTTGAAGGGTGTAGTAGACATTGTCTACATGGACTTTAGCAAGGGCTTTTACATGGTATTGCATGATGGGTTGTTGAATAAAGTTAAATCTCATGGGACCCAGGGAGAGCTAGTCAATTGGATATAAAACTGGCTTGAAGGTAGAAGACAGTGGGTGGTGGTAGAGGGTTGTTTTTCAGTCTGGAGGCCTGTGACCAGCAGTGTGCCACAGGGATCAGTGCTTGGCTCACTTTTAGTTGTCATTCATTTAAATGATTTAGATGAGAATTTAGATATGGTTACTACATTGACGGATGACACCAAGATTGGTGGTATAGTGGACAGTGAAGAAGGTTATCTGGGAATACAGTGGGATCTTGGTCAACTGGGCCAATGGGCTGAGGAATGGCAGATGGGGTTTAAGTTAGATAAAGCAAAATAATGAATTTTGGTGGGTCAAACCAGGGCAGGACTTATACAACCCTGGGAAATGTTATGGAACAAAGAGATCTAGGGGTACAGGTTCATAGATTCATGAAAGTAGAATCACAGATAGACAGGTTGATGAAGGAAGCTGTCAGTATTCTAGCTTTCATCAGTCAGAGCATTGAGTAAAGGAATTGGATGTCTTGTTGCAGCTTTACAAGATATTGGCTTTTACAAGACTATGTTTGGAGTAATGTGTGCAGTTCTGGTCAGCCTACTGTAGAAGAGATTTTATTAAACTAGAAAGAGTGCAGATAAGATTTACTAGGATGCTATCTGGACTACAAGGTTTGAGTTATAAAGTAAGGTTGGATAGGCTGTGTCTTCTTTCCCTGGAGCATAGGAAACTGAGGAATGACCTTATAGAGGAATATAAAATCATGAGAGGCATAGATGAGGTAGATGAGCTAGTGTTGGCTATCTACCTTATCTGTTGAGTGCACAGGCTAGTGTTGGATTCCAGGCAGAAAGGAGTCTGTCAGATTCTAGGGACAAGTCCAGTGGCAGGAGTCCTATTGGGTCCTCAAGGAAGGAATGAGTGCCAGGTTAAGGTCTGGGGTTAAAAGATCAGGAAGTATCATTAGATATGCTGTGGTAAATTAGAGAATCAGTTGAATAGTTACAGATGGATTAGACTGGGTTTGTCATTATCTCAGATTTTAGGCATAGTTGTTTACTTAACTGGAGCCAAATCCTCCAAATTCTGATTTAAATGGATGCTTTCAGATGGTTCCAGGTGTGGGGTCATCGCTCATCAGTTTCATCAACTTCCTGGGCAATTCCCCCAGAGTCTGCTACACCAGAGCGTAGTTCCCATCTACAACGTAGAAATGGCTATCTGCTTGTTGGAAAACTTGGCCATGTTTTTATTTTATGAGATCCTGGGTATGTCTCTGAGAGAGAAGCATCTGGAAACAAACAGGTGAAGGTGAGGCAGTGATGAGCTTCACATCCAGCAAGGAGAGGACTTGCTGACCTCTGCCCTCACCTAACGTGATGTACAAACAAATGATTGAGGAGCAGAAAATAGGCCATTCAGCCTTTCAAGCCTGCGTCATCATACAATAAGATCACGGCTGAACTGAGTGTAACTTCTGCCTTTGGAAATACTATTCTTCCAAGATGTCAAAGAAACTGACAGTCCACCCGAACTTACAACTATTGCCTGTTTAATGTTTATTTGGCAAGTTTGTCCCCAGCCCCCTCTGCTGATCCCTCTTTGCTCCCCGTCTGCAGGTCTCTTCACAGCAAGTGACAATGGTTATTTTCCTCAACAATCCATGCCTGAGTCCAATTACCTCCTAAATACAGAAAATAACCTCTCCCAAGGGTGCACATCAAATACTTCCTCAGGAGGAGATAGGAAAGCAGTGTCAAACACTGAATATTTATTAATAGATCTGTCCAAATTTCAACAAGCCCCGTAATGGTTTCAGTGGTTAGTTTTAGAAAATGCAGAAAGGTCATGTTGGATACGTCATTAAGTAGGAATGCATATGGAAATAGTGCTGACATTTTTCAAGCAACATTTCTAAATTGTTAGGCCAACTCTCTGGAGCTGGTTACACATAACCAACATTTAAATCCAGAATTTGGTGTTTTGGAGCAGTGTGAGCACAGTTTTGGCCATTTGAAACTCTCACTTAAAACTCTTAAACTCACACATTTCTTTGGGCTAAGTCTCCATCCTAATAACGTTAAAATAGATGCAAATTACAGCACTATAATGTCAGGGTGACAGTTGTAATATATGCTACATGGTCCATAATTCTGTAAACCAGTTTCAATTGCAATTACCATCTAAAGTAACATTAAAGAAAATATGAATTAATAACCTACCTTACAATATGATGGGTAACTTATGAATTGAAATAGTTACTAAATTTTGCACTGAATGTATGTCAGGCGGAAATAATATATTTCCTGTAATAGATGAGAACGCAGAATCAACCTGTATTTAAGGAAGTTGGTATCAAAACACAAATGGATTATATGATTAAAAAAGACTTTGGGTTCTAAAAAAAGCTCAACAGAAGTTGAACCACATGCTCTCAGCCTCTAAAATGTCATAGCTTACCATTATGCTTCGTGTATATTATGAGTGCTTGATTATTTGCATTGAAAGTCTGTATGTGTTAGGTGGCTATTGAGTGATGTTAACACAGTGCTAACAACACAAGCCAATTCCATGGTGTGACCTTTACAATTATAAGTGGTGTAAAAAAGGCATACATTCATAACAAAACCATGAGTTAAACCTGGGAAAAAAGTGCACCTGCCCAGAAATTCAGAAAACACAGACCTCCACATACTCATTCTTTTAAAAGATACACTGATGCCTCTTAAATTCAAGGAATTCCCAATTCTTCTGAACTGAAGTCAAACTACACTAGTGACAATTGTCTGTTTTCTTTCTTTGTGGTAAACTCAGCAGTTTAAACATTTCATCAATTAACATCACAGGTATTCTGCTGGGCACTTAACTAAATCACGTACTTTCATGGAAAGTACAAAATTGGGTCACTGTTCCAAATTAATTTCTTCCCTCTTTGAAAAAAAAGTGATCTTCACAGGAAAGAAAATCCATCTCCAAAATCTAAATTTTCAAATCATGATAATGTAAATTATACACCTTTGTCAAGAGATAGTCCACACCAAGGTGGGGAGGTGGATGTTGAGATGTTATGTGTTGAATAGTCCAAACATTCAATTGACTTATGCATTTATGCATCCAAAAACATGTAGAACAAAGATAAAGGACAAATGATTAGAAATGGACTCATACTAAATATGTGGCCTCAGCAAATGTGTATCTCTTGTATAAAGTATTGATTCTGAACAGGTTAATGTTAGACACAACATTGTGCTGATGTCATGTGACCTTGAGTGGGGAAAGCAGAGCCCAGCTTGAGATAGAAATAGTTGTATTAGCTTTGTCTCCTGATGGTCTTAATTATTGTGTCAGACTATTCAATGTAGCCTGCACCTACTGCTATCTTGCAATAACTACATCTTAAGATAAGTACTCTTCTGAACAAGCCTCACCAATGGTTCATCCTCTACTGTTGTTAGGAAAGGCAGCCTTCAGGAACCAGTGGTCTCTTCAGGGGCTGGGATGCATCATTACTTCTGGAGATGACATTTCAATCTAATTTTGAGAAGTTTTCATTCCAGTCCTGTAAGTTTCTATTGATCATTTGATTTTTATTTCTGTTACAGTGCCTTAAGAGCTGTGCAAGAGCTGTTTATGTTGCGTAACATTTATTTAAAAGAGTAGAAAGGCAGTATTCTACTCAACCATTAGCTTTGTGTGGTTGGTTCTATGGCTTATACAACAGCAGATGTAACCAAAAATACCAAAGTCACTGAATAGTATAAGAATGGATCATGTAGCTTCTTAAAGTCAATGTGCACTTGGGGTGGTCATGAGTACCTCCCAGAAATAATTACAAGTCTGGTTACTTAAATAATACTTTATGGAAAGATAAAACAATTTGTATTAATTGCTTGCTATTTAATGTAATTTATCAATGTACACTGAAGTTTGTCTGTTTTAAAATCACTCAGGCTGGAATTTGCACAAAGATGATTGTCTTCAGATTAATAGATCAAATATTATTACTCTGAGAAGTTATGGCACAGCCAATCCATTTTTCTTAAGGACAGTGAAAGGAGAGTCCCACAGCCTCCACATAAAAAGCAATGCTGCTCCTGGCTCACAAAGCAAACATAAGGAACATTAATCTGCTTTTTCTATGGCCTGTCACTCCTTGGCACTCAGGGTTTCTGATAAAGTCAGTACCGGTTGCAAGATGTAAAACTGTGCTTTAAAATATAATTTTTTCATCAGGCTCCAAATGTAGGATGTCAAGGCCCTATAGCCTACCTTGGGCAAAAGTCTCAAACACTGCCTGTGAGAAATGACATGGGGTTATGAGTGTAGCTATGACTACCAATGATTAGAATGGTGCCTCTATTTCAAATTTTATAATAATTTTATAACAAGGTTTTTGTACTGCTGGCCATACCTTCCTCAGCTCAGAAACAGGTGGCTGCAATTTACAATGAAGTTTGCATTGTATTCAGGAAACAACTGGGTGAGTTTTTTAAATGAGTCTTTCATTTTCTACATTTGAAGTGAGATAAAACTGATCTTAAAAACAAAATCTTCTAAACTTTGAATTACTTTCTGAGGTGAAAACATTATTAAAGAGGCAGCCAATTGTTTGACTGCAAGGTCCCAAGAAAGCAAAAGAAAACAGCAAATCTATTTTTGATGTTGGAAATTTAAAGGGAAATGTTGCCAAGTAATTCAGAAAATTTCCTGCTCTTTTAGATTATATCAGAAATATTGCTGAGTGCAGTAACACCACAAATGTAAAAAAAATGCATATCTCAATAAACAAAAAAGGATAACTACATTTTAAGTTGCACTCAAAAACTGTGCAGACCAACATTTTAGCACTTTTTATTACATTGAGAACTGAGTTTGACATCAGCTTCAAACTGACTAATTCTGATATCACAATCAGATAGCAGAGTGAATTGGCCAATTCAATCACACTGTGTTTCCAAATTCTGTCAGCCTCCCGAGAGAGAGAGAGAGAGCTATCAATGACACACACAGTGCATTTAAAAAATCCACACACAAGTACTTCCACTTTGTGAACAGGCAGGAGAATGAGAGATACAGAAAAGTATTAGCAGGGGTTGGGTAGCTCATGGAATAAACCATAAAGATGGCTTTAAAAATCAATTGCAGACTCTAAAACAACATGCAGACAGGCCTGCAGACGAACAACTCAATAAAAGAGAGATAAAGACTGGAGAGAGAGTGAAGAAGATTAGCATGACTAGAGCTGAGCCATGCAAAGGGATGAAGGGTATGGAATTTGAAGAATCGATGGGGCTAAGTGCGTGGGTATTGGGTATTGAATGGAGAAGGAGGTCATGAAATTTGACAAGTCCTAAAAATGGGTGATTGCCATCAGCCTTCTAACACAGAACTGCAGGCAAACCTTATGCTAACTGTTCATTACCATGACTGCAACATGCAACAAATGCTAAATCTGGGGCTGAGTGACTGCACACCTGATTAAGTGGGTCATGCAAAATAAAGCTAACTAGAAACTACTCAGAGTCAGACTGTACCTCTTAAAAAGTAAGTGCATTCATTAGGTACCACTGCTGGCTGGGGAACAGTGGCTGAACAGTAAGAGTACTAGAATAGCTGCAGACCTTATCTGAGGGTATAATCCAAGGATCTATGACACAGCAGTGGAGGTTTAATGTTAGAGAAATTCTTTTTCTATATAACAAAGGAGCATTTCAAGCAGATAAACTAAAATCAATGGCAACAGATGGCCATCGTAGTCAGTGTTAACAGTGTGGTCCCAAGGACCTGGATGCAATGTCACAAGAAATTTGATTACCTCACAATAGTGGTCAGGCAGTGAATGCAATGTCACACGTTGTATCTCTGTAAATTGACCATTTGTTTCACACAATCCTTTAGTTACCATACTCCTATTCACTCAACTACAAACAATCACAGCTCATACACAAAATTCATAGCTTTGACTCATCGTTAACATTGCTACAAATGTGACATCCATAACTCACAAGTTGCAAACACTATCAGCTATTCAACCATGACAGCCACATTAACCAAACACATTGCACTGCACTCATTGAAACCCTTTACTCTCTCTTGCATGACCAAGATGGTGCAGAAGCACAGAGTAAGTGGGAGATGGGGACAGCTGCACGTTTTCACCTTGAAGGAATAGTTGCTGTCATCAGGGAGGCCACAGTTGAGGCAGTAGCCAGTTTTGAACTTAAACTTTCAAAGTGGAAGGCATGAATCTTCCTTCCGAAACCCAATTTATGCTTTTTCTCTGAGCCGCAAGCTGAAGATTGTGTAAGGATGCACTTTTACTTTCTACCTTCCCCTTACCACAGATTTCCCTTGTGCAATTTTCCTTTCAGATAAATGAGAATTGTAACCTGGGCCATCGATAGTGCAGGGACAAGAAGTGGAAAAAAAACTCTGATGATGAGAAAACACAGTCAGGTGATGTGACCCAATGTTCAGATCCTGACATTGCACATATTTTCGAGAATAGTTGAGAGGTGGAGTCAGTGAGCATGAGTAATCTGCAGTACTACTCTAAAATGTTTGACACATTAGAAAATAAATCTGAAAGCCTGTGATCACTTTCAAAGAACTGTAAAGATCCAAAATTAGCCCTACACAGAGTTCAGAGAGCATATTTTTGAGTGTGTGAATGACAACCAACTCCATGTGGACCCAATTATCATGCAGTGCCTGGTGCCAATTGCAACTGCAGTAAATGTAGATGCTACATGAAATCCGGCTGCTGTCACAGAAATACAGACTTGCTGCCATTAGAGCTGTGCATGCCATGTGGAAAGGGGCTTGGAAGGTCTCAGTGCAGTTGGAAAACTATTGTTTAACATGGTTTTTGATTCATTCATGAAATGTTGGTATCACCATCTAGAGCAGTAATCATTGCCAATTCCCAATTCCACGAGAAGGCTGGTGGTGAACTTTCTTCTTAAAGTGCTGCAATCCTTGGGCTGTAGGTACACTCACAGAACTCTTAGGGAGGGAGATCCAGGCTTTTACTTTAATCTGTAAGAAGCATTTATAACATTCCCTCATTGTCTGGAGGACCATTCCTTATTGACTCAAAAATAGTGAAGGAATGGCAATATAATTCCAATACAGATTGGTGTGGGACTTGAAAGAACTTGCAGCCGGTTGTGTTCTCATGCATAGACAGTCCATGTCTTTCAGGGTGGTAGAAGTCTTGGGTATGAGAGGTACCGTGGAAGGAGCCTTGGTGAGTTGCTACAATTCACATTGTTAAGGTGGAATGACAATGACTCTCTGGAGAATGAACTTTTGAGAGGGATTAAAGCTAGAACTAAGAGTGTAATTTAGAGACATTATCTGTAAAATCCAGCTTGAGAATGGTACCACTGCTGCCAAATTGCCATTACACATTGAATAGTTGGCACAATCTACTCTATGTAATGCCAATGACTTACCTGAAATAACATCTGGTAGTCAGCAACAGAATGTGCGATTTGTATTTGAAACTCCAGTTGTAATACGAGAAAACATCAGTATCATGCAATTGAATTTTACAGTCAGCACATCTGAAAATTAAGATTGGAGATAAAATTCTCACCTAATAAAACAGGCTAAGTGACATTAACAAACTGACTTGTACAATCCATCTGCTTTTTGCTTCCAAGATTAATTTAATACCTACAGGCGATCTTGAGGTCAAGTGAATATTGGCCTCTGGAACAGAACCTCCATGTTCAATTCCCATACCAGGACTTGATGCCCACAGAGGACTACTGGTGATAAGTTCCTATAAGTTAAAAAACCTGCCACCATCTGCCCAAAAAGAGTGTGAGGATGTTTAAAAAAAAGTCAGTACTTAAGCATTACACTAATGGAATGAAATTACTGCTTGTATAAATGGTGTGAGGTATACATAATATCAGTGGTAAGTCTTCCACTGCCAGAAAAGCACTAATTCCGGGCTAGTTTTCATTTTTAAATAGACATGTACAGTGTGATGCAATTTTCATTTCATTCTTCTGGTAATAGATTAGATGAAAATTTGGTTTGTAGCACCTGGAGTGTAATAACTGTTGGTTCTGCGGATTCAAGGCAAGCACCTTCCTGTTTGTGATAAAGATAGATTGTGGCATTGTTTCCATTCACACAGTTAAAGGTTTGCAGAAATAAATTTTAGCTGCTTTATTGCTGTAGATATTTTCAATCAACCCCTTCTGACATGTTGTGGCACATCTCTCGGGTAGATGGAACTTTAATCTCCTGGCTCAGAGTAGATACTATAACTATAACTGCAAGACCCAATGAGCTATATTGCGTAAATATATTAGTTCACTTGGATGGCTGACTTGCAATGCACCACAGGGTCAATTCCTGTCCTGGCTAAGATCAGCATGGCGATTCTATCTTCTCAACTTCCTCCCTTGTTTGAGGTGTGGTGACACTCAGGTTAAACTCACCACCAGTTCTCTCTCTTTAATGAGAGAGCAGCCTCTTGATTCTCTTGGACAATGATGATACTATATGTGTACTGTGGAAGTGTTCCTTCGATGTACAATGTGGAAGATTTTGTTTGAACGGGAAATTCCAGGAATGAAGAATTAACACCACCAATTTTATCCCTTTTGCTTTTCTCCTTTCTTGAAAGTATCACATTAGTTTGACTGTAATTTTTCCTTGACCAGGGAAATGAGGTGGTCTTGAGTTTGAGGCACCTTCCTTATCCATATTAGAGTTATACAGTCATAGAGGCCAACAGCATAAGAACAGTCCCAACTGCACATTGAGTCTACACCGGTCAAAAACAACCACCTAATTATTTAATCCCATGGTGCTGAACTGCAGGATTGCAATAACTCACTCAATGCATGTCGATGGATTAAGGTTGGCAAAAAAAAGTTCCTCAAATTGTGCTTCTGAAGATAGCAAAATTGTATTTAAAAAGCAGATGGCAACTTGCGTTAATGCAGTGGAGATATTCGAAGTATTGCCAGCTCTCAACTGGTTTTTGTACGGCAAACTGATTTTATTAATCTAAAATATGATTTCATGCTTTAAAATATAACTTATCAGATTGTAAACTCCAGTTCCAGGTCCTGGACAGCTGTTTTTGCTTCCTCACTATTGACAAATGCAAACAATTGTTTGCACCACACCCGACATGTTATAATATTTGCACGAGAGAAAAAGGAAGTTCTCACTCTCCAATGCATTTGGTGTCATCATTGCACAAGTTTACTGCTGTAAATAGATTTCAAAGCTCATCCCAATCTCTGTCTGTGTGAAGTTTGCACATTCTCCCCGTGTCTGCGTGGGTTTCCTCCAGGTGCTCCAGTTTCCTCACACAGTCCAAAAATGTGCAGGTCAGGTGAATTGGCCATGCTAAGTTGCCCATAGTGTTAGGTGCATTAGTCAGAGGGAAAAGGGTCTGGTTGGGTTACTTTTTGGAGGGTCGGTGTGGACTGGTTGGGCCGAAGGGCCTGTTTCCACACTGTAGGGAATCTAATTTAATCTAATCAGGGACAGGATGAGGAAACTGCTTACGGCTGTACAGCACCTGCTGCAGAATACCATGGTGAAAACACATGAAAAACAAGGGTTTGAATGATGATCGACTGCTCATTTCTTGTACGTTTCAGCAGCATTCTGAATTAAAACTTACTCTGTGCTTTATTTCATATTTCACTAGTGTAAATCAATAAAAACGTGTGCATTTTGAAAACAGGTACAGACCTTCAAAAATGTGGAAGGAGGTTTTAGTTTGATATTTGGTAGCTTAATGATATTAGTTCTACTTAATACATATTGAATTAAGGGCTCTTATGTTAGGAAAGGAACAACACATTTAAATTGCCCCTTTAATCTTCTCAGGTCATCTCACAGTGCTTTACAATCAATGTAGTATTTTTGAAATCCCTTCTGTAATGAAAGCAGGAACAACTGTTGATTTGAGGGAATTTCAATAATGTTAGCCACTGATTGAATGTGAATTGAATTGAATTTATTGTCACGTGTACTGAGGCACAGTGAAAAGCATTGTCTTGTGAGCAATACAGGCAGATCACAAAGTTAAATAGCATAGATAAGTAAATAAGAGGTAAACAGTGGCAAAAACCAAAACACAGGTACAAGCGAATGTTAAGAGTTTGTGAGTCCATTCAGTATTCTAACAACAGTAGTATAGAAACTGTTTTGAAACCAGCTGGTGCATGTGTTCAGGCTTCTGTACATTCTCCCCGATGGTAGAGGTTGTAGAAAAGTATTGCCAGGGTGGGATGGATCTTTGAGAATGCTGGTGGCCTTTCCTTGACAGTGGACCTGGTAGATGGATTCTATAGATGGGAGGTTGGCCTTTGTGATTGTCCAGGCCGAGTTCACCACTCTCTGTAACCATCTCCAATCTTGAATGGTAGATTTGCCATTCCAGAGAGTGATACATCCAGACAGAATGCTCTTGATGGTGGACCTATAAAAGTTGGCAAGAGTATTCACTGTCATGACAAATTTCCTCAGCTGCCTAAGGAAGAGGAGACCAGCCTTTCAAAACACTTCATAACTACTGAAGTTAGGACCACTGGGCGGTAGTTATTGAGACATGAGCCTCTGTAGGCACAGGGATGATGTTGGCCCTCTTGAAACAGGCAGGGACAGTGGCCTGCTGCAGGGAGAGGTTGAAGATGTGTGAGAAGATCTCTGCCAGTTGATCTGTGCGTGCCCTGAGTGAACGGCCTAGTATTCTGCCTGGTCCCATCGCTTTCCTTAGATTCACACAAAGGAAAACTGATCTGACCTCTGATGCAGTGACTGTTGGGATAAGTTTGTCAGGACTTGTCAGAATAGGTGTTACCTCTCCACCGAAATTTTGCTCAAAGTGGTCATAGAAGACATTGAGATGATCTTGGAGGGATGTGTCTGCTACCTTGCACTGTCTCTTTTTAAAAACTGTGATGTCATTCAGTCCTTGCCATAGTCATGGGTGTCTGTCTGGGTCTCTAGTTTGGATCGTTCTTAGTCCTTGGCTGTCTTAATGGCTCTGCGAAGGTCATATTTGGATTCTTTATATTTGCGTGGGTCTCCTGATCTGCAGGTCACATGCCCGATTCTTAGCAGTTTCTGTATGTCCTGATCCATCCAGATTTCCTGTTAGGGAGAACCCGGATTGACTTCCACGGTACGCAGTCCTGCACACACTTGCTGATAAAATCTGTAACGGTGGTGGTGTACTCATCCAAACCACCTGCAGACTGTTTAAACATGGCACAATCAGCCGATTCCAACAGGATCCTCTGCCTCATCCTCCTTCAGCACTGGACAAGGGAGTCTCCTGCTTGAGCTTTTGCCTGTAAGGTGGGAGCAGAAACATGGCATTGTGTTCAGAGTTCCCAAAACGAAAGTGGGGAATGGAGCAGTAGGCATCTTTCACAGTGGTGTAACAGTGGTCTAAAATGTTCGGGCCCCTGGTGGGGTAGATAATGTTCTGGTGGTACTTGGGCAACGCCTTCCTTAGATTGGCTTGATTGAAGTCACCAGCCACAATAAACGGGGCCTCGGGGCGTTGTTAAATGATTCATCCTATACTTAGATTAGATTACTTACAGTGTGGAAACAGGCCCTTTGGCCCAACAAGTCCACACCGACGCGTCGAAGCGCAACCCACCCATACCCCTACATTTACCCCTTACCTAACACTACGGGCAATTTAGCGTGGCCAATTCACCTGACCCGCACATCTTTGGACTGTGGGAGGAAACTGGAGCACCCGGAGGAAACCCACGCAGACACGGGGAGAACGTGCAAACTCCACACAGTCAGTCGCCTGAGTCGGGAATTGAACCCGGGTCTCAGGCGCTGTGAGGCAGCAGTGCTAACCACTGTGCCACCATTTATCATTTATCTCCAGTTGTTCTGGAAGAGGTTGATGGGTCTTCTAATAGAATAATGCAGTTGGGACAGTTGATATAAAGGAGTGGCTTGCTTGGCCATTCCAGAGAGTGGTTGAGAATCAGGTATGCCAGTGTAGGATCAGTATGGTCCCACACGTTTCAGAGATATGATTAATTAATCTGCTCTGGGGAGATAAATATTTAATAAGGTATCAGAGAACTCCCTCATTTTTTTAATAATGCCGTGAGATCTTTCACATCCACCTGGTAGATGATGCCTCAGTTTGACATCTGTCTGAAGGAAGTCAGTTACCCTTCAAATGAGACTTCAGTGAACCAGGTTTTGCAATGGTAGAACAACATTGAGGTTACTTTTACTACTACCAGTGTTATTTTTACATTCCCTGTATGCTAACTAGACATAAACTCACACATGGTGAGATCTGATGTCATTTTTCCTAAATTAATAGTCTAGGTCTGGTTGGCAGACAGAGCAAAGTATCACTAATGTACCTATATTATGCATCTCCAAAAAAAGAGTTGGAGTGAGTCAGTGCAGTGCATGGCAAGATCCAAGCATTTAGTTATATGCCCCCTCTGCTGCCCTCTGCTGGAGAGGTGTAAATGAAAATTGTTTAGTAATTGCCAACAAAGTTTATACAGTGCAAGTACAACAACATGATGATGAATAAGGCTGTCATGTATTTATTCCTGATGAAGGGCTTTTGCCTGAAACGTCGATTTCGCTGCACTTTGGATGCTGCCTGAACTGCTGTGCTCTTCCAGCACCACTAATCCAGAATGAAATTTTCTTTTACATTTTATTTGAAAAACTAAGGACTGGAGAACATTGTAATGCATTTTTGGAACTCTTATATAGTTGTTTTTGGTTGGGTTTTAATGGTGAGAAAGATTTGTTCATGTGTGCGGATTATGCTCAGGTTCACCATGAGTCAACAAAGCATTTAATTGTAAACAAAGGACAATGAAGAAATACTTAGGGTTGATGAGGGATCTTCAACCCTAACACTGAGGGCTGGTAATTGTAAAAATGACAGTTATGCGTTTGGCTGAAGGGACCTTAAAAATAGAAATGATGATTACGTAAATGTTTTCTTTCCAAGAGGTGGTGTCTAACTAATCTTACCTCACAGTCCAAAGAACTACTCTGAAATGAACAAGTTTCAGAACTCACATTAGAATGCACATCTTAAAAGTGAGATTGCACTAAGGTTTGCATTCCATAAAAATAAACACTTGCCAAGTGAGACTTTGCAGGTTGCAGTTTCAAGTTAAAGAACTTCGTTCATCACTGTCATTGTGCATTCATGTATAACATGAATATCGAGTTTAAATCAAGGAAATCTAATAAAGGGGAGCCTATAATAATCCATCAATTGTCCAAATCTGTCCTACAGTTCAGAGTGGAAATTGAAAGGAAAGTAAAAATCATGGAATCACAGAAGTGTCACATGCAGACGGTGGTTTTTTGGCCCATTGTGTCTGTACCAGTTCTTCAATTATGTATTATTATCTACTTCCAATCTCCTGCTTTTCCCCCAAAATGTTGTGCATTATTTCCATCCAAATAATTATCCAATGCCCACTTCAATGCCACATTTTTGAGCAGTGCATTCCATACCCTAACTGTTTGCTAAATGAAAACATTTTGCTCACCTTGCAATTGCTTCTTTTGCAAATCACTTTAAATCTATGACTCTCGTTCTCAAACTTCTTACACTCTTCCACTCTATTCAGCCCCCTCATGATTTTGAAATTATCTATCAGATCTCTGCTTAGTTTTCTTCTCTCCAAAGAGTACAGGCCCTCTTCTCTAATTTGTTTTCAAAATTGAATTTTATCATCAGTGAAACCATTCTTAAAAACTGATTCTGCAGTCCCTCCAATGCATTCACTTCGTTCCTATAATCTGGTGGCCAGAACTGTTTAAATACTCCAGCTGAGGCCCAACAAGCATCTTAAACAAACTGAACATTACCTTCTTGCTATTATATTCTATACTGCTACTAATAAAGCTGAGGATGCTATTTACTTTACTCAGTGCTCTTTCCATCTATCCGACCACCTTCAATGATTGTGCACTGATGCACTCAGGTCCCTCTACTCCTTTATGCCATTTAGAAGTGTACCCCTTCTTTATCTTCCCTTTCAATGTATTCCTACCACTGTGCATCACCTCACACATCCTTGCATTGACTCCATCTGCGACTTACCCACCCACTCCACCAACTTATCAATGTCCTTTCTCAGTTCTACAGTGTCCTCCTTACAGTTCACAATTCTTCCAAGTTTTGTGCCATCTGTAAAATTTGAAACTGTTCCTGCACATCAAGGTCTACACCATTAACATATATCAGGGAAAACAAGGGTACCAAAACAGACACCTAGAGAACTCTACTACAAACCTTCCTCCAGGCCAGAAATATCCATTGATCACCACTCTCAGTTTCATAATCCATTGACCACCATTCTCTTTTCTGAAAAAAACAAAGAAACTGAAAGTTTACTGGCATCACAGAATCCACCAGTAAAATAAAATGTGTCAAGGTTTTGTCGTCATAGTCCTAACCAATGCATGAAGTTGGTAGCCAAAGTCAAATGTTTAATTTCAGATGTTGAGAGAGCAGAGCCAAGCTAAACCAAATAGGAGATACCGAGATGGAAAGAGAAAGAATGCAGATAGTTTATTTGAAAGTGTAAAAGGAGGACAAAGAGAAAAAGATCTTATCGTTACTGTTTGTTAAATGACAATATTTTGGTTGAATTATGTTGTTAAGTATCTGTCATACATGTTGTTTTGAGATTACAGTATATAAAAACAAGTGTACAACCCAACCTGTTAGATTTTCAGACACTGTTCCTGTTGGTTGAAATCATATTGTTTTCTGCAAACTTATGTACATGTACCATTTTACAGTTTAAAAGCATCAGTTGTTTTGTTTAATTTCCCTCTCTGATAACCCATTTGTTGGGAAGGCAGAATAAAGTTCAATCATGGCTGCTTCCAGCTGAGCTTATAGTATTTTTGCTAATGTTGTGACCAGGTTAACCCTTCAGTTGGTCACGACAAATATTTCAAATTATTTCTATGATGCAACTATATCGCTTTCCAATAAAAGTGTAGTTTACTATTTGAATGGAATCAAATCAGAAGCCCATGATAAGGTTTATCTGAGTGAAAGAAAGACAAATTGTATCACTTTACAACTCTAAGAAAATGAATAAAACATGGCATCAAACACATGAAAACTCACTTGTAATGTTTAAAAAGGGGTGAGTGTCCAGGAAGAAAGGAAGATCAAGAACTTGCTATTTAAAAAATCCTTGGGGTCCTTGAAATGTTGGGTTTAGTCTGAGACCACAGTTGTTTAATTCATGACTTGTATCCTCAGCAGTGGCAGAGGAGTTAAACTAATATTTTGCATCAGTCTTTATGGTAGAAGATACTAATCAAATAAATCATAATCAAGTAGAATTAGTATGGCTTCATGAAAGGGAAATCATGCCTGACTAACAGGGTTTTTCAAGGAAGTATCAACAAGAGACGACAAAGGGGATCCAGTAGAAGAGCTGGATTTGGACTTCTAGAAGCCATTCGACAAGGTACTCCCCAAAAGATTAAGCCATAACTTAAAGAGCCCTTGAAGTTGAAGGTCGAATATTGGCATGGATAGAGAATTGGTCCATAGGCAGGAAATGGTGAGTGGGGAAAAGGGATTATTTATCAGGTTGGCAATTCATGACCAGTGGGATCCACAGGGATCAATGCTGAGACTGCAACCATTTACAATATATATTAATAACTTAGAAGAAGAGAGTGACTGTACTGTAGCCAAATTTGATAATGATACAAAATCTGTGGAAAGGCAAGTTGTGAGAGAGATACAAACAGTTTATAGAGAAATATTGATAAGTGGACAAAAAAAAATTGGGAACTTGAGTTATAATGTGAGAAAATGAGAAGTTGCTCATTTTTGATAAGAAAATAAAAAAAAAGAACATTATTTAAATGGAGAAAAGCCGCAGAAAGCTGCAACACAAAGGGACTTAGGGATACTTGAGCATGAACCACAGAAACAGGAAATTGGGAAAGCTAATGGAATATTAGCCCTTAATTCAGGGGTTTGGAATATAATACCAGGGAAGTCTTACTGCAACTGTAATAGGTGTTGGCGAGACTAGATCTGGAATACTGCAAGCAGTTTTGGTCCTCACATTTAAGGAAAGGTATTACATCATTGAAAGCAGTTCAAAGAAGGTTCGCTAGGATGATCCCTGGTGTAGAAGAATTGTCTTATGAGCAAAGTTTGGGACTCTAATCATTGGACTTTAGAAAAATGAGGAGTGATTTAATTAAAACATACTGTATTTTTAAGGAGTTTGACAGAGTAAATGCTGAAAGGATGTTTTCCCTCATGGGACAGTCTAGGACCCGATAACATAGTCAGAGGTGCCAATTTAAGATGGAGATGAGAAGGAATTTCTTCTCTCAGAAGGTTGTGAATCTTTGGAACTTCTTGACACAGAGACTGTGTGGACAGTGTCCTTGTGTATATTTAGGGCTGAGATAGATAGATTCTTGATCAATCTGGGAATCAAGGGCAATGGAGAAAGGGCAGGAAAGTGGATGTGAGGAATGTTGCATCAGCCATGACCCTATTGGATCAGGCTCATGGGACAGAATGGCCTACTCCTGAGCTTATTTCTAATGATCAGTAACAAATTTTGAAGATAGTGTTGAGTTTTCAGTGAAATGGGAATTTCTCCAATTTGTTTTAACATGGAGCCAGAGGTTAGGAGAGACAGTGAGAGAGAAAGGGAAAGAGAGCAATCTTTTCAGTTCTGTTGCCAGAACTACATCAGTCTTCTTACTAGGAGAAAGTGAGGACTGCAGATGCTGGAGATCAGAGCTGAAAATGTGTTGCTGGAATTCCTGAAGAAGGGCACATGCCCGAAACTTCAATTCTCCTGCTCCTTGGATGCTGCCTGACCTGCTGCGCTTTTCCAGCAACACATTTTCAGCTCCAGTCTTCTTACTACCCAAACATGCTTGCCTGAAATATAGTTCAATTGTATATTCATGAGTCTGACTTCACTGTTTCCTTTCAAGCTGGTTAATCTACAGATAACTTTCAGCCCTGTACATAAAAAATCCAGAAAAGTGTAAAAATATGAATATGTTTCAATTATTTTGATGACATGTTAATTTCTGTTCAAATGGGGTATTATTTAGTGATGGTTTCACAGCTTGCTTAAATAATTGCGATCAGGTTATCGCTACAGCATCTTAAATCAGTGTTTTTAGCATTTTACAACCATCTTATTCCTTGTAGGTTCTCAGGTGTTGAAAATTAAATGATGAAAGTTGAAAAATTGATTATCCATTGTATCATTCAGTGCAATGTTTAACAATAATGGTCATTAAGTAAGTAATTTTATAGTAAAGTCAAGAATTTGAGGACTATGCATTTTAAGGACAAATCACTTAAGCACAGAGTCCAAACAAACCTTTACAGTTTCCCAGTGTACTAACCGTAGGAAGAATGACCACACATGCAACTTGCTGACTGTGTCATTGTTTACAAAGCAATGCAATTATTTTCTGATAAACCTTTACAGTGATGTTATTTCTCTTGCCTCTGGAGTAGATGGAACCTGAATCTAGGCCTCCTGGTTCAGAGGTAAGGATACTACCAGTGCACCACAAGAGCCACAACAAAATAGTACATCAGTAACCAGCAAAATGATCACAGATGAATACTTTGACTTGTGCTGGTAAAGTCACCCTTCTTAACTGGGATGAACATGTCTATAATCAGTGCCTATTCACATTGACTGACAAATTAGCAAAACTGCCATAAAGTTAAATAAAAGCAAAATACTGCCATTGCTGTATATCTGGACTGAAAACACATAGTGCTGGAGAACATGAAGGAATCAGAAAAGTTATATTGTAATAAACTGGATATGCTGATAGTGTTGTATGAAGAGGGTTGGGAGGACACTTTCATGTGGAGCATCAACACTGATTTCAACCAGTTGGCCTGAATGCGAGAACCTCTGCAGTCCATCAGTAGCTCAATGTCTATAACTTGATTTGGAGGTGCTGGTGTTAGACTGGGATGTACAAAGTTAAAAATCACACAACTGGTGTGTATACTCCACAACTACCTGATGAAGGAACAGTGTTCCGAAAGCTAGTGCTTCCAAATAAACCTGTTGGATGATAACCTGGTGTTGTGTGATTTTTAAGTCTTTACCTTGCTTCACTATCCCCCTCTATTGGTGAAACAGGAAAATACATTTGACACAAGTTGCCATTAAAACAATGTGAATATTTCTCATTGAGGATGGTACACCTAACATCATTTTAAATGAGTGGCTTCAGAAGAAAAACCCTTTAGCATTTTCACTTTTCTGACAACATTATTAACCTGAATAAAGAAAACCAGATTCATGTTTCTTCACATATCATTTGGTAACACATATGCAGCCAACTAACTGTTGCAATACCAGCTTCTCAGGTCCACCATACAAAAGCATTTTAATAATTTTATGATGGTGACAAAAGAAGTAATCAAGTAATCCATTCTGGCAGAGTCATGATTGAAAGTGAGCTGCGGTGACTTAGGTAATTGTTTTAAATTGAAAGAAAACATTTATAATTGTCTATGGTGTGTTGGTGTTTATTGGTATGGGGATTGAGTTTTAGAGTCACGAGGTCATGCTTCAGCTATACTAGGCACTGGTAAGGCCGCACCAGCAGTATTGCGTGCAGTTCTAGTCACTGCATTATATGAAGGATGTGGAAGCTTTGGAAAGGGTTCAGAGGAGATTTACTAGGATGTTGCCTGATATGGAAGGAAGTTCTTACGAGGAAAGGCTGAGGGAACTAAGGCTGTTTTCTTTGGAGAGAAGAAGGTTGAGAGGTGATTTGAGACATATAAAATAATCAGAGGGTTAGATAGGGTGGGCCTTTTTCCTTCAATGATGAAGGCTAGGATGAGGGGACATAGCTTTAAACTGAGGGGTGATAGATTTAGGACAGATATAAGGGGTAGTTTCTTCACCCAAAGAGTATTAGGGGCGTAGAACAGTAGTAGACTCGTCGACGTTATGGGCTTTTGAATGGGCATTGGACATACATATGGATAATAATGGAATGGTGTAGATTAGATAGACATCACAGGTCATCGCAACGTCGAGGGCCAAAGGGCCTGAAATTCACTGTAACATTCCATGTTCTATATTTTGATGCTATTGCTGTGCAATCATTAAATGTCTCCT